>NC_090439.1:448228837-448531867 GCF_031143425.1 Pleurodeles waltl | reverse complement strand
GACCGCCAGGGTTGTAATGACCACCTAACTGTAAAGGTAAACTTTTAACCGAGGTCTTCCGCGGCCTGTAGCCGAGCAGGGCTCCATCGCAGTCGGCCTTAAACTTTGACTTTGCCCCGGTCGAGGTGCAACCAGATGGCCCGATTGGCGCTTTTTGTTTCTAGGCGCTAAAAAACAATGATTCTTTAAAAATTCATATCTCCAGTTCCCCTTATCTGATTTTATTCGTTTTAGTGTCATTTTAAAGATAAAAATATAATCTATTTCTATAAATTGGTTTTGGATTTTAAACTGTTTCCTGTCGCTCGTTGACAAGCTACCAAGGGTTGAGCTGGGTTTAATTTACTGAGACCTAACTGGACGCAAGTGTAGGTTAGTGGCCTATTGCTAAGTGTAGGTACCTACCTGCCCTTACCAATAACCCATTTTCCAACACTTTTCATTAATCAACATAAACATTCATTAATAATTTTCTAATTAGCATATTTACGCCAGCAGCGCCACCAGAGCGTCACTAAAAATGAGGCTTGGGTGGTGTTAGGGCCTTCTGATTCTGGCCCTATGTGCCCTGATGCGACCCTTTTGCATAAATTCAGTGTGTCCTATGTGCCTCTTGGCCTGTACTCTCCTTCTTGTCCCCCAATTTTTTTTCTTGCTTGTGCGTGTTTCTTTTACGATAATGCTGTTAAATATGGCACTAACATGTTTTGCGGCAAAAAACGTGTCGTAAAACGTTCTAGTGCCACTTTTGCTGGATTAGCGGTCATTGTGACTTACGGCATGTTGCAGGGGTTAGAGTCACTTTTTTTACGCTAACCATTCCTTAGCGCCATTGTGCATAATTTTTTTAATATGATGCACAGATGGCGCCAAGGAATGGTGTTAGCTTGCGGGTAATATTTTTGACACACAATTGTGCTAGTATTTTTGTTAAATATGGGCCTAACTTTTACAACAAACTTCCTGCCCCATAAGTCCCAAAAAACCTAAAATACATCCGACTATGGTACTTCAATAGCACTCTGTAATAACCTAAAGAACAGAATTCTTGATGTTACTTCCGTAGGACAGCAACAGCCACAACACTAATGAGATGCTTTATCTCCTTTATTATATATTTGATCAAAGCGGTTTAGAATAAAGCTTGAAAACACTCATTTCAAATTCATTCCAGTATTGTGATGAAACAAAATGCTAAACAGCTGGCTCTCTGTACTCAAAATCAAGTAAGTATTCTTCTCACCCGTTTCACAGCTTAAACCCAAGCTTGACCTTTAATTTCATTTATGAAGGGACTCCTGCGGGCTGAAATTTCTTTTCGTGCATCACTAAAGCGTCTCTTCTGAAATACATTGGTACAAAAATACAAGGTTAGTCAGTCCTTCAACAAACTCACACCTTTGACTTTGTTTTCTAGAAATGTTTCTTTGAATTATGTAATGAAAATATTTCCTGTGCAAAGGTAAAGTTTCTTGTTTATTGGGGTTTTCGTGTGTATACCAACACTTAAGGGAAAATAAATAAATATTAGGGTTAATTTCGAAATAATGCGCCGTGAGATGCTCACGCAGCTAATCATAATTCATAAATGTACTAGAATAAGTTAAATATAGGAATACATGACCCTCAGCTATGTAAGATACAAGTAAAAAGAGGCAAGGAAAATAAGATAACTAAAAGGGTAAATTATATTAACTTACAAATCAGTACTATGCGACTGAAAAAGAATGGTACCCAATTTCCCAATAGCACTATTTCTTTTAAACAGACTAAAAACCTTTATTTTCAACCAACACCTAAAGTAGAAGCCTATTCGGGCATAGGCTCTCGTCCATCCCCTAATCATTCCTCACCGCTCAAAGTTACCCCAACTTCTTTTCGTCCCTCTAACTTTGATGTTCACTTTCTCTTCACTTCTGCTTCGCTGTCCTCCATTCTACGTTATGTAATCTTCGTCCCTTTTCTGCTTCGCTACAGTCCCTTCCCCCTACACATTCCCACTCCTGTTTTAGCATTCATTCCTACTCATTCCCCATTCCACTACATCTACTACTATATCAATCCCTCCACATCTCACCACCTGCTCTCATTCGTCCTGTCCTAGCTCTCCTATCTCAGCTACCACCACATTTTTCTCCTCCTGATTTTCTCCTTCCTCTCTCCCTTTCTTCTTGTCTAACTCGCTCCAAAAACAATCTGCCCTGAATGGTTTTAAATTGTCTTTTTCTTACCGCCCCACCTCATCAAGGTTACCTGTCTGTTTCACTTTGTTTTAAAGATACAATTCACTTCTATGTTAATGTAATGTGAGAATGCCTCCGCGTTTCTGCTTACTATGAAGCTCACCAAAATCACTTGGTAGAGAGAGCTATATAAAATGCAAAACAAATGAACCCAGTTTTTAAGGCTGCCTTGAAACTCAGTGGGGCCCCTCGTGCTTTTCCAAATTCTCAAAATGCTTTACTTAGCTAGCATATCTGCAGATCTGATAAAACGTTTTCTAGAAGTTGAAAATGGAATTTCGTGTTCTTCAGTCTCAACATGATCAGTTTTATCAAACGACTTCTGACAACCTATTAGATCAGTTCCATAAATGTCATCCAAAATGTTAAAATCTCATAAAAAGATACATCAGATGATTCAAATTTGCTTTAGACTTTTTGTTTGCACAGCATAAATCATTTACTTTGATACAGTGTTTATGCATTTTGAAAGCTCATCAAGGGGCATATTTATACTCAGTTGCCTTTCACTGGTCACATGTAAACAATATTGCAATCTTGTTATAATAATCCTGCTTGTCATATCCAGTACATAATTGGATCCACCCACTTTCAAACTTTGCTGCTGTTTAAACATACGACACTTTGAGGATTGGGGTTTAGTTATGTCGTTGTGCCATAGTTGAACGAGATATTGCCTAGGATTATGTAAAATGATCTGGGAGAATTTTTGCAATCTCTTTACTGATCCCTTTTCATCTGATTTTATCATGTCACTAGACAGGTTTGGCGGTCATGTTCAAATGGAATTACACCAACACTGAGAAAGTTCAACTCTTTCAAAGTGATCTTCACAAGAGATATCTTTGAAATGCTCAACACTTAAAATAACATTTTGAAATGTTAAATCCATAAAGAGACGGTATAACGGAAAAAAGAACAAAGAAGGGAAGGCAAAAAAAAATAGGGGTGGGGTTTTATCGTGATCTTCGCAAGGATGATTGAAAAGAACAAATAGAACAAGGTAGGGTAAACGGGAATCACCCGGAACAACGAGTCCTAAACCACGAAGTCGTGGAAAACGAAAGCGGAACAACGGTTTGGTTTCCCAGGACTTGCTTGTTTTAGGGTCGTAACTACGCCTGTGTGAACTACGTACGTGCGTGGTGAACGCACAGAAGAAGGGAGTCGATGCAGTCAAGGAGGAGGTAAGTTGGGCTGGGACTGGGGCTGTGTTTTTGGGGGTGGGGAGCTTGGGGTGATTGGGGTTTAGGGGCTGGGAGGGAGGGTCAGGGTTTAGGTTTTCGGGGTGGGTTGGGGATTTGGGGTGCTTTAGGTTTTAGGGGCGCAGGGGACTCTGGGTATTTTTAGTTTTTGGGGGTGGGGGCTCGGGGTGATTAGGGTTTAGGGGCGGGGGAGGGTGGTCAAGGTTTAGGTTTTAGGGGTGGGGTGGGGGTTGGGGTGTTTTAGGTTTTAGGGGAGGGGGTGGGGACTCGGGGTATTTTTAGTTTTTGGGGGTGGGGTGGGGGCTCGTGATGATTAGGGTTTAGGGGTGGGGAGGAGGGCCAGGGTTTAGGTTTTAGGGGTGGGTTGGGGTGCTTTAGGTTTTGGTGAGAGGGGTTGGGCTTGTGGTAATTTTGGGGGTGGTAGTGGGGGTGGGGGGGTTGCAGTACTTTTAGGGGTGGGCACCGGGGGGATGGATACTGGAACCGTGCATGCTGATCACTAATGCCTTTACCAGGAATGCCGTTACAACAAAAAAACGTTGTTTTGGCATTCGTGGTAAAGGCATTAGTGATAACAACGAGGTCGTTGTTCCGACCTTGTTGTTGAGGCATGGGTGGTTGAAGCACTCGTTGTTTCAACATATAACCAGGGTAAACTTGGTAAATGAAAAAAAGAGGGGAGGTAAGGAAACAGGAAAATAGAGATTGCCGAATTACTTTCTGTAAGGAAAGAAAAAAGTGAGGGTGTGAGAATAAGACTACTCAAAGGACAACACCACGTTAGAAAATGAAAAACAAAAAATAGAATGAGAAAGAATGTTGTGTAAACAGGAAAATAAAGTTTACAAATAGCCACAAAAACGTGAAAGCAAAACACATTTTTGCAATAAAATTGAATTCATTATTTGAATTTGGTCAAAATAATAACTGAGTCCATGTTAATAACATTCTATGGGAAATAAGTTAAAGATTAGTAAAATTCTGATAACAACCACAGTCTTTATAAGTGAAGCTCGACCACTGAGTTTTTTTCTGTGATGACTGTGATGCTGCAAATCGTAAATCACCCAATTATACCAAAATGTATATAACATTAAAAGAGTGTTTTGGAAAAAGCTGTCTCATGCATTGGTTAGGACATTTGCTTGCCAAACACTTAGGGGAATATTTATACTTGCTTTGCGCCATTTTAGCGTCATTTATTTTGCGGCAAAATATAGGGAATGCGCCATATTGGGGATGCGTCAAACTACCTTGTTCTAATTAGATGCAAGGTAGCCATTCCCGTCCAAAATATCACGCTAACCCCCTAATGCCTTATTTATACTCGGGTGCAAAAATGACACTCACGTAGTAGGCGGACCCAAATAATGGTGCTCAGCCTGCTTAGCACCATTATTTAACTCCTGGGTCTGACCACGCATTAGGGGAAAGGTGGACCCATTTCCATGGCTAAACACCATGGAATGAGCCCACAGGTGCCCACCCCAAGCCCAAGGAACACACCCACCCACACCAGATGGATGCCATAGGAAGGGGGACACCACCCTGGGTAAGTAGAGGTAAGTATATATCTATCTATATATATATATAAATGTATATATCTATATATATTTTTTTTCAGTTGCATTGAGGGCCTCTTACATTGGGCCCCTCCCTGGCACTGGGTATGATGGCCATGCCCAGGGAACACTGGTCCCCTGTGCATTGGGGTGGTTGGCATGGCTCCTGTCTTTACTTAGACAGGAGTCATGTTTGGGTGGTAGTGCTTCAGGAAATGATGCTAGGCTGGTTAGAGGCATATTTATTGCCGCTAACCAGCCTAGCGTCATTCCTGGCCCACTAATGCTTTTTCCCCTCCTGCCATCCCCCCCTCGCTAGCGTCTTTTCTGTAGACAATAGCCTGTCCTTTGCGCTACCAGGCGCCATTCCATTAATATGGTTCCCTGCTGGCACTCTGAAATAGCGCTAGCAGGAGCTATGGATTTTGACTCAAGACTGCGCTAACGCAGTCTTGCATCAAAATCCATAAATGTGGGTCTTTGTGAATTAACTTATTTGATTTTGCATAACCCTACAAAAACACATGTGGAAGATGTATGTATTATTTGAAATTTCTCAGTACACCTATACTTAGTAGTAGCATTTTCACCGTGTGCTGCTTAAATAGTGTTGACTCAATGGCTACTTATTTCATCATTTCATATTTTCAAAACTGTACTTCACATTGATTATATTTCTGATCGACTGTGCTTTCACAATGTATCCAGGAAAAAGCTGTGACCGTTATTCTCTAAGAACATAGAAATTTGAAGCGTAAACTGCTTTTTCAAGCGATATATATGTAATTTCCAACTTTAACTGCCAACTGTTGTCAACCTTGAATAAGTCAGTGTACTCTGTAAAATGTTTTGGTTGAGTAATAAAAGATAAAGAAATAAAGGTAACTGAGAACTGTGACATGTAAGGTAAAGTTAATGAAGTAAGTAAATAATGCCTCTTAAAAACGATTTTGGCGAGTCTCCCATCTAAATTACTCGTTGGAATTGAACCATATGAAAATACGAGAGCATTACATCTCAAATTATTTTTGTTGAGAGTTTGGATTCTCATTTGTAAAAATATAAACAGGTTGCTCCTCTCTTATTCATGTTTCATTGTTTTAGAGGTTGAGTGGACCCCAGCAGACCAGCGTTTAAGAAACTCATCCGCCTTCGAATGACTGTGAAAAGGCAAAGCAGTGTCTGCCTCGGCATTATCATCCAGATTATGTTGACACGGCCCAGTTAGCTGCCTCGTCTAGGGATTAACACACAGCAATTGACCTACTCTTGACTGAGTGAGGAATCCATGTTCTTGCTTTGCTATTAAAAAGAGATCCCTTGAGGTAATTTCCATTCCCTTACCACAAGTTTATTGTTTCCCTAATGCCTTATAATTGTGTAGATGTAACGGTCTGGAGGCAGAGGTAGTATTCATCAAACTACTAACTGGTTTATGGATATAACATCTATTCTGGATTTTTTTTTGTTCGCTGGCTACAGCCAGAAGGGTGACACTTGCTTTTAAAAAAGCAGGACCACTATGAACACATGGGTCACTCATGTAAACTGATTTATTTTATTTTTAATTTTTCTCTGATACGCTCCATGAAGTGGTGTAAGTGTGCTCTAAATTAGAATAGAAATAAGCTCAAGCAAGGTCACAATTTACATTGCCATCATTGTGCTTTAGCACTAAAACTGTGCAGACAGAATACCTCAGTTCTCGTGAATATCATCATGTTAATATTAAAACAAAACTGTGGAGATGAACTACTCCGATTTCATTTGTATTGCAGTGGGAAGTTCCTTTAAAGCCATACCGTACATACAGACAGTTCTAGTGATGGACAATGTCTGTCATCTTAGAGTAACAATAACAAATATCTGAATGGTAGCCTTAACAGCTTGGGGCATAGTAGTCATGGAGCTGGAACTAGAGTAAGGTGAAAGCAGGGAATGGATAGACAGATCAAGATTGGGGGAAAAGGCAGTAGATGGAAAAGGAAGTGTGAGAAATTGAGTTGTTGGTTGACTAGGGTGTGAGCAAGCAGCAAACACAGACCTTGTAATAGTAAGACATACACAAACCCCAAACTAACCTATGCAAGACCCTCTGGTAGTTTGGCAGAGAGCAGTGATGTTTTACTTTAAGGTAATTTGAAAAGTATTAGTGAAACACTTCAAACAGTAAAACAGTAAAAACACCACACAAAAATGATCCCACACTAGGTTAGAATAATTGAATGTATTTAATAAATAAAACAAGAACAAAATGAGAAAAATCCAATAAGTAGAACTTGAGTTATTCATTTTTAAATCATAAACTGTAGAACAGCACATAGAAACAAGAAGCGCTAACCAGGAAAATCTGGTCGCACCAGATGGTGACATAGTCGAAAGTTTAGGCCGACCACGATTGAGCACAGACCAGCTACAGGGACCCACTTAAGCCCATGGAACAGAAGTACCTTAAATCTTGGTTGCATCTTCCGAGACAAAGATGTGTTGCACAGCCGATGTGATGTGTTGGTTCCGAGATGAGGCGAGGTTGTGGTGCAAGGTCCTGTTGCTTCACCACCAGCAGAGCTTGTGATGTGAATGCCGATGTTGAGGATGCGCTGCACAGTCAAGTCAATGCGTCAGTTCCAAAGAGTGATGAAGCAGCAACATGGAGCTTTGGCAATGTTGTTGAGGCTGCCGTCAACAAGGCAAATGAGGACCTGATCCAGAGAAGCATCGCATAGTGGCTGTTCCAAAAGCAATGCATCAAACGCAAGATGCAGACTACAGCAGAAATGTGAGGCTTATGTAGCACAGCCAAGAAAATGAGCTGATTCTGCTCGGGAATGCACTGATTAGCTGAGAAGATGTATTGGTTCTGCCCACGTATTCACCACTCAGCAGAAATGATGCACCAGTTACACTGGAAAGCCCCTTAGGCCCACTTTCAAGGGCCCAGAACTGTGGTGGCACCACTAAGTAGGATAGAATCACAGATGGTAGAGTCCAGGAGCTGGGAAGTTGGAAGTGTTTTATGTCCCTGAGACGACAGACCTGGAGGCCATCCAACTACCCCTTGGAGTCACTCTGGGTTCTGGGTTGGAGAGATGCAGGTCTAGTCCTTCTCACTCCCAGGCTAGAGGTCAATAGACAGCAGGTCAGCACAGAAAAGAAGACGTTCAGTGAAGTGTAGTCCAGCAGAGTGGCAATCCTTCAACAGCACAGCACTCCTTCCTGGTAGAGTATCCATAGGTCCATAAATGTACTGAGGTGGAGGTGTCTGAGGTCCAGTTCCGACACCCTCTGATTTCTTTCATGTGAGGGAGACTTCAAAGACATGCCTTTGATTTGAAGTGCACAGATGTCCTGCTGTCCTAGCCAGGCTCCAGACTCACTACAGGAGTGTATACAGTCCTTTGTGTGGGGACAGGACACAGCCTATTCAGGTGTAAGTGTGGCTGTGTCTAGCTCCTCCCTCCCATCCTGCCCAGAATGGCCCGTCAATGTCCATCAAGTCACACCTAAGTTCCTATTGATTGTGGCTGTCTAGCTGGAATACACAAAGTCTCCCACCCCAGACAAGTGATTGGAGACAGGCTGCAGGCATTGAATGGCTAAGGCAAGAAAATGCTGACTTTCTAAAAGTGCCATTTCCAGGTTTGCAATTTAAAATCTGACTTCACATAAGTTAGAATGTTAACTTGTGGTTCCATAGACACCAAACTTGGGGGCATTTCCCATTTGGAAATTACACTTCTAAGGTGTAATAAGGCAACTCCAATGTTATTCTGTGGGAGACAGGTCTTGAGGTAATGAAAAATGAATTTAGGAGTTTTTCACTACTAGGACAAGAAAAACGTAAAAGTACATGTCCAACTTTTTCAGTACACTGCACCCTGCCCTTGAGGCTGCCTAGTGCCTACCTTAGGGGTAACATATATGTAATAAAAAGGAAGGTTTTGGGCCTGACAAAAGGCTTGCTTTGCCAGGTTGACATAGCAGTTTAAAAGTGTACCCACAGGTTCTACAGTGGCAGGCCTGACACATGTTTAAAGGGCTACTTAAGTGGGTGGAAAATCAGTGCTGGAGGTCCACTGGCAGCATTTAAATTATAGGCCCTGGGCACAGGTAATGCATTTTACTAGGGACTTCTAAATAAATTAAATATGCAAGAAGGGATACTTGCCAATGTTATCATGTTTTAGGGAAATAGCACAGCACTTTACCACAAGGAGTGGTAAAGTGCGCTGAATCCTAAGGCCAGCAAAATCGAAGTTAGCAAAAACAGAAGGAGTGAAGGCAAAAAGTTGGGGAAAATCACACCAAGGATGCCGTGTATAACGAAGGATTGGAGGTGTCATAGTTACATGTTTTAGAGAAGATGTGGGAGGTAAAAAGAGGTAGAGGTAAAAGCAGAGAAAGTAGTGGTAGGGAAAGGAGATACAGTGGAGCAAAATAGATATTATATGGTAGAGTGTAGAAAAACAAAATGTGCGGAGTGGTTAAAGATAGGAAGGGACAGATTAGCAGAGAAAAGTAGTCTGACAAGGAGCAGAGCATATGGACAGCTAAGATAAATGTGAGGTTGTAGTGCAAGGGGGCTTAGCAGCAAGCGGCAAAGGAGAAACACAGAAGAGTGCTGGGGGTGTAGGTCCTGGTGGGCTCCTAGTTCAGGTATTGTTTGAAAATATATATATATATATTTTTTGAAAAATGTTAGTAGGACATCTTAGCTTCCTATTTTGGATGGGTGTGAGTTCCAGAAGAATGGGAATTCTTCAGAAAATGATTGGGAGGTTGTCAAATGTGTTTTTAGGCATTGAGATTCAAACTCAGTTGTTTCTTTGCTCTAGATTTTTTTAAGGTGGGGCATGGGTGTGATTAAAGGATATGTGTGTTTTATAGAGCATTTTGAGTTTGATTCTAGCATCTATTTGAAGTCGGGGCAGCTCTTTCAGAACCGGAATAACAAGGATACATTTTCTATTTCCTAATACAAGATCAGCCGCCATGTGGAATACAGAGGTGAGTGTGTGAATTTGTGGGAGCACCACTAATCATCCGAACCCAAATTGAATGATTTGGGTTTACTATATGTTATGGCTAGGAAGCTGTACTGTGCAGAACAGTCGCAAATACCATCCTGGGTCCTGTCAGGTACATTTATTTAACCTTAATTTCAATCCCAGATAGCTGTGGCTGCGAGTAGTAAGGTTTGCAAAGGAACAATGTGTAAAGCATTTAACAGCACCAAACAACATTATAAGAAAGTCACACAACATGAAATAAACAAGACACTGATTTATAAAAATATGGCTGATTTGTATACATTTTTAGAGACCTTAACTAGCAAAGTCCACCTGAGGGTTCTGATAGATTTGAGACCAAATGAATATCTTTGATATCAACCACAAACAAACATTGGCCAACAATAAGTTTAGAAACTTTTGAAATGCTTGAAAAAGTTAGTTAGACAACTCCGGCCTGAGATATGGGACCAAGTCTGGCAGAACAGAGCTATATAGGGCCAGAAAAGTCACTTTGGCCAGTTACCTGGCCACCAGAGCCTTTGTAGGACAAAATCTAAACTTTACAGGATGACTCCCATAGGCTACACTGGAGTGGCCCTGATGCTGAGGGATGCAGGCTAAAGATGCTCAAAGATGCTCCAAATCTCAGTTGAGGGGGACGAAGTTTGGTCTAGTCCTCGGGCCACATGTGAGTAGAGGTGATTGTGTCCAAGGACCTTGAGGGTTGCAGGAAGTCCTTTATGCAGGGTTCCAAGGGCTGCTGATGCAGACATTGTGCTTTTGCAACACAACAGTCATTGTTCAAACTTTGGTGGGGGCTAGTGTCCCTCTTGTTGATTAATCTGGTTACAATCAACACCCACTGGTCCAGAAGACATGGGTGCACCTTTTAGCTATCTTCAAATTGTCCTTTGAGGTGCCTGGAATCCAGTAGCGGCAAAACTTCTGGGGTGGCGACCAGGGATGCAGTTTGGTCCTTTTCAGCTTTACTGGCCCAGTGCCATTCTTAGAGGTCAGTCAACTGACCTTGGAACCTTTGCTTTGGACTAGAGCCAAGAATCAGCTTTTCCCTGAGCCAGGCATGCAGAACAAAATCCAAACTATGCTAGCTAAAGTGCAGCAGGTGCAGTCGCTCCAATGTTGCAGCCTTTCTTTGTGCATTTCCAATGAGTGCAAAGTAGTCTTCTACTCCTCCTCCTTCCAACTCTTATGAGTACTGAGATTAAACGTGCCAGGGGCACCATATTTGTCCCAGGAAGGTGCAATGAGGGGACCGCATGGTCACTAGCCAATGGGCTACTGCGTCCACTCCTGCCTAGTGGTGAAGTTCCTATGATGTGTGGCATCTGCCTACACAAAAATGCCACATTACTTCCCCCTTTCAAGATAGCAGGACCTTTCCTTGGTCGTCATTAGCAAGGTAGCCCACGGGATGGGGATACCTGAGGGCAAAACGCCCATGGTCAAACAATTTTGGAGGAGAGTTTCTTCTCTCTGGCTCAGTTTGCATGCTGTCTACAGGAACAAAATGCATCCTGCTCAGGGGTGTTGGATCGGGCGGCCCATCAGAGGTGGCTTCTCCTTTGAAGCTCACCTCTGGGATAAACCCTCAAGTGGCCATCCTGGTGACACCTCGCTGCTGTGGCACTTCCTTTGATCCCGAGCCTGGGAGTCATTCACACAACTCCCCAGGCAGTCAGAAACCTGTCTGTGTGTAAGTACCTATGTGATGCCACTGGATGAGCAGAGCACATAGTGGTAACGTTCTAAAAGATTCTTACCTTTAATAGTGACATTAATTTTGAACTGGCCATCATTTAATGCCATGATTAATTTGATGCCTTTCATGACCCAGTTTCATAATCCCAATCAAAAGTTCGCCACCAACTTTACCCTCAGCATAAAGACAATTTGGAAGTGTTGCTGTTAAGACATATTGAAAGCGATAAATAACTCCCTGCCATTGGATTCTCTAGGACTTCCTTAGGGGAGACTTAAATATAATTCTATGGAGTAAGGTGACTTTGCCATTGGTGGTAAAAGCTAAGTCAAACTGGCATAGAAGTCACTGCCCTTCCATTCTGCAGAGGCAGGCTCGGAGCCGTTTTATATCTTGTCACACAAAGAGTGGCACAAACAGTGCAGCAGCCCTGAGTGGACACTGTCTTGCATGCCTTACATGCCTTACATGCCTTGGATACTGTGTGGGGCTTATAAGTAAGTCAGGCCTTGCCAATTGGGTATATCCAATTTAACAAGTGATTTGTATGGGGTTAAAATACTGGCACTGAGTTCTGGGTGGAAGGCCTCAGTTCACTCTCAGAGTCAAAAAAACATCAGCTAGTAGTCCAAATGAGGACAAAAAGTGGGGGGAAACCTGCAAAAATCCTGTTTCCTTTCACCCAATATTTTATTTTCCCGAATTGTTACTGAGGGCAGTTCAGTTCAGAATCTCTCAATGTTCTATCTGTAAGAGCCTCATCAATAAAACATTAATTTAGCAGCGTAAAAATCAGAAGAAAAATAAGAGCAATTTAATAACTGAGCTCTGGATCAGAATAAGGAAAAATAGATTAATTACATAATTGCTAATAAGAACGATAGAGAGAAATTCATAAATCTGCCATAAAGGCTCAGGTACAGAAATACAGACTCACAAACCACAGCAAAAACCCTATTTAAGAAATCAAAAAAATTAATCTAGGAAAATTCTAAGGGTCAAACTCATTAGGAGAACTAACAGGATCGTAAGAGAGAAAACAAATGTCTCAAAATAATTTGAAAGTCTTGGGAGAAAAATGGGAAGTAACACCCAAACCCTGCACGCCAGCAGTGTTTATACACAACTTACACATAATAATTAATAAAACTACACATCCAGCATGGTATGATCAAGGTTAGGTTTGGTTGGTAGATCAAAAATAACCACACAGTTATTAAAGTTTGTTAGCATTAACCTATTTCTTAAGGTAAGAGAAATCTTCTCCTTGTTTCCGCAGCAACTGCACTCCGGAGAGGTACAACATAATATGAAATATTTCTCAAACAATAGCTCATAGAATTACGTTTTTCTGCACACCTGCATCGGGCTTCCAGTGGAAATCCCTCAAAATGATATATCATGTACCTGATAGAAATGATAATTCGCAATACGTTTTCTAATACTATTGTCCCTTCTTTTACTCCTCAGAAATCTTGGGGAGAGATGACTTTGCAGTGGGTCACAGGGGGGGGGGGTGACAGGAGCAAGATGACCCACACATCAGAAACTGCATCCATTTTAAGCCAATGGTGTCTCACAAATGTGGCATAACTAAACTATACTATTAATTACACTTCTAAACAAAACAATCAACTATTTTCAAGTGCAGCATTATCAATTCATCGGTTATGACTATATGCATCATTAAAATTATTACTTCCCACAACTAATTTGTCATGAAAAAAAGTGCAAATCAAAAAGAAAAGTTTGACATCCTCCCCTTGATTCTTAGACAAATGAACATTCTCCTCCCTTTGCATTAACTATTGGTACACTCAATTCATGTTTTCATCCTATTCCATATCCAATGATCTTTTTCTTGATTGATTATTGTTCTTTCTCTTACTATTATATCTACTCATACACTCAAATTATTTTAATAAAAGCATTAGAATAATGTACAAATCATAATAATTACTATAGAGATTTAGGGCCTGATTAGGAGTGGGACGGTTGAGCCACCACAATTCCAATACAGTGGTGAGGCAGCCGCAAGCAAGCGGACTCAGCATCGCTGCATTATGATGTTTTCATCAGGCTGATTGGCAGAAACCATTGTATTACGATGTTTCTGCTGGTAAGCCCAGTGGAAATAGTGGGGCGGCCCTGGCCTCGGCTCTGTTAGGGAGCCGAGGCCAATGCTGTCGCACACAGCACCCTTGGAAGGTGCTGACAGGGGCCCTCTGCACTACCCACAACGTGGTTGTGGGCAGTGCAGGCCCCCGTGGACCCTAGCACTGCCTTTCTGCCAGCCTTTTCATGGCAAGGCCCCAACCCCGATCTCGGCACCCACCGGATGGGATCCCTGATCTATGCAAAATTGTTGGGGTCCTGGCGGTCCAACCACCAGGATCATAATCTGGCGGTTGGACTCCCAGGAGTGCGGTGGTCCAACCACCACTGCGAGTTTGCCAGTCTCAAGACCCCCAAACTCACAATTAGGTCCTAAAACTGACTGAAAAACACCATCACCAATATTAACTAACCAGAAACCTACTTTACCAAAACAAATTCCTAAGCCATTCACCTAGGATCCTATAGACGTCCATAATCCTGGTTCCTCCAATAATCTAATCTTGTGAATGCAATGAATTATGTTAGTGATAAAGGAATCAACTTCTCCCCCATAATCTGGTGGGGAAGTGCAAGTCCTCTTAGCTTTAATTACCTTACAAACGGTGCCCTCTCTCACCAAAAGAATATCTAAGGTAAACTGATTCTGCATAACTGTTGTTCTGACTACCTCCATCTATTCATTCACTAACTTAAAATAGTCTGCTATATCTACAGCAAGTCTATCTACCACTGTAGACAACCATCTAATCTTCACACCATTCACTGCTATTCTCATTGAGGAATTATAGCTCCTATAATATCTCAAACTACCTATCCAAAACTTAATTTCACTTGACTCAAACTCTATTCCTTATTCAACTCATTCACATGATAAATTCTAGGAGAAATCAAAGCCAAATAACAGGAACCCACCCAATTTCTCAACAGATTAAAATAAGCAGTCTTTCTACAAACAATATTATTTCAACTCATAATAGGTTCTTCTCCAGTCAAAAGTTTTCCACTGACTTCATAAGATTTGTCGCAAACACTTTCACCTACAAATTCTACCATATCTCCTTACTTAAAATGTGACCTTACAATATATCTCTCACCTTTCCTTTCCCGATCTATTTTCAATCTAGGATGTAAACCTGAAAGCCAAAAAAGCAATCTTCTGGTCCTTTACATTTCTCACTATTTTCACTCCTCCTTCATTATATTCTCAAACAAATTCACACTCTTCATTATTCATAAGATACAAATAATCTCTATTCAGCTTAGTACCATGTTTGGTTTGTGCAAGTACTCTCAAATACCCATTATATTTAATTCCTTTATTATTCTGAGTAATAAATACATTCTGTAAAAACACATTAAAAGCAGTCAAATAAGGAGAATGAAATTCTTTGTGATTAAAAATAGCAATACAATATTACAACAGTGAGTGCGAAATTTCTAATTGTATATATGTCAAACCCTCTGCAACTGCAATAGGAAGCTAAGTGCATACATATCATCTACTAATCTTCAATATGTCTTTATAATCCACAATAAGTTTAATATACACATTCTCCTTAAAACCATTAACTAAATTTTCTTCATGAACTAATTTCATTTCTCTAAATTCTTTATGATTAGTTCTAACTCCACCATCACTATTTATATGATCTGAAACATTTCCCACAAGAGTCAGTGAGCACACCAACAAGCCAACTAATACTAATAGCAATATGATTAATAGTGTCATCCATGGAATTTTACAGCATTTCCCATCTTCCCAAAAAACTTTTGTGGCAAAAACAAAAATTAACCATATTTTTCTTTAGATAAAAAATACTTTTATTCTTGTCATTTTATTTCATTAAACCAATTATATACACCAACAAGAAAATCAGTATCAGTTGTTCAGTCGTTGTAAAATTTCAGATCCAAAAATTTGAAAGAATTCTTTCACAGATTTACTAGATCTCAGATATTATATAATTTTTTCCAGTCCCTAGGCAAAAACCTTTCCGTTCCGTTTAATATTTCTCATCAGAAGTCAATATTTTAAAGTCTCAATCTGACTTTTCAGGGTGATTCTTCTTCAGTGTCATTCTCTAGGTCTCAATCACTCCCAAATCAAGTCTGGCACCTGTTCATTTGGAAATAATCCACCACAATTGCATCTGTAGCTTCTTCTGATACTGTGACTAACTACACCCACTCTGGTGAGGCTTATTTTTTATTTAAAACGTTCCTTCTGGTTGAACTTTTAGCTGCTGACAATTCACTCTCACTCATTTCTGAGTTCAACTTTCTCCCAAAATCTCTTTCTGGTTCAAAATGCATCTGTTTGTAAGATCTCTTATTTGAAATGTCTTCTGGTTTCTCTTTTTTCTTAACAGCCTTACAATTGTTATCTTCTTTAAGTCTTTGACTTGAATTTGCTTGTTGATCAAGCTTGCCTTTGTCTCTTTTTTGGCAGTAAATCTCTTCCTTCCGAAACAGGTCTTTTCCATTTTGATTTTCATCTGCAACTTATCACTGCCTTAATCAGAGACTTCTTCTTGCTGCCACTCATTCTTTGCTCTTTAGTATAACAACAGCTCTTCACTCTGATCACTCTGTAACTGTACTTCAGGAGTTTCAGGTTCTTCATCTGAACTTTTGTTCACCTGAACTTCTGCTTTTGTTTTTTCATTTAATCTTTACCAGTTTTAAAACATTCAACCCCCCCTCTTGATTCAAACTGCAAACTTAGATTTGAGCTTAATCAGCAAACTGGGTATTTTGATGACTTACCTCATCCATTGCTTCACCTACTCTTACTCTGTTTTTGTGGGCAGTATGGATCCACTGAGGTACACCAGCACACTTGACAGTACTATTTGTCATTCAAATTACCTAGAAGGGCCCTCTTCATTATTCATCGAGACAGCCCTTGCAAACATGTTTTCAACTAACCACCCAATCTCCTATGTTTAGTCTGTGGCAGAGGGTATTCTTATAATCTTCGGTTGTCATGTTTGCCTGATGACAGAGAGATTTCACCACATCAGCTAGACCTTTGCAACAATCCAGCACAAAGTCATCAATTATTGAAACGAGTGCACCTGAAGGTACATGCGCAAGTCTTATTGCTCTGTTCATCACCACTTCATGGAGACACAAGCCTGTCTTCCTGTCAAGAGTACTTCTAATATTTATCAGAAGTAGGGGAAGAGCATGAGGCCACCTCAAACCAGTTGAAGCACAAACTTTCACCAGTTTTTTCTTGATGGAGATATTTGTCTGCTCCTATAAACCTGAGGGTTGTGGTAGATAGCTACAATTAAATCTTTCCTTGATCTCAAAAACTGTACAAATTATCTGCAACTCTTCTTTCTTGAAGTGTGCAACACAATCAGTCCCAATAGACATCAGGAGGCCAAATTAATGAATCAACTCCATTAACAATTTGGCAAATGAAAGGCTATCAGCTCTCTTGGTGGGAAATTCTTCCACGCATTTAGGGAACAGGTAGACAATTACTAAAACATACTTCAAACCATTACAGTGTGACATCTCAATAAAGTCTGACTATATTCTCGCAAACGGGCATTCTGATTTTTCACCCTGGTTATTTAAATTGGCATATCACAACAAATACACATATCTTCAGCAATATGTCAGAATCCTATATTTCTGTGTGTTGTTTGGGGTGTGTTTTATTGTTTTTATGTTCCAGTATTAATTTATGTACTTTGGAGATTTTATGTGACAATGGCCCTCATTCTGACCTTGGCGGGCGGCGGAGGCCGCCCGCCAAAGTCCCGCCGTCAGGTTACCGTTCCGCGGTCGAAAGACCGCGGCGGTAATTCTAACTTTCCCGCTGGGCTGGCGGGCGGTCGCCTTCAGACCGCCAGCCAGCCCAGCGGGAAAGAGGCTTCCACGATGAAGCCGGCTCGGAATCGAGCCGGCGGAGTGGAAGCTGTGCGACGGGTGCAGTTGCACCCGTCGCGTATTTCACTGTCTGCGCAGCAGACAGTGAAATACATGTAGGGGCCCTCTTACGGGGGCCCCTGCAATGCCCATGCCAGTGGCATGGGCACTGCAGGGGCCCCCAGGGGCCCCGCGACCCCCCCTACCGCCATCCGGATCTCGGCGGTCCGACCGCCGGGATCTGGATGGCGGTAGGGGGGGTCGGAATCCCCGCGGCGGTGCAGCAAGCTGCGCCGCCGCGGAGGATTCAATGGGGCGGCGGTACACTGGCGGGACCCCGCCAGTGGTGCCGGTCCGACCGCGGCTTTACCGCCGCGGTCGGAATCCCCATTGGAGCACCGCCGGCCTGTCGGCGGTGCTCCCGCGGTCCTCCGCCCTGGCGGTCAAAGACCGCCAGGGTCAGAATGACCCCCAATGTGTTTTAGATTTGTTTTAAAGACTAAGGTCTAAATCAACTTATGTATGGTACTGTAGCTCTTCCTGTCTGAGCTTGATTATGCAAATCTTTACATATGGGCTCCAACAATGAATCTTGCAGGATATACTTCTGTTCTACATTTACATACAAATCCGAATAACTATTTTTATAGCCACATTTTTCCCATTGTCTCACATTTTCAGGAGTATTTGCCTGCAAGTCTCTCAGTTCACTTAAAGATGTTTGAAGTGAATGCATAAAGAAACAATTTGCATTTGAACTTTGTGTAGTTTAACTTGTAAAATCATAATTTCCATTTTCTTCAACAATTGACTCTTCTTGCGGGGCACAATACCATGCCATCTGATCTGCATTTTTAATTCCTAATGTAACCATGTCTTAGGCAGCCTTCTTGGATGTGTGCTTCACAAATGCCACCTCTTTTGGCTTGGCTTCTGAATTGCATCCAACAAATCCAATATATACATGCTATTCCTAATTGGAGCACTTGAAGATGTCTTAAATTCCCCCTGTCATCACAGTTGCCCATAATCATGAAGAAAGACAAAACCATATTGGCTATCTGTATAAATTGTCACATTCACTTTCTCAGATAAGCAGCAAGATTTTGTTTAATGCAATCAATTCTACCATTTGCACTTTTCACAAGGAGAAGGTTTTGAGCATCTCTGTGAAGTCTACTGTACTGTCTCTTAAACAAGAACCATCAGCAATTAAAAGTAAATCTGCCAGTTCCAATTAAACTTCTTTTATATTTTGTAGGAAAGTGGATTATTAGTAAGTGGAAATCTACACCTTCAGCTATTATAATACCATCTCACTAAAAAAGGTTCAGTCAAATCTCAGTGAATTATTACTTGCTCAGCACTTGGTAGCTTGTCAAATGAGCAGTCAAGCTTTACTTGGGAGGCAGATATGTGTTAAGCATTTATTATCACCAAAACAGGAAATAAGTAAAAGACACAAAACAATAAGAACCCAACATCAATTTATAGAAATAGACAATATCTGTAACTTCAAAACAACACCAAAACCACAAAAATCAAATGTGGGAACCCAGAGATCTGACTTAATAAGGATTACATCAAAATTTGTGCATTCTAGTACCAAAAAGCTTAGCACCACTGATCACACTTACTGGGACAAAGTAAAAGGTTCGCCTGAACTCGATTGAGCATTGGTCGGATATTCTGAGTGCTATGTCCTGGTCAAAAGTTGAACTTCAGACTTCATTGTTTTCTTGGAGCTTTTCTCTTGTTAACAGGGTCGCCGGTGGATTCTCAGGTTTCTCAGATCTGAGGTTCAAGTTGATGATGGCAGCCTGCTGCAGCTTGACACCTCGGTGAAAAGACAGGCATCAAATCCTTAGCATAGACGGTGAGGGGGGTCTCAAAATGATTGTTGATGGCTTCCCTCTCGAGGCTGAGTTGGGCTCTCTTTCAAGGTTTTTAGCAGGACAAACCAGCAAGGTTGATCTATTCGGCAAAGCAACATTGGTGGCTTGGCTCTTGACATCAAGCAAGTCTCCTCTGGAACTCTATTGAAACTTTGCAGAAAGTTTCTAAACTGGAACTCTATTGAAACTTTGCAGAAAGTTTCTAAACTTTGAAAATCCTTCAATTTTGTGGTTCCTTCGGGGACAATGAATAGCCACTAGCTCAGTCCAGGAGTTCAGAACTCTGTATTGACTCTAGGGTGCTAGGACTCAATTTTCCAGAATGCACATGCAGAGTCCACGAAAAATCCAGTTACAACTGGTAAGCAGAGATGATGATCTCTTTGGTCTTGCAAGCAACATCTTCCAGCTGTATTTTACTTGTTGCTGATCAGAGAGTCCACTTTTTTCCTTTGAGTCAGGCATAGTCTTTTCTTTGTGGAGCCTTGGGAGTGCAGCAGGTGCAGTCCTTTTGAGTGCAAGCCTTCTGTGGTGCAGTACAAGGGTCCAGATGGGTAGTCCTTCTTCCTTTGTTCCAGGTAGTGTTCTGAGGAGCTCTATAGCTCTCTCATATTTATCCACCATTCTAAGCTGGTAAGAGAGGGGTACACCACAACCAATTGGGGTAAAGTTACCTCCTTTGACTATGACCACTTCCTGTGAAGAAGGGCATTTGTATTGACCCAGAATGCACTGTTCTGCCAAGTACACCAATACCAAGATGTGGTTAACTTCTGACTGCACTTTCCTTCCAGCCTCTCTCCAAATCTATTTAGGGGGCTCCCATCTGACTGAGGATCAATGAAGGGGGGGCTGGTTTAGGACCTGTGACATTTATTGCCCTGCTTTTAAAGTCCAGCCTATCTCCCCAGCCCCTTGTCCTTCCATTGCTTCTCCATTAGCAAGTCTCCTCCCACGAAATGGATGCATAGTTTCAGCTCGAGACCTCTTCACACCTACTCAGGAAGCAACTTGGCTCAGGCTGTCAAAGGCTGGCCAATCAAAAGAGGCTGCTATAGGGCTGCTTTAGATAACTTCAGGATAGTGAGTTTGCTATAATAGTCATAAGAAATCTGGCCTTGGCAAGTCGCTGGATTTGTTGTAACCAATATATCCTGGTATTTTGGGTAAAAAATGCATCTAGCATCTTCCTCACTTTGTGCAAAACAATTGTGTTCTTCTACACAAGTGCCTTCACCTGACTCACTATACTGTAATATCCGCTCCTCAATTAGGAGGGTTCTAGGTGAGGCAAATCTATTATCTGTGTACTCGTGTTTAAAAAGTGGCTTTTTTCTGCTTGGCCATACTTGGCATTTGGTTCTCATATGTTTCAAAGCATATCTTGGCAGGCCATCATGTAGACCATGAGTAAAAGCAAAAATGTACCCAGAGCCCAAAAGATTTTGTCTGTGATGTGACGAAGGGCTGCATTGATGCCAACAGTGGCAGTCAGTTGGGGAGTGTTCGCCCGTAAGGTTGGTGGAAAGGAAGCGAAGCGTATACATCTAGTGGCTGAACTGCACAATAAGAAACCAGAAAAAGTGAGATTAATTCCAGCATCCTCCACCAAATTGTCCACCAAATTGAGTGACTGTAGTCAATTGTTATATTTCAATTTCCCTCCTTTTTCATCATTATCTTATATAGAAGGACCATGAAATACACAACAGCAGAATGGGTGTTGTCCAAGTCTTTTCCTTTGTTTCTTTTAATAATGTATAATGTTGCTTGTGTACATTAATAATCTAGGCCATCGAAAAAATGCACTTAACCGCTGGCTTTCACTTATTTCCCTATAGGCCTTGTTGTAAGGGTGGGGGGAATTTATATCACTAAATGCTTGTTTGAAAGCTACAAGTTTAAAAAAATACTTCTCAATGCACTGATATAATCCAATCTACTAAGTTAAAACGGTTCTGCATATTATTGAAATACACTTTTTTGAATTCTGACGAGACTTAATCATATTTCTACACTTTTGCTGCAAGATGTAATTAACAAATTGAGCAGAACTACCGAGGTACTTTTTTTGAAACATCCATTAGACTTTTAAAAAATGCTTGTTTGTTTAGCAATCTTTTAACGTTTAGTGCTGAGTCGAGCATGTAGCAGTAGAATGCTTATGTTGACTACGGTGCAGCATATAAAGGTCAGGAGGGCCGCAGGAGGCCCCCAAGTCGTACTTTGAGCATCAATGATATAGGCTTTGCTCTTTGCTATAAATGTTGTTTTTGTGCATTCCCAGGACTGCTCAACCTACAACCCTCTACATATCAGACTTGACTTGCTGCACTACTCACTTATATTTACGGTTGGACCTCGTTAGTGACTTTGTTGGTGACATATGTATTATCTATGCTTAAAATAATCTTTTTTTCAGGATGTTTTCCTAGACATGGGGGCTTTTATGTCTCTTGCACATGCTTAGTGTCCGGCATGAGTTTTACTTTTTTGTTGTCCTTAGAGTTCTGCTCATCAATTGTTTTCTTTACTGGGTCTTTGTTTTATAAATATCTTTTTAATGATAATCAAACGTAGAAACATTTTCCACATTAGATAGACGATTTCCACCTTCCACTTAGAACCCTCCTAATTAAAGAGCAGACATTACAGCATTGTGGGTTAGGTAGGAAAAGGCACTTGTGTAGAAGAGACCTGGCTGTTCGAGCAGTAGCAGTACCGCCAAATGGCCGCTCCGTGGTCAGAAGCCCGCAGATGCCATTCTGTCTTTCCCGCTGGGCCGGCGGGCGACCGCCGGCCCAGCGGGAAAGACCCTGCAACAATGAAGCCGGTTCCGAATGGAGCCGGCGGAGTTGCAGGGGGGCGACGGGTGCAGTTGCACCCGTCGCGATTTTCACTGTCTGCAAAGCAGACAGTGAAAATCTTAATGGGGCCCTGTTAGGGGGCCCCTGCACTGCCCATGCCAGTGGCATGGGCAGTGCAGGGGCCCCCAGGGGCCCCATGACACCCGTTCCCGCCATCCGGTGTAAACCGCCTGAAACAGGCTGGCGGGAAGGGGGTCGGAATCCCCATGGCGGCGCTGCTTGGAGGATTCTCCGGGACAGGGGTAATCTGGCGGGAAACCGCCGGATCCCCTTTTCTGACCGTGGTCAGAATGGCCCTGGAAGCACCGCCAGCCTGTTGGCGGTGCTTCCGTGGTCCCCGGCGGAATGACCCCCTATATGTCCTTAAGGCCCACCTGAATTCCCCATCCCTTTAGAACTTTGCAGAGTCCATTTCTATTGCAAATAATAAAGGAGACAGGGGACACCCTTGCCTGGTGACTCTTTGTAATATAATTTCATCTGAAACTTAGCGACCAGTGCGGACCCTAGCTCTGGACTGAGAATACAGTAATTTCATCCATTAAATAAATCAATGGTCTAGTTGAATTTTTTCCAACACAGACCAGACATAGGGGGTCATTCTGACCCTGGCGGTAAAATCCGCCAGGGCCAACGACCGCGGGAGCACCGCCAACAGGCTGGCGGTGCTCCCATGGGCATTCTGACGGTCAGAAACGGAAAACCGGCGGTGTACCGCCGGTTTCCCGCTGCCCTGGGGAATCCTCCATGGCGGCGCAGCTTGCTGCGCCGCCATGGGGATTCCGACCCCCATTACCGCCATCCTGTTCCTGGCGGTTGTGGCCACCAGAAACAGGATGGCGGTAAGGGGTGTCGTGGGGCCCCTGGGGGCCCCTGCAGTGCCCATGCCAATGGCATGGGCACTGCAGGGGCCCCCGTAACAGGGCCCCACCAAGACTTTCAGTGTCTGCCATGCAGACACTGAAAATCGCGACGGGTGCAACTGCACCCGTCGCACCCCTTCCACTCCGCCGGCTCCATTCGGAGCCGGCATCCTCATGGAAGGGTGTTTCCCGCTGGGCGGGCAGGCAACCTTCTGGCGGTCGCCCGCCCAACGGGAAACCCGGAATACCCGCGGCAGTCTTTTGATGTCAATGTTTAGCATTGATATGGGGTGGTAGGAACCAGCATGCAACCAATCCTTGCCAGGTTTGGGTATTACTGCAATTAGCTCTTCCATCATAGACTGGGGAAGACATCTAGGGCCAGATTTGAAGAAAAGTGGTGCAGCGCAGTGCTGTACCAAAACTGGCAGCGCTGCGCTGCGTTACGTTAGGATCGCAAGGATGCACCATATTTAAGGGAATAAGGCGCCCCCTGTATTTCCCCCTGCACTGGCGCTAAATTTAGCTGCCAGCGCCAACGCAGGCATCCTTGCACCATTGTGCAAGGATGTCTGTTTTGAGGGGTGTGATTGTTTATGTGCAATGCAGCACACACAGAAGTGCCAAAGAGTCATTTTCAAATGATTGGTTATGTGCAGAAAGGGACACCTTCCCGCACATAAACAATAATTTCTGGCATTGTGCTTTTTCTATGCGTGCAGCAGAATGCAGCATGCATAGAAAAAGTAAAAAACTTGGAGGAATAAAATATTCGTCCTCATTGCGCCCTGCTAACGCCACCCCTGAGGGTGGCATTAGATTTGGCGCTGCCTCAGGTTTACGTGATTTCATAAATCTGAGGCAGCATCAAAATGCAATGGGTGCTGCTGTGACACGCCCACAGCAACACCCATTGCACGCCCCTTCCACGCACAGTGCTGTGTGGGAAGGGGCCATGTATACAAGGAGGCGTTAAGCCACAAAAAGTGGCTTAATGCCACCTTGTAAATACAGCGCAATGCTTAGCGCCACACAAGTGTCACAAAAAGTGAGGCTCCTTTGGCACTAGGGCCCTATAAATATGGCCCCTAGTTTCATACGCCTCTTCAAATACTTCCACTAGTAGCTCTGCCAAGACTTCTGGAAAGGCTTCATAAAACTCATGTGGCAGGCCATCACTCTCGGGGGCTTTGGCAGACTTTAGTGCACTGATAGCCTCTAAGATTTCCGGTTTACTAACCGGGGCCCCTAGCTGTTCGTGGTCCGCTGCAGTGAAAGTTTTCAGAGGCAGGGATTGCAAGTAGGCTTGCCTCGATATCTCACTGGAGTCTGAATACAGTTGAATATATACCCCCCTTAGGTGTTCCACAAAGACACCGTTAATGGCCTGTTGGGTATAAACTTCTTGGCCCTCTCTCTTGTAAGGTCAGTATTGGTTCACTTTTTCTGCTTGGATTAGATGGGCAAACATTCTACCCAATTTAACTCCCTCCAGGTACCACCTTATGGCTATTTTATTATGATTATCCAGTTGCAGCCAAAATTCATTCAATGTATGTTTCAGATGCTCCCATTCCACCCAATGTGCAGGGGCCTTGGGAAGCCTCACCCCCGGATTTTCTAGTTCCCATTCTCAATCAGATAATTCCCTTTCAAACATACAACACACGCTTGTCGAAAAAGCCATGCAAACCCCCCGAGGACCACCTTCCCACTCAATGGCTCGACTTCCAGAAATATGCCTAGTCTCATTGAAATATTATGTTAGTGTATCTAGGACTGTTGCTCAGAAGGCTTGGTCTGTTAGTGCTTCAGGTTATATACATTATAGAGGCAATCTAACGGGCTGTCTCTTTATCATATAGGTAGGAAGAAGTGGGGAGTTTTTAGAGAGATATCTTGCAACATAATGCACAAGTGTTATGAAATGGGCTGATGTCTCGGTAATAAATAAGTAATCTAGGCTACTGCATGTCATTGTTGGAGGGAATAGCATGAGTAGGCTCTCGTGTGCAGGTGATGTTGGCACCACACATCTATCTATCCGAGGGTGTGAAGGACCTGGCTAAGTGAGGCAGTCAGGTGAGGTTTAGTATTAGTTTTAGAGGGTGATCTGTCCACATAGCCGTTTAGAACACAGTTAAAATTGCTTGCCATAAATCTTTCAGTTGAAGATGAAATCTGGGCTACCCGTAACAGTGAGCTCAAAAATTCTCCATCATTGGTATTTGGACCGTAAACATTAACAATGCATATACGATGAGGATCTAACAATCCTTCCACTATGACATACCGTCCCCCCTCATCCAATAGCAATCTGCATGGTTTAAAGGGAATTCCTGGAGCAACCAATATGAGGGCTCCCCTTGCACATCCAGAATATGATGTGGCAAAAATCTGGCAGTGCTATCTTCTCGGTCTCTGCAAGTATTTAAGACATTCTCCCCAGAGGTGTTTCTCATAAGAGGGCTATAGCCACCCCATATGGCTTCAGAAAGAAGTAGATCCCACATTGATTTGCAGGGTTCCAGCCACATGTGTAGAACACGTATTCACAAGAATCAGGAGTAAACAGGCTATTTCTCTTTATGCTGTTAGACTGCAGCCTTTATCAGCTGTGCACAGCATGGTGAGCAGGCAGGGCTTTACACGCTTAGCCCGCCCCACAACTTCCATAAATTCTCCACTAGCTTGTGTAAGGAGAAACGTATAACCGGTGGAAAAAACCTTTATCAATGGATCCCAGGCACATCAGCCATGGTCAATGGTAAAACAATGTCTTTCCAACCTCTGGCATAACTAGTGTACATCCCTTATCCTAGGTCATTGGGGTGACTGTTAGATTCTATCCTGGCCTTGCTCTCACAGAATCCTCTCATCTCATCTTTGAATGTTCAGGGGACTTTGAATAGTGCAGCTGGTATCATGAGTTATGAACTGTCTTTTGTGTGCTACCTTCTTCCTATCATGTCTCAGTTAAAAGGTTTTCTGTACTTCCTGCGCCTCCATGTGTCATTTAGCAACCAGAATCATTCGGAAAATGGCAACGAACTCTAGTCTGCGAACCTTCAAGTAACTTAGGCACAACCAAGGCCATTTAGGTTATTCTTTCTTTACATTTCTGCACCTATATTCTTGCCTAAAAGCAAGCAGCATATACTCATATGACGGTGCTTCGTAAGGGGAACCACCAAACATTGTTTCATTGTTTCAACTTCAACTGCTGAGAATTTGCTACGGTTTTCGAGCTGCATGGTATCACATCCTAGCCATCCTTTTTTGCTTCCATCAGTACATATTGCTGGGAGCCTCACACTCAGAATCTCCAGCTGAGGGTACACTGTTCACCTTTATTGGTATGCTGGACTGTGTACTACAACCTCCCCCTGAACAGTCTGTATTCCACACTGGCTGAGCAGTTATGTTGCTGGAACGTGAGCCACAGCCTCACACTGACCAGTCTTTGTGCAGTACTAAACAGTCTAGGTGACTGTGTTGCCAGATTTTGAGACCCCTCCCAAGCCCCAAACTGTCAAAGTTCAAACCCAAATTCAGCCCAACACAGACCAGTATCAGCCCAAAAAACAGCCCAAAGTTGCAAACCTCAAATTATGCAAAAACAGTCTCCCAGAAACATTCTAAGCATGATTCTAATTTGTATTCATTATGTGCGCAATGAGAGCAGGCTCAATGGGCACCGATGTGCTTCTGCAATCATGTCGTAATTCTATTACTACTTATTTTGAAGATCTCTCCCCACTATCAGCTTCTAACTGGCACGTCAGTCACTACAAATATAAACCTGAACCTGACATTGATTGCAGATCTTAACAAAAACAGACTATAGCCCATTCTCCAAGACATCTCGCAGCAGGAATGTTAATACCCCTTAAGTAACATGGCTTCCAAAACAGTAAATTTCCCTGATCACACAGGATTAACACCACAAAATGATACACAAGTAAAGAAACCACCGGTTAAACAATTCCAGCATGAATTGTTTGGCCAGCTGTGAGGGTCTTCACAGTACAACAAGAGGCCCACTTCAAGAGAAAGTTGCATACTCTGACCTCCCCTCTGACCTTCACTCTCAAATCTTTCACCATGACAACTTACTCTGGTACTAAATGTTACACAGGACCTATGCTGTTGTCTTTGTGTTTGAGCAAATTTTTGACTAAAGGTTGGTGTCTTGGCAAGAAGAAGAGGGGTTTGTTTGGGGAACAAATGAAAGCAAGGCTTTTAGAGTAGATTGGGAAAAGACCCCTTTCTCAAACCTCCTGTGGAACACTCATCAAATATCTCAAACCTATTGCTCCCTCAAGTCTGCTAACACATCATCACTCAGCTTCTCTTATTCCATTCCCCTTCTTCATTAGTGTTTCCCCCTTATCTGTGCAATGCCATTAGGCCGTGCAGCTTCTTTACACCTGTCACCCACCCAGAGCTATCAGTAGGCTGCACTCAGAGGAAGGTCACATGCAGAAGATGGACTGGAGGGCATGCAAAACAAAATAGGAGAGGACAATCAAAAAGAATTATATTCAATGCAAAACACACCCGAAAGAGCCCTAAAATTAACAATCCTAACAAATGCAGATGCCAGGTACAAACACCAAATAGCTTTACTAAATGGGTAAGCTCATGAAAGATATAGGTAGGCAATGATCAAAGATCATTCAGACAGCCATGGATAATGTTTGCTGTGTGCCAACATGCACGATGCTTTTATTCCCAAGAGGGAACCTTAGTGCTACGTGACTTTATTGGCCTATCTTTCCTTGCAGTTGTAAAATACCATTAAGATCAAAGATCAAAGGGTACACCAAAAGTGAACTTTGCCATATATTAGCAAACAGCCTGTAGTTAACATTGAATACTCCAATGACAACAGTGCACACTTGGAAGCAGAGTCAAAATAACTTTCTCAACAACACGTGGCCTTACCAACTGCACTGAATTTGAGAGAGCGGTTTTGTTTAACCCACAGCATCCACTTTACACCAATGACCTAACATAACTTCTCTCTCATAACTTCTCTTTAAACCAGACATTCATCCTTGTGCATTCCAAACCACAAAATCCTTCTGTCTTCTCTTTTTACATATTAGTTCTTTGAAGTAGTCCTTGGGTAACAAGAGCATCGCACGGTCAACCCACAATGCACAACATACTGTGTTCTTCGTAGTCTCCATCGGCATCCTAAAGCATCACAAGTGTAGCTTCAGAGCTATAAAAAGCAAAATATGATCTGGCATGCTGCACCTTACTTCTCTTCAATGAACAGCGCTTTGAAGCCCCATCAGCAAAATACTTGCTCCACCAGTGTCACGTCTTTCTCCCACCTTTCCTCATGTTTTTCTTTCCTCCTACTCCTTCTGCAGAGCTCTGAAGCTGCATCGGGGGTACAGGCAATACACAAATAACCTATAGCATAATGCCAAGAATTAATCACACAACACAAACTCGACCAAATTACAATCTACAGAGAACAATGTATCCCCTCTTAAACTGGCCACACATATTCAAGGGCATTACAAGATTCAGAAAGTTTATTTCAGCTATTTGAATTTTGCAATTGCTGTATCCCAGTAGAACTATGGGCCTTACCTAGTATCAAAGCTTGGCCGCCACAGGTATAGCTAGGAGGCACTGCTAGTCTGGATCCTACCCAGGAATGCTTGGGCAGGAGTGTGGTGGTGCATGGGGAGGAGTGTGGTGATGGTTTTAATTTTCTGTGGCGCATGGCTGGTACATTTGTACCTTCTGCTGCATTTAGAAATATGCTGCACAATGTGCTTAGGGGGTAGGGTGAGAGGTGCTAAAGAAGCACAGAAGCAGTAAAAAACGCCTGACCCAGTTTGTAAACTACTTGGCTTCAATGTATTCTCATGTGAAAGATAAACGTTATTTAGTCAAACCCTTTACACAGGAATAATTCCCCTGACAACAACCACTTTAAGACAGTGTTTTGAAAGGGCACGTTTTGGAAGGACCTGCACTGCTTTATTTGGAAAGAGATGCACCTGCTCAGGGCTGTTGCAATACTTTTGAGTGGAGAGTAGCACCACTTCTTAATAGTAACAAATACTCTGGGATAGTGGGTGGAAGCACATCATCATTTCCATTTAAAGTACAGCTTTATTAGAACCAGTGAATTTATTTTGGAAATTAGCACATCTAAAATGTAAATGGCTTCAAGATGCATGCCCTAGGGCAAGCAGTACTTCTTCTAATATTCACCCACCTTGAATGAGCCATGCAGACATACGTCACTCACTCCCTTCCTTCGCCTGCACCTCTGCAGTGTTTGGGAAAAAGTGCCATGAGAAGGCTAAGGCTTATGCTGGTGATGGGCAGCAGCACAGACATCATGCTTGTTGTATGCTGCAGTCAGCCTCAGCCTTTGTCCAGAGCTCCAGATATATTGCCAGTGTTTTGCCTCTGACCTCTGGCGGCTGAGCGCAGCCCTTTATCACCTTTCCTCTGAGGTATGCCTTTCCGCAGGACCTGCCAGATATGAGCAAAGAAGTGGCAAATCTTCACTCAGGCTTGGTCAAAGAGTTGCTACCAAGCTTGAACCTCGATTCTCCTCCAGAGAACCAGTCTCCTAACTCACTGGAGGACTGGACAACCACCGGATCTGGAAACCAGTGCTTTTCGTCATTTTATGTGCCTGCTTTCAGTGCAACCAGACAGGGGACAAAAATTGGTTTGTGAGGCGATGCCTCACTTAGGAAAAACATGCACACAGGGCACATCCCAGCCCAAAAAACAGTCTTTCGCCACGTTGCTTTATTCCTGCACAAACGGGAAAAATGTTGCCCATTTGTGCTGGAAGAAGCCCAATCTGGCAACACTGCTTGGTGACGAACCGCATACTGCAGGTGACCACAACTCTTCAGTCATATGCATGGACAACTTTGAATGGTATTAAATTGAATTGGGGGGAACATTTTTTAACTGACATTTTAAATCTGGGAATTTGAATGGTTTTGTTATTTGTTTTATTTAAATGACACCCTCTTTTGCTTAAAAACTTGAGTAAGCTTATAATTGTTTGTGGTAACGCTGATCTCTGTTCGGGGACTGACATCTTAGGTCAACGGCCTAGTGGTTGAGTGACTGAGAGGAAGTTAAACAGGGGTCCAGGTAGCTACAGCTCTGGCCATTAGTAACATTGAAAGTTACTGGAAACTTCATCTTTTGATTATGGCTGTGAGGCACTGAGGACCAGATTTATACTATGTTAGAGCCTGTAGGAAAGTACCATCTTGCCTGGTATGTTACCCCCATTTTTACTTGTGTGTCAGTTTGTTTTTACCTTTCTCCCTGGAATACTGCTAGCCAGGACCCTAGTGCTCATAGTTTGTGGCCTAAATGTGTTCCTTGTGTGGTGCCTAACTGTGTCACTGAGGCTCTGCTAACCAGAACTTTAGTGCTTCTGCTCTTTCTGCTTTTAAAATTGTCACTGCAGGCTAGTGACCATTTTCACCAATTCTGATTGGCACACTGGGACACCCTTATCATTCCCTAGTGCATGCTACCTAGGTACCCAGGGTATTGGGCTTCCAGGAGATCCCTGTGGGCTGCAGCATTTATTTTGCCACCCATAGGGAGCTCAGACAATTCTTACACAGGACTGCCACTGCAGCCTCAGTGAAATAACGTCCACGTTATTTCACAGCCATTTTACTTTCACACTGCAGTTAAGTAACTTATAAGTCACCAATATGTCTAACCCTCACCTAGTCCTCATGGAATTGTCCCACCAGGCCAAATCTGGTATTGGGGGGCCCATCCCATTCATCCCCAGGGCTCCAGCATGGACCCCAGGTACTGCCAAGCAAGCTCTCTGGGGTTTTTACTGCAGCTACCGCTGCTGCCAACCCACAGACAGGCTTCTACCCTCCTGGGGTCTTGGCAGCCCAGTCCCAGGAAGGCAGAACAAAGGATTTCCTCTGAGAGAGGGTGTTACACCCTCTCCCTTTTGAAATAGGTGTTAAGGGCCTGAGAGGAGTAGCCTCTTCTGGCCTCTATGAATGCTTTGAAGGGCACAGATGGTGCCCTCCTTGCATAAACCAGTCTACACCGGTTCAGGGATCCACCTGCCCCTGCTGTGGCGTGAAACTGGACAAAGGAAAGGGGAGTGACCACTTCCCGGTCTATCACCACCCCAGGTGTGGTGCCCAGAGCTCCTCCAGTGTGCCCCAGACCGCTGCCATCATGAATGCAGAGGTTTGAGGGCACAAGGGAGGCCTCTGAGTGGCCAGTGCCAGCAGGTGACGTCAGAGACCCCTCCTGATAGGTGCTTACCTCGTTAGGTGGCCAGTCCTCCTCTGAGGGCTATTTAGGGTCTCTCCTGTGGGTTTCTCTTCAGATAATGAATGCAAGAGCTCACCAGAGTTCCTCTGCATCTCCCTCTTCAACATCTGCCAAGGATCGACCGCTGACTGCTCCAGAACGCCTGCAAAACCGCAACAAAGTAGCAAGAAGACTACCAGCAACATTGTAGCACCTAATCCTGCCGGTAATCTCAACTGTTTCCTGTAATGGAAGCCAAGAAGAAATCTCCTGTGGGTCGACGGAATCTTCCCCCTGCTAACGCAGGCACCAAACTTCTGCTTCACCGGTCCTCTGGGTCCCCTCTCACCTCGACGAGCATGGTCTCTGGAACACAGGACCTGGATCCAAATGTCCCCGACCGCCCAGTGGTCCTTCTGTCCAAATATGGTGGCGGGAAGTCCTTGCCTCCCCACGACAGGCAGTAATTCTGAGTACTACGTGAACTGCAGCTGCTAGGGCTTCTGTGCACTTTTGCAAGGAATCCTTCGTGCACAGCATAGCCCAGGTCCCCAGCACTCCGTCCTCCGTTGCTCAACTCACTGAGTTGACCACCGACTTCGTGGGATCCTCCTTTGTAGTGTTGAGACGACCGCCATGCTCAGATTTCTTGAATGACTGTTCCAGTGCTTCTGCGGGTGCTGCCTGCTTCTGCATGGACTCTCTGTGCTGCTGAGCGCACCGTCTGTCTCCTCCTCCAAGGGGCGACCTCCTGGTCCTTCTTGGGCCCTGGCAGCACCCATTTTCTTCAACCGCGCACTTTGCAGCTGGGCAAGGCTTGTTTGCGGTCTTTCTGCTTGGAAACAACTCTGCATCCTCCAATACGCCGTGGGAAATCTTCTGGCCAAAGGAGAAGTTCTTGGCATCTTCCATTGTTGCAGAATCTTCAGCTTCTTCAACTCGGAGGCAGCACTTTTGCACCTTCATCCGGTATTTGGTGGGCTCCTGTCCCCCCTGGACACTTGCATGACTCTTGGACTTGTCCCCTTCCTTTACAGGTCCTCAGGTTCAGGAATCCGTCTTCAGTGCTTTGGAGTCAGTTGTCCTTGCAGAATCTCCCATCACTTCTTTAGTGTATTTCTGGTGTAGTAGGGTAACTTTACTCCTTCTTTTCAGGGTCTTGGGGTGGGGTATCTTGGACACACTTAGGTGGTCATTACAACCCTGGCGGTCAGTGTTAAAGAAGCGGTAAGACCGCCAACAGGCCGGCGGTAAATAATTTGCAATCATGACTGTGGCGGAAACCGCCAACAAAGACAGACACTTTAACACTCCGACCGCCATGGAGGTACAAACAAACAGCGCGGCGGTCACCGCCAACAGACAAGCGGGAGACAATGTACCACCCACACTATTATGACGGGCCAATCCGCCACCTTTTCTGGGGCGGATTCACCACGAATAAAAACACAGCGGAAACAGGAATCCCGAAGGAAAAATGCTCACCTCTACACACCCCACGAGGAACGAGGACGCCATGGACCCGGAACTCCAAATTCTCCCTGCAATAGTCCTCCTGCTCCTTTACCAGGAGCACGAATGCCGGCGGCGAAGACCACGGTGAGTACTGCACCTACGACACAGGGGAGGGGGAGGGAAAAAACAGGGACACACACACTAAACACCCCCACCCCCACCCTCACCCACTACAACACACACACTAATGCATATCAATAAATCACAGTTACACCCCCCAAACCCCCTGTAAGAATGCAAAGACAATAGAAAATGAGTGTAACCATTGTAATATATTAAAAGCAAGTAGGCAGAAATATATGTATACACCATGTACATAAATATACCAAGCATAGTAGTCCAGGTAGTGCTCTAAGAAAGTCCGTGGAACACTGGGACCACACGGTATGAGAAAGGCCCACACAAGATCCCCGACCATGAAGGAGAGAACACTCCAGGGGCATCAGAGAGCAACTAAACAGGCACCTCAGTGGGAGGGAAAGGTGGGGCACCTCAGCCGCTTGAGTGCACAACGCCAAATCCACGAGGGGGACACATGCCCACTGTACAATCCTGGGGAGTGCAAAGCCACAGTCTCTCAAGTCTATTCAGTGGGTGGTTTGCCCACTGCCATATCCTGGGGAGTGCAAGGCCACAGTCTCTCAAGTCTATACAGTGGGTGGTTTGCCCACTGCCATATCCTGGGGAGTGCAAGGCCAAACCACTGCCATATCCTGGGGAGTGCAAAGCCACAGTCTCTCAACTCTATACAGTGGGTGGTTTGCCCACTGCCATATCCTGGGGAGTGCAAAGCCACAGTCTCTCAAGTACTAACGAGTGGGTGGTTTGCCCACTGCCATATCCTGGGGAGTGCAAAGCCACAGTCTCTCAAGTCTCTGCAATGGGTGGCTGGCCCATTGTTCAATCCTGGGGAGTGCAAAGCCACAGTCTCACAAGTGGATGACAGTCTCCACTGGTTCTGGAGGGGCATGGTGCCCAGAGTGCTTCATCCTGCCAAGGATTGGTGTAGTGGATGCTTTTCTCCACTGGTTCTGGAGGGGGCTTGGTGACCAGAGTGCTTCATCCTGCTAAGGATTGGTGCAGTGGATGCTTTTCTCCACTGGTTCTGGAGGGGGCTTGGTGCCCAGAGTGTTTCATCCTGCCAAGGATTGGTGTAGTGGATGCTTTTCTCCACTGGTTCTGGAGGGGGCTTGGTGCCCAGAGTACTTCATCCTGCCAAGGATTGGTGTAGTGGATACTTTTCTCCTCTGGTTCTGGAGGGGCCTTGGTGCCCAGAGTGCATCATTCACCCCGTGACGGACTCAGTTGTGTCAGTGCCCTTGCCGCTCATGGGCTAGCGGTGCTTGAGATGGCGGTGCCCTGTTCAGCGGTGCTTGAGATGGCGGTGCCCTGTGCAGCGGTGCTTGATACGGCGGTGCCCTGTGCAGCGGTGCTTGAGATGGCGGTCTCCATTGCAGGGTCTCAGCTGCTGGCGGTCCTTCATGGCCCAGCGGGGCTTTTGCTGGTGGTCCTTCATGGCCCAGCGGGGCTAGTGCTGGCGGTCCTTCATGGCCCAGCGGGGCTTTTGCTGGCGGTCCTTCATGGCCCAGCGGGGCTTTTGCTGGCGGTCCTTCATGGCACAGCGGGGCTTTTGCTGGCGGTCCTTCATTGCCCAGCGGGGCTTTTGCTGGCAGTCCTTCATGGCCCAGCGGGGCTTTTGCTAGCGGTGGCCTCCTGGGAGGGTGGGCTGGTGCTGGCGGTGGCCTCCTGGGCAGCTGGGCTGGTGCTGGCGGTGGCCTCCTGGGCAGGTGGGCTGGTGCTGGCGGTGGCCTCCTGGGCAGGTGGGCTGGTGCTGGCGGTGGCCTCCTGGGCAGCTGGGCTGGTGCTGGTGGTGGCCTCCTGGGCAGGTGGGCTGGTGCTGGAGGTGGCCTCCTGGGCAGCTGGGCTGGTGCTGGCAGTGGCCTCCTGGGCATCAGGGATGATGGCGGTCTTCTCCGCCGTGCTGCTCTTCCCAGACTTGCTGGGTTTCTTGTGGCCCTCCCCCACCTTGGAAGATGTCACAGCTGACTCCACACTCCCACCTGTACCCCAGGGAGCGGCTTTGGTGGCTGGAGTCTTCCCCCTCTCCTGCCAGGCACTAGCCAGCTTCTGATGCTTCACAGGTGGGGGACTGTCTGTGCTGTGGCTCTGTGCCACACTGGCTGCCCTGGTGGCCGGTGCACTCCAGATTCCGGTGACTACAGGCACCTCTGGTCCCGGAGATGTTGTGGCTGAGGTGCTAGTTCGGGAACTATGAGACGGACGGGGTGGGGGAGTTGTGGGAAAGAGGTCAAGGTTGGACAGGAAAAGTTTTTTGGATACATTGGGATGGGTAGCTGGAGGGGGTTTGGGAGTGGAGGAAGAGGTGGTGGTTGTAGGAGGTGTACGTTTGGTGACTTTGGGTGAAGGTGCATGTGCTGGTGGCTGTCGTGAGGTAGATGGCTGTTGGGTGGGTGTGTGCCTGCGTTTGTGTATCTTGGAAGAGGACACAGGGGATGTGTGAATGGTAATGGGGGTGGTGACTGCACGTGAGCGGGGTGTGGTGGTGGGTGTGCTGGAGAGGGACGCAATGGCTGTAGAGGTAGTGCATGCAGGTGTGAGTGTAGATGAGACTGGGAGGGAGGAGGGAGACGAGGAGGAGGGGGACACAGTGGAGGCAGTGGATGTTGGTGTGTCTGCATGTGTGTGATGCTTGCGTGAGTGCCTGTGGGATGTGTGGTGCTTATGTTTGCCTGAGCTTCCCTTGGGTGTTGACGTGTGTGCATGTTGGTCTGTAGGTGTGCTTGGGATAGGCTGAGGTACAGGGGATTGGGTCGGGTGGAGGAAGTTGGAGGGGGGAGGCTAGAGACGGGGACAATGGCTGCCATCAGTGTTGAGGCCAGAGTCTGAAAAGCTCACTGAAGGGCCGTCTGACCAGAATGAATGCCCTCCAGGAATGCATTGGTTTGTTGCAACTGCCTCTCTACACCCTGGATGGCATTCAAAATGGTAGACTGCCCAACAGTGAGAGACCTGAGGAGGTCAATGGCCTCCTCACTGAGGGCAGCAGAGGTGGCTGGGGCAGGGCCTGAGGTGCCTGGGGCAAAGGTGATGCCCACTCTCCTGGGTGAGCGGGCACGGGGCAAAGGCTGAGGGGCTGCTGGAAGGGTGGTGCTGGGAGGGGGGGTGGCGGCTGTACCTGTAGATGCGGAAGACACAGATGTTGCCGCCACCACAAGGGAGCTCCCATCAGAGGACGAGTCCGTGTCGCTGGTGTCAGCTCCTGTCCCCGCCGTGGAGCTCCCCTCGCCCTCCGTCCCACTGGTGAACTCTGAGTCCGTAGTCTCGCCCTCCAGGGCCATGTGGGATGCAGCTCCCTCGTGCTGCGGTGCCACTGCTCCTCCGCCTGATGATGCTAATGCACACAAGAACAGGGAGACCACAAAAAGGGGGGGGGGGAGACAGAAAAAGACATGTTGAGTGCATGCATTACCGCTACCGTTGGCGGACACGACAGACAAAGAAGCCCCCTGCACTACGCCACGCTCTTGGGCTCCACTGTTCAATTCCTGGGAAATGGCCTACAAGGCTATGGACGACATCTGCACACATAGATGCACAGGGGCAAGACTCAGTGTACTTGGCACTCTACAGAGGTGGGGTGGGGTGCCACATGGCCTGCCTTATGGAGGGGCCTTGCCTACTGAACTCGCCCTGGCCTAGGGAAACCCACAGCCCACCTCCCCCACCCAGACCCCTCCACTGCGTGCAAAATCAGCAGAATGAGAGTGTACTCACCCCCATGTGGCTGCTGTGATGCCCTCAAGCGCACATCCAACTCCGGGTAGGCCACCGCCAGGATCCTGAACATCAGGGGGGTCATGGTGCGACAGGCACCCCTCCCATGTTGGGAGGTCATCCCCAGCTGAGCCTCCGCCATCTTCTTGCTCCAGTGGCGAATGTCCTCCCATCTTTTATGGCAGTGGGTGCTCCGTCTGTGGTAGACCCTCAGGGTCCGGACGTCCTTGGCGATGGCACGCCAAATATCTTTTTTCTGGTGGGCGCTGACCTACATGAAATGTACAGGGGAAAAAGAGAAGTTATTACCAACTGCACTGTCAAAGTAAATGTCCTCCATCCCTACCCTTGCCATGTGGCACATGCATTTACCGTCTTTCATGCACGCAGCACTCTCCCCCCTTCCTTCTTACATCCAGCCCTCTCCACACAGGCATAGTCCATACAACATGCTCCCTGTGTACTTACCTGTTTGTCTGGAGGACTGTAGAGTAGCGTGTACTGGGGGAGGACCCCATCCACGAGCTTCTCCAACTCCTCCGATGTGAAGGAAGGGGCCCTTTCCCCAGACACTCGAGCCATTGTCTCTTCCAGACCGAGGTCACAGCAGCATTTGCGGTGTAGGTCTTCTCCTGTCGAAGATCAGGTATCGAGTGATTGAACAGATAGAAAATGGCTGTCACGTCCGCGGTGGTGCGTACCATCACCGCTGGCGTACATCGGCATTGGCTCCTGGTACCCATAATGTCCAATGTTAACCAATGCATCATTGAGTTGCGGTCTTCGAACGCCTACTGCGACGGTGTACAACGCCAGCGCAGTTACCTCACATCCCATTGTCCCACTTTAGAGGTCAGGCAGCCGCCATTTCAGGGGACCACATGGCTTCATTTCCAACTGCGTCACACATACATAGGCCTAGACTCAACACACATACAGGCCACCTTTTGTGTATGATTGGTGTTCTGGGTAAACTGTGGGTACGTACCTCTGGGTTGTTTGACTCTGTGCTCACTGTTGTCCTTCATAGGCACCGTCCGCTGGGACATGTGAGGAGATGGCGGCATCCTCCGGTGTACCGACCGTTGGTAGACCTGTCGACAATGGAGGAGCGACATGTGATTATCACATACAGGCTTGACCGTGCCACAATCCAGGAACTGTGTACCCAGTTGGAGCCAGACCTGATGTCAGCAATCCGCCATCCCACAGGAATCCCCACTCAAGTGCAGGTGCTGTCAGTGCTCCATTTCCTTGCAAGTGGGTCTTTTCAAACAACAGTGGCCATAGCATCAGGGATGTTCCAGCCTATGTTTTCCAACGTATTGTCCAGAGTGTTGTCTGCTCTACTGAAACACATGCAGAGGTGATGTGTGGGGTGGAGTGTGTGGTGATAAGTGTGCTGATATGTAGTGGTGTGTTGTGTGAGGTGCGTGGAAGTTCTGTGGGTGATGGTGTTGTGTGCCTGTGGATGCTGTTGTTCTTGCTGGTGCTGTCTCTCTCTGGCCTTCTTTCTGAATTTTTGGTCGTGGGGGTTTGTGGGTGATGTGGGTGTGTGTTTTATATTATAATGGGTGTGTGGGAGTGGTGTGTGTATGTGTATCAGGTGTGTGTATTTGGAATTGTCCAATGTGTGTTTTGTAAGAGTGTGTGTATTTTGAGCGCGGCGGTGTGTACCGCCAATGGTATACCACGGTTGAAAGACCGTCATGTGGATTTGTGTGTCGTGATAGTGTGGGCGTATTTCTGTTGGCGTGATGGTTGAGGTTTTGTTTTCGCCAGTTTATCACTGACCTTTGGTGTGGCGGACTTGTGTGGGTGTCTGAATTTTGGCAGATTCGCGGCCGCGGCAGTGTGTTGGCGGTCTTCTGCACGGCGGCAAGCGGCTTTTACTGCCAATGTTGTAATGAGGCCCTTAGTGTTTCCTTACACTCCCAGTGACCCTCTACACACTACCCTAGGCCTGGGGTCCATTCATGGTTCGCATTCCACTTTTGGAGTATATGGTTGGTGTTGCCCCTAGGCCTATTGTCTCCTATTGCATTCTATTGTGTTCTACAGTGTTTGCACTACTTTTCTAACTGTTTACTTACCTGATTTTGGTTTGTGTGTATATTTTGTGTATTTTACTTACCTCCTAAGGGAGTATATCCTCTGAGATATTTCTGACACATTGTCACTAAAATAAAGTACCTTTATTTTTAGTAACTCTGAGTATTGTGTTTCTTATGATGTAGTGCTATATGATATAAGTGGTATAGTAGGAGCTTTGCGTGTCTCCTAGTTCAGCCTAAGCTGCTCTGCTATAGGTACCTCTATCAGCCTAAGCTGCTAGAACACTACTAATCTACTAACAAGGGATAACTGGACCTGGCACAAGGTGTAAGTACCATCAGGTACCCAATATAAGCCAGGCCAGCCTCCTACAGCACCAAATGGACGTCATTTTTGTACGCAAATCTCCATGTTTATATTTTGACGCTAGACCTGTCTAGCGCCAAAATTATGTAGTTTAAGTAATTTTTTGTTTGCAGGAATCTACCTTGCATCACTGAGATGCAAGGTAGGCATTCCCATGAAAAAAGGATGATATGGCCTTAGCGCCATATTTATCCCCGTGCTAAAATCAAGCACGGGGGAGAGGGAGCCTTAAATAATGGTGCTAAGCTTGATAGCGCCATTTTTTAACACCTGTGTCAGGGCAGTAGGCCTATTTCCATGGTCAGAGACCATTGAATGCACCCTCAGGTGCCCTTCCCTAGCCCCAGGGACACCCCCACCCACATCAGAGGGACACCAGAGGATCCCATCTCAGGTAAGTACTGATGAGTCTTTTAAAAAAAAAATTAAAGTACCATGGGGGGTCGAACTTGGGCCCCCCTACATGGCACTGGGCCCAATGGCTATGCCCTGGGCACAAATGTCCCCTGGGCGTGGCCATTGGGGTGGTGGCCATGACTCCTGTCTTTACTAAGGCAGGAGTCATGTCCATAGGGGTTGTGCCTCAAAGGATGACACTAGTCTGGTTAGAGACATTTTTATGCCTTAAAACAGACTAGCGTCATCCTTTGACGCAAATCTCCTGTTCCCCCTATGCCTCCCCCACCTGGCTAGCGTCCTTTTTAATGACGCTAGCTGGGCCTTACCGTCGGCTACCGTCATGTCTTGGAATGGCGCTAGCCGGCGGTATACCTTTTCACGCAAAACTGCGTTAGAGCAGTTTTGCGTAAAAAAGTATAAATCTGGGCCTAAATGTCACATTTGCCTTTTCCACATTTTTGTCTTTTATTTTAACAAGTATTTGCAATGCAAAAGGTCTCACATTTGTGAGAGTTAGAGCTATTAGCCTTTTAAATCAGTTTGTCTTTTACCTATGTGTTTTGGTTTGGAGTGTACTGGATGTATGCCAGGTGCCACAGCAACCCTCGCCTGTCACTGCAGGAGAGAGGACACAACAAGGACGACATCTTGGAAGTGTTGCTGCCTCATTCATAGAGACTGGCTGATATACATTAGGCATGCAACCCTTTCTAGTGAGTTTACCTAAACTTTCACAGCACCAAACAAGCCATATACAGGCACCTTCATGGCACTTAACCCGGAAAAGGAGGGAGTCAAAAGAGTTAAGAGCAAAGAAAAGGGGGCAGCCATATATTTTTGTGTGTTAATATTTTAAAGGAATTATTCCTCTCAATTGGCAATACCAGACTAATGTTTAAAAACATTGACTGTATACAAAGAGAATTACGGAAGAGGGAGCTTAGCTGCAAAATAATGATTTGCCATTTTGTTAAGAATGGCACCTGCTTTACAGCGCTACAAAATGGCAGAACCTGTATTACCAAGCGCTATATAAAAAAAATTAGCTATTCCCAGACTACCCCAACACTGATCAGACAAAGAGTCCTGGGGGAGAGTATGTGGCGTAAGGGTCCTAGCTGCCGACTTTTGAGCTAGGAACACGGTTCAAGTCTCAGCTTCGGCGCAAAATCCTGTGATTCGGGGCAAATCACTTAATCTCCCTTTTGTACCTAAAATGTATCTGTTGTGTAATTTAACCAGTGCTCATGTAAAGCTCTGTAATACCTTTATATCGAGTTCACACTAACTGAACTCTATTTGAAGAGGCCCAGTTTACATCCAAAGACTAGATGTTTTTTTGCTGTCAAACTTGAGGCCCAGAAGTGCTTGGGTCTGGAATCATGGCTTGTTTTCCACCAATTTGGAGACAACACATTTTGCCATCTAACCTATGTGCTTGGTTGGTGACCCTCTGGAGGTTGTCAAGAGCACATGTTATCGCCTAGTGTTAATCTCTGCTCAAGTAAATTGGCTAATGCACCCACTGCAGAGGTCCTGACATAATGAGAATGTCACAGATTACAATCCTGCCATATTTGTTTCACCTCTTCATCTCTGCAAGGTTGAAGCAAATTAATTATAGAGGTTTTGCTAAGAATGGCACTTGCTTTGCAGCGCTATGAAATGGCAGCACCTGTATTACCAAATGCTAAATTAAAAAAAAAAAAAAGTTATTCCCAGCTGCCCCAACACACACCAGACAAAGAACCTTGGGGGACAGGATGATTTTTGAGCTGGGGAATATAGTTTGAGTCTCAGCGTTGGCTCAACATACCATGATTAGGGGCAAATCACTTAATATCCCCTTGCTACCAAATATGAATGTCTCCTTGTGTGATGTAACCGGTGCTCATGTAAAGAGCTGTAATACCTTTGCATTAATTCACACTACAGAAATCTGCAGAAAACATAAATAGATAAAGTGCTCCAATACCATTGTGTTGGGTTTGCACCACATAAAACTGCCCAAAAAAAAGACCCTGCAGACATTGCAAAGAAAAAGCATAAGGCAATGCATCTAAAAAAAATAGAATGCCACACTAAGGTACATCGCCGATCGTGCAATAATCCATGTAACAGGGTCAGTCTCCAAGGCGCTGACAAAAAAGCCTCAAGGTGGAACAAACAAAGCATTTACCATTGACAACAAGGGTTTTTTGAAAAGCAGGCCCAGAAATGAAGGAAAGTGATGCACGTGAGATGGGAGTGGTTAAAGCCCACAGAATAGATTACAACATGTTGAGAAGAGCAGCTCTTGCGTGCTGCTATGCTCGACCCATAATATTTTATGGACAACTTTGGGTAATATTAAACGGAATTTGGGGAAAATGTTTTTTAACTAAAATTTTAATTCTGGTATTTTTTTAAAGTAAATGTGAAGGGTGTTGTTATTTTATTTCGTGAATGGCACACACTTTTGCTTAAAAACCTGCATCAGATCATAATTTGTGGTAAGGCTGATCTTGGTTGGGGGACCGCCATCTTAGGTTAGCGGTCTAGTGGTTGAATGAGGGAGAGGAATTCAAACTGCGGCTTGCCACTGATGTGCGGTGGATGTGCCAAATGGGGGTGCCACTGGTGCACCAAAGGTGCAACTAAGTTAAGCCCATCTGCACCCATCTATGCCTGGATAACGCTAGACCCACTGCAGGATTTGGACCAGACGATAAGGTGAAGCGTTTCTATGTGCGAGATACGCTTTTATCTCTAAGAAAGCTACTGATGCATGATCCTGGGGCTTGCATGATGGGTATTCCATGGCAGCTGGAGGCCCCTTTTTCTTGTCAGAATTGCAAATGGGCAGGAGGGACGGCTAAGGTATCTTCAAATTGCTCAAGTAGCCCACCCTGCCTTCCAGTGGCACTTGAAATAAAATGCCTTTATTTCAATGCATGGTCACTACTGAAACATTGCATCAAGATTTGGGACACCATCATAGATCGTGCACCTGATGTGGTATTTATTACTGAGACATGATTAAATGAGGAAGCTTTGCCTACCATTGCTTCAGGTTACAAGATGTTAAAATGCGACAGAATAGATCATCAGTTGGGTGGCGTAGCTATCATTTTTAAGGATATTTACATACGAACCATCGTATTTTGTGCATTTCTGCAGGACATGAAAGGCTAGCATTTGCTTATGTCTTAATGAGCAGACATTGTTTGAGGAAACCATTCTATACAGACCTTCGGATGATAATGCTTAGTGGGTAACCAGCCTACTGGCTTGGCTCTCTCCACTCATCGTAAAGTATGAGCACTGTTTCGCAATAGGTGGTTTTAATGTGCATTTTGAGAAATTAGATGCTCCCCTTAGAAAACAACTAGCAAGTGATATGAGGGTTCTTCAGTTTAAACAACGAATTCTAGGACCTGCACACATATCTGTCCACACTTTGGACTTTCTGCTCTCTAATATGGATACCATATACAACATTGATGTTGTGCCTCTGAACTGGTCCGAATATTTCAGTATTCGTTTTTTAATTTCACGTACGATTAAGCAAAAACAGACCCTAAATTCTTCCTTTGGGCACACAAGGTCTTGGCGCAAAATGAATGTTAAACTGTTGCTAAGCAATTCTCTCCCCCGGCCCTTGACTCAGGTAGAATTCTTGATGCTTACTTAGCGGACTTTCATTTAGCAGTCTCTGAATCCCTAGATATATGTGCTCCTTAGAACACCAAACCATCCCACAGGCAAAATCCTTCTACAGCTTGGTATTTCACTGAGATAAAACTTGAGAAAAGAAAATGCAAACTAGCAGAGAATACATGGTACCCCTCGAGAAATCTCACTGATCGGCAAGCTTATAAACAACAGTTAAATGCCTATCGCCGACATCTGAAGAGAGTGGAAACAAATGTTACTAAAAGACTGAAAAATAAGTGAGTTTCCAGTACAGAACTTTTTTTAATCGTTAAGGAGCTCTCCCACCCAGTCAGTCTTAAACAAGCTATCCCCCCACAGCTCCCCACTACAAAGACATTGCTAATTATTATTCATATAAAATTGATACTATTTACTGCACGTTTGCCCCTCAACCCTCTCTTTCAGAGTTAGATTGGGACAGACTTGGCCCACATCCAGATGCTAGAGTACATTTTGGTGAGCTTCCTAATCTAACAAGAGGACAGGTAGAAAAGACAATGTTAGAAGTTAAATCAGACTAACTTCTATTTTTATTCTGCATTTTGCTCAAATCTGTTCACTTTTCCTTGACAAATGCTATTTATCCCGACACATGGAAGCAGGCACTGATTACCCCTACCCAAAAAAGCAGGAGTCGACGTCTCATATTACCCTCCTATCTCTTTACTCACTTACATGTCTAAGGTTTTAGAAGGACTGGTTAACAGTCAGTTGACAAACATTTTTAGAAGATAACAACATAATTGACCCTTCTTAAATCGGCTTTAGGCCAAAGAATAGCACCGAAACCGCCCTTTTGGCTATCCTAGGCAATATAGGATTGGAAGTAGATCAGGGATAAGATGTTGCTTGATTGTATGAGATCATTCAGCAGTTTGTGACACTGTGTCGCACACTCTTCTGATAAACTCCAAGAGGCTGGACTATACTAACCTGTCTTATGTTGGTGTTGCTTGTTCTTGATTAACAGGAATCAGTCAGTTCAGTAGGACACTATTAGATTCTCTCTCCACAGTTTCGACTGTGGCATGCCACAGGGCTATTCAGTAAGGCCAACTCTTTTTAATGTGTATGTTGCAGCCCTTGCTAAGCTAGTGCACAAGTGAAGTTTTGAAATTTGTTCATATGCGGATGACACACAGTTGGTCATCTTTCTAAGTGATCAATACGAGAAAATCTGATTCAACCATTTGTAGTTTCCTCAAGAAGGTAGCCAGTTGGATGAGTACTGTAGGAAAGTACTATCTTCCTTGGCATGTTACCCACATATTTACCTGTATGTCAGTACGTTTTTGCCTGTCTCACTGGGATCCTGCTGGTCATGACCCCAGTGCTCATAGTTTAAGGCCTAATGTGTGTGTCTGTATAGTGCTTGACTGTGTCACTGAGGATCTGCTAATCAGAACCTCAGTGCTTATGCTCTCTGCTTTTAAATTTGTCACTGTAGGCTAGTGACAACATTTACCAATTTCAATTCGCACACTGGACCCCACTTATAGTCCCTAGGGCATTGGGGTTGCAGGAGATCATATGGGTTGCAGCATTTCTTTTGCCACCCATAGGGAGCTCAGACAAACCCTTGCGCAGGCCTGCCACTGCAGCCTGAGTGAAAAAACGCACACATTATTGCACAGACATTTTCACTGCACTTAAGTGACTTATAAGTCACCTAAATGTCTACCTTCACTTGCTGAAGGTTAGGTGCAATGTTACTAAGTGTGAGGGCACCCTTGCCCTAGCAAAGGTGCCCGCACATAGTTCAGGGCCATTTCACAGGACTTTGTGAGTGCGGGGACGCCATTACACGCGTGCACTACATATAGGTCAATACCTATATGTAGCTTCACAATGGTAACTCCGAATATGGCCATGTAACGTTTCTAAGATCATAGATTTGTCCCCCCATTCCAAATATGGTTTGGGGAGCCAATTCCATGCATCCTGGGGGCTCCCCAGTACTGCCAAACCAGCTCTCTGAGGCTTGTACTGCAGCTATCGCTGCTGCAACCTCAAAGACAGGGTTCTGTCCTCCTGGGGTCTTGGCAGCCCAGTACCAGGAAGGCAGAACAAAGCATTTCCTGTGAGAGCAGGGTGTTACACCCTCTCCCATTGGAAATAGGTGTTACAGGCTGGGGAGGGGTAGCCTCCCCCAGCCTTTGGAAATGCTTTGAAGGGCACAGATGGTGTCCTCCTTGCATAAGCCAGCCTACACCGGTCCAGGGACTCCTTGTCCCCTGCTCTGGCTGGAAACTGGACAAAGGAAAGGGGAGTGACCACTCCCCCGTCCACCACCACCCTATGGGTGGTGCCCTGAGCTCCTCCAGTGTGTCCCAGACTTCAGCCATCTTGCTTTGCAAGGTGTGGGGGCACTCTGGAGGGCTCTGAGTTGCCAGTGCCAGCAGGTCAGGTGACGTCAGAGAACCCTCCTGATAGGTCCATACCTGATAAGGTAGCCAATGCCCCTCTCAGGGCTGTTTAGGGTCTCTCCTGTGGGTTCTCTTCTGATTCTGCTTGCAAGTTTCCTTCAGGAATCCTCTGCGACTACTTCATCATCCTCTGACCTCAGATCAACCGCAGCCTGCTCCAGGAACCGCTGTAACAGCAACAAAATATCCACAAGGGATACTTTTCCTCTGCAACTTCAGCTCCAGTCAGCAACTGCAACAGTTTCCATGGTATGCATGCTCTGAGGACTCTCTGTTTTCATCCTGCACCAGAAGGACCAAAGAAATCTCCCATGGGGTGACAGAGTCACTCCCCTGCTCCAGCAGGCACCTTCTAAGATGATGACCAGTTCACTTGGACTCCTCTCACAGCAACAAGCGTGCTCCTAAGGACATAGAGGTTAGACCTCATCAACATAGACTGTCCTGAGGTCCTGCTGACGCAATTTGGAGGAGGTAAGACCTTGTCTTCTCTGAGAGCAACAATACCCCTTTGTACCGCATATTCTTCACCTCCTGAGCACTATTTGCAAAATTCCTTCATGCACAACCTGGCCCAGGCCCCCAGCACTCCACCCTGTGACGCTCAACTCACTGAGTTGTTCTCCGGCAGCGTGGGACCTTCCTTTGTTGTGCTGCACTAACTGCATTATGCACCTCCTATGTCCCTGTGTCCTGGGACTCCCGTGGGTGCTGTCTGGCATCCTGAGGGCTCTCTAAAGTTCAGAGAGCCCTCTCTTCATCTTAACACAGAGTTGAGGCCACCAGACCCCTCCTGGGTTCAAACAGTGCCATTTTGACGCAAAACACACTTTTGTCGTAGCCAAGGCTTGTTGGCGACTTCCAACACAAAATCACATCTTCATCCATCTTCACATCGTGGGACGTCCTTTGCATCATGCAGGAACCCACTGGTATCTTCCTAGGGTACATTCCTGCAGTATTCAACTAACCATGGACTCTTCTTCTGCACCCTCTTCTGGGTTGACAGGGGCCCCTGTCCTTCCTGGAAAGTCTTTCGACTTCTGGACTTGGTCCCCTTCTTTTGCGGGTCTTCAGGTCCAGGAATCCAGCAGTTGTTGTTTGCAGACTTGGTTGGTTACTGCAATATCCCAATCATGAGGTGTAGTGTGTCCTAAGGAAACTTCCAGTACTTTACTCCTGCTTTTCCGGGCTCCGGGGTGGGGTAATTTACTAACCTTTACTGTATTCCTACTCTCCCAGCGATTCTGCACACAGTACACATGTCTAGGGGGGAATTTGTGAATCGCGTTCCACTTTCTTAGTATATGGTTTGTGTTGCCCCTAGACCTATTTTCTCCCATTGTATTCTATAGCATTTCCTATTGTTTGCATTGTTCTATGACTATTTACTTGTCTAATTTTGGTGTCTAGTGTATATATTGTGTATAATACTTACCTCCAGAAGGAGTATTGTCTCTAAGATATTTTTGGTACTGTGTCACCCAAATAAATACCTTTATTTTTTTGGTAACACTGAGTATTGTCTTTACTTGTGTATAAGTACTGTGTAACTATACGTGGTATTGCATGAGCTTTGCAGGTCTCCTAGTTCAGCCTAACCTGCTCTGCTATAGCTACCTCTATCAGCCTAAGCAGCTAGAACACTACCGCTTCCCTAATAAGTAATAAGTAGACCTGGGATAAGGTGTAAGTACCCAAGGTACCCACTTCAAACTAGGCCAGCCTCCGATAAGGACTCATTGTCTGAAGCTGAACACTGAAGAAACAGAGTTTCTGCTTTTTGAATGAGCACTTGATATTTAGGACCCACGTCGGTGGCCGGGTTCCTTGGGACCTGCTCCTAATCCAAAAAAAGTGGTAAGGAATCTGGGGTTTCTGATTGATGATTCCTTAACAATGTATGAGCATGTTATTGCTACCTGTGGCAAATGTTGCGGTCTGTTGAAACTCCTTAAGAAGCTATTCCATTGGATTCCAATTGATTGGCACAGAACCATGGTCTAGGCTCTTGTGGTAAGCAGATTGGACTATGGTAACGCCCTATATTAGGGGGTGTCAGACCATCTTTCTCTCTTGCCTACAGTTGATTCAAAATAAGCTGCTAAAATGATATGCAACTAAGATATGTTTAGCTCAGCTTTTGCTTTAACACCAAACCAGTGAAAGAAGTAAGAGCCAGGGGCCGTTCTTTTACCTATCTGGCCTCCTCTCATTGGAATTTACTGCATTAGATATCTGCTGCACCAACCATTATCTTGGATTTGGAAAGAACGTGTTTTTTTTCCTAAATAATGATTATTCTATTTCTGCCTTATACAGTAACTATGCCTTAGCCCCGTGATATCCCTTATGCGATGAGTCTTGCACTTTATAAAAACTGAAAATATAAAAATAAAATAAATAAATATCCATGCACAATGCAATAACTCATGGGAAAGAGAGATGAAAAAACCTTGCCTTCCGAAAGGAAAGAAGTAAGGGCTACATACTAGCGGCCCTGCACTTGCACTACAGAATTTGTGATTGCGCATAGCCTGATGCACACACATTCAAAACATTTTTGAAAAAATTTACATCTGGGTGCCTGTCTGTAGCACAGCTATTTAGGTTACTGTAATTTCTCAATTTGTGAAAAAAACAAAGAATCAATAAAAACAGGTCTCAAAGCAACAACAGCAGGATTTTCAAGATGCTAAGGTGGAATATCACCTAAGTGAGAATGATGTCAGAAATTGCATATTTACACATTCATCCCCTTATATATTCCTCTCAGTGAGCTAAGCACCTGTACCAGACACCTGTCTGTAACTTACCTATCACTTGTGCCTTAGCCGTTCATATTCTGTCAGTGATGAATGTTTGTACAACTCTGCGATGTTGGATCTTGCTAGCGCACCTGGTCCTTAGTAAGTAAACTTACAAGGCGACGCGGATAGATCGATGAACCTTTTGGATCCCATGGAATATCCTAATCATGTAGTGATACTAGCAGCAATAATCAACATAACCAAGTGACAACAATGAATTAAAACAGCTAAAATCATATATTCATGAATAATCTCAAATCGGCAAAGCATTTAACAATTTGTATTTCCCTATTGATTTACAATACTAAGTCAGCAAGTTAGGCCAAACTTTATTCAATCAGCTCAGTATTAGTGATTAATGAACTTCAATAACATAATCTAATCAAGACTTGAAGAAACATGTCCTTGAATGCTCCTACATAAACCAATGCATGAATACATAGCATCAATAGCAGAGTTCAGCAGATAGTTTGTCAGTCATTTGTCACTGTCAGTGTCATCCCTAGGAAGCCTACCTAACAAAGATCAGCATTAGCATGTGGGACTTCATGCAAAACAATTTAAGAAAACATGAATTTGGAAAAAATCTTTCTAAGTGAAAAACTATAAAACAGCGCAGTTGGTACCTAGAAGAAAAGGCACAAGTTAGTTAGTCACAATTTCATAGCTACCTATCCACAGAATGGATCAGCAACAAAGTCAGTCTTCGCCTTCAGGTCATCAATGGATCAGCATTGTATCAGGCTCTCAGAGAGTATAAGCTCAATGACAGAATTTCGAACAGCGTCTCCTGACGTCATTAATTCTCCCCTTGCATCTCTAGTCCTAGCCCCTTGTCATGACTTTTTATTAGTGTCTACCAGTCCATCCCCCTAATTCCCAATTGGTCAGTCAGTCAGCATTTTAATATTAGTCCTTTCACAAGATGCGGATTGGTCTACGATACAATGTCCTCATCATCTGGCTCTTCAGGTATCGAAAATGTTGCATGTTCCTTTTCAGTCAGTGCTTCCATTGTGCAAGTCCTGGGAAAGTACATTTAGGCTACTCTACACATGATTGTACCAAATTGTCTTCATCATCTCCTGTCCGGCGGTACATTGCAGAATATTCTAGCTAAGCAACTTTAACATCGGGCAGTTCAGGGTCAAGTCATGCATTTGCTTCTCTACATGCGTGTTAGTGATTCAGCCTCTCTTGGGGGGCCAGGAAAAAGGATAGGCCTTAGTCACGGCTAAGTTAACTCTACAATCAATATAAAACATAGGTTATACATTTTAATATGACATATTCCTACATTATTTTTATATATTTTCATTAATTCACACATCTTTAATTATTTTAGCATAACTTCGTGTAAATGGCTGCCACTCCCCGTGGTCACAATTTTAAACGTGCACTTTATTTTCTATGTGATTAATTCTCTCTGAGGTTTCATTGGTTAACACATAAACAATCATTAATAATTTTCTAATTAGCATATTTGAGTCAGCAAACTTTTCTGAAGAAATGAAAGATTACACTTATTGCCTTTGATGAGAGAGGGAAGCACGTTTTTGCTATTACCATGCTGTCCCTATTTATCGAGGAACTAAAGCTTGCACTTTGCTGCTTGATTTGTACTGTTTATGCTGATGCTACCCTATATGTACCTGTCCTCTGAACGAAGTATCCTTGCACTCTTTCTGCCCAAAGTGTAGCTGTTCTAAAAAGATGGGTGTTTCCACTGATGTTGCCCCATCTTATTAAAAACAAAGGATAATTTGAATGTTTTTACATGCCCAGGCAAGTCAGAAGCTTTTAGCTTTTATAGTTGTGGGGCCCTGACCTACAGACCCTGATTTCAATCACAGCTTCCCAGCATGACCACATTGTATGACCTTAGATAATTATTTTTCTTCCCTCTGCCTCCTTTTCATTAATCCCTACAATTGTGATCAACTTGAAATAATTTAGTTTAGGATATGCACTGTACAAAAACCTCTTGTATATGGGTTAATAGACCTTAATGTTTCATCTATGACAACAGTAAAAGTCTTGTATGGGAGGCCTAAGACAACCGACTTGCCTCTTAGGTCATTAATAATATTTTCACCAGAGTAAAAGGGAGAAAGAATGCAATATCCATCCGGGATATGAATTGCACAATATCTAATCAGAAAACCTGTTTCAATCCCAACTTCCAAGCTTGATCAAGCAATGTAGCCCTGTGACTCCTTTCCATAATCACCACTGTAGCCGGGTGATTTCCAGCCTGTGATGAAAGAGTGCCCCGGGAGCACCAAAGACATCCCAGAGGAAGAGGAAGTTACTGGAAACCCGGGAGTCCGGGTTTCCACAAAAATAAAAAACGAACGACCGACGTGCCGCGCGTCGGAAGAAGCAAGTGAGAAGCCAGAGGAGGAGGACGCCTAGAGGAGAGACAGAGAAGCCAGACCACGTGACTCAGCTGCACCCGACAGCGTGGGGCACAGACGCCCCGATAGGCCCATTGACTACCACGTCCCTGGAGGGGCGTGGCTAAGGTAGGTGTAGAGTCCAGCTGGACTCATTCTAGTGTTTCTGCTGAGGGCTGGTCTTGCTTGTGTAGCCTACACCCACCCAACACAGGCGTCACCAGTCAGGTGACCCTGCTAATAAAAGGGGCCGGGCGCACGTGCCTGAGGCCAGTTCAGTACCACCCTTAAACCGTGTCTGCGTCCCTTCCTTTACTAGCATGAGGGCCTAGGGCCCCACATTACAATGGCGACGGGTGGGATCTGCAACCCCACGTGGTTGCAGACATGAACCTACGACGGAGCAATGGGTGGAGGAAAGAGGAGAAGTGAAGCCGTAGCAGCCCCAGCCCCATTGGTACAAAGAAGGGGGTGAGTGCTACTGATAAGCGCGTCCCGCAGCACTGCAAAAAAAAAAAAAAAAACGGCTGCGGGTGCCGAAAATAAAGCGCTACAAAGTGCGCAGATTTGATTTCCCTCAGCCCGAGGAAAAATGCACTAAACCCCCCCCAAGAATCTGGTCCAGCGCGGCCCGCAGCGTGAGAGAAAGCTGCTGGGTCCGCGTGGTATGTGGGAGGAAATGGCGCTGTCGTGCGCCGTGGAAAGGAGGAAAGAATGGAGCCCGCAGCGTGCCGCTCGAGGTAAAAGAGAAGAGGGCGCCGAATCATGCCTGTAGCCGGTCGCGCCCCCGCCCCCAAGAAAATAAACGCGATCCGCAGCGCAGCGTGTCCCGTGCTGTTGTGGCCGCGTGTGGAGAACAGGGTGCGATCGGCACCGAGAAAAAAAAAGAAAATTACCGGGCCGTTTCCCCGTTGACTTTCAAAGTGGCGCTGTCGCGCGCCGTGCACTGTGAGGAGTTGCCTAAGTGTTCGGGGCCAGTCGCCCCTTTTCATTTTAAATAATGGTGCACACGCGCACCGAAGAAAATGCCTAGGGCCGCCCCACCCCAAAAATGCCGGAAAACGGCCGCAGCACGGAGGACTGCTGCGGCCACAACTTGAGATCACCGATGGTGCTGGCATGCACCAAAGAAGAAAGGAAAATGCCCAGGGGCTGCCCCACCTTGTCCCGGCAGGAATTTGAAATAACATGGTGCAGACACGCACCAGATAGATGCCCAGGGCCGCGCCCCCACCTCCAACAAAAGAATAAAAGTGCTCACACCTAGAGAGAGAGAAAAAAAAAGCGGTGCCCGAGCCCCCACACCCCCCCTCACTGACGTTGCTGCCATCTGCATGCCTCTTTAACGAGGCTGTGCAGGAAAAAAAATTTGGACAGAAAGAAAAAAAACAAAGAGAAGAGAAACAGGGAGAGAAGATAAAAGAAAAATAAAATTGAACTTACCTGAAGCCCCCACCAGCTCGAGAAGTCCTCCCAGCAGCATGCCCTCCTCACCGGCATCTGTTGAAACAAACGAGGCCGGTAACAGGAAAGACCGTCTGGAAGCTAGGAAAAAAAAGTGCACTACTGGCATCCAGTGGCCAGAGTTGGTATTGCACCCTATTTCTGTTTTAAAGATAAAGCAAGCTTGGATGAAGGAAAGTTTACAGCAGCACCTTCAGAAAGTGACTGCTCCAAACCAAGAGTGCGCCCGTGGACAGAATTGGCGCAGAAGACGGAAACGGCGAAGAAGAAGGAAGCGACGCTGTAAAAGGGAAGGAGAAGACTGCAGCTGCCCTAGCCAAGCTGCAACGGTGAGAAACGGACGCAAGTGCCACGTGAGGTACGAAGAGAGCGCGCATGGTCTGCGCAGCCTCTGGCGGCCGTCCGCCGCCACCGACGAAAGAACGCCACATGCCCCAGCAGTGATGGTCATCACCGCAGGACAAGAAAGGGACATGCCAGGCGTTGCCACAGGACGCCCAGAAAAAAAAAGAGACTGACACGTGCGCAGCGAGCACAGAGACCCTGCTAATAAAAGGGGCCGGGCGCACGTGCCTGAGGCCAGTTCAGTACCACCCTTAAACCGTGTCTGCGTCCCTTTACTTACCAGCATGAGGGCCTAGGGCCCCACATTACAGTAGGTACGTTCCTGCCTCCAAACTAGCTACCGGATGCTTCTGGGGAGGGAGGAGGGAGCGGGAGAAGGGAAGGGTTGAGCAGAAAGGAATGCACGCAGGGTAGAGAGAGAGCAACCAGAGAGTCTGTCTGCATGAAACCCCCCCTCAAGCGTTCTTTCCTTCTTTCCTTTTCCTCCTGTGTTTTTTGTTTGTTTGTGGCACCAAAGAAGAGAAGTTAATTCCCCTTTAACTCACTGCCTGGCACCCTGAGGAGGACTGTGATGATAACAGTCCCCATCTCAGTATATTATTAGGGATAATTTCGCTTTTTTTTTTCTTTCTTTTTCTTCCTCTATACTTGGGCCGCCACTGGTCCTACATAAAAGTACTCCGGATCACAGGGAGCACACCCTTATCGACTGTAAAGTACATAGGACTGGTGTAGAACCCAAAACCCCTCCCACCTCACCGCACTCGACCCCTTCTAACACCATTCCAGGTTCCCTAATTCCAAGCCTTACCTTTTCCTTTTTTTCTTGTTCTTTTGCGCCTCCGACTGCCGAACACCAGGTTCTTCACCTGGTCAACGAATCCGGAGGCCTTTACCTGAAGAGACACCCCTGGGAAGAGCAACAAAACGGACTTTGCATACAAGAACTGTGGGGACTTGGACATACCAAACAACAGTCACAGAAATTCTTAAGACAAATGAAATAAACTCTCCTAAAATTTCTGATTTCTCGACCTGTTTCTATTCTGTCCACAACCCGCTACACCCACACCATGTACAACCACTTTTGACAGCACCTTTACCATATTTTATGATGAACACTATACATCAACCTCTATTGTATATGGCTTAATAGACCATAGTGTTGTTACTGTTCCTTCTATAAAAAATAAAAGGATTATATAGGAGGAAACAAGACAACTGACTTGCCTCTTGAGATAATAATTAAAAAAGTTAACAGAAGAAAGGGTGGGGTTCACTATTTCAGTAAAGGTTGATAAGAACAGTGACATAAAAAGGTGATAAGGTGATTATGGCTTGAAGTGTGTCCTACACTCTTAAGCAAATTGATGGTCCCGGTGTTAATGTTGCCATCCTGGGGCAGATTCGCTCACTTCTGTTGATTGTCTTGTGTGTGCCCCAAGGCACATTATGCTCTTCATTTCCAGTAACGTGAAATTCCCTCGAGTCAAATTCTATGAGTCAGCTGCCTCATTTACCAGGTAGTTTGTTATCAATGCCCCACAATACAGTTGTCCAAGTGAAGCTCCAGCTGTGCTTTTAACAACATAATTTGGAATTCCGCACGGCCAAATATTCAAACGTGCCAGAGAGACACGTTTTCAAATTCCACAAAGGCCCGTAAAAGAATACTTTATGAACAGTCTGCTTCAATAAGTATCACTGCACTCTCTGACAGTGTCCCACTTTCCTGAAAGAAGTCGAGGAAAAGCAATACTTGCTTTAAAATATACAATTTCCCTGTCACATTTTGCAACGAAACAAGTAAAACATTGGGTTCAACAGCTCATCCATGAAATTACAAAGGTAGAGGTCAGATAAAACTGTGATTGCAAGCCAAGTGAAACCAGCAAATAACTATGAATAATTCATGGAATCATTTTTGATCAGCAAAGGTGCAGTACTCTACAATGTTCCTTGACATGTGAAACATCGGTGGAGCACATCATAACAAAAGAATTAGAGAAATAATGAAAGGACGTCCTGCGTGAGAGGCGTCTTGAGGTTTCAAGAGAACCTACAACATGTTTATGCAACAAGACATAATAACAGACACTAATGTCACAGACTAGAGAAATATGTGTCAGTCACAACAAAACGTTTTCATTGCGGAATGTCATGCTTCAGCATCTGTGGAAAGTGGAATGACACTATGTCACCATGACCCTTGGTCATGATGACCCAACGTGTGGCAGGCAGAAAACACCTCCATTTTTACAACAGACACAAAATGATAGTCATTCGTTAGTTACAAGTATGACTGGAGATCTGCGTGACAAGTGACAGGTTGCTACAGGGCAGGTAAACATGAAGTAGCACCAGAGAAACATTCACACAGTACCACACAATGTAATAAGATATTGAACAGTCCATCACAAGTGTGTAAATCTGACGATGCTGTACATCGTCGGGAGACATTGTTTCAGTATCACCTGCCCTCTGCTCATGTTTTCTCTCCATCTTCTGAACTGTAAAGTGCGAGCCCATCGAAATATGCCTGGTATCTAATCTTACCTTTTTCTTTATGTTTTAAGAATTGGACCCAATTACAAGTTGGGGGGATCTGTGTGCAGAAATCTCGCAAGGATGTGATTTCTGTTACCACCCATTGTTTCTGCACAAATGCACCTTGTTAGACCTGACGACCTTTGGTGTGGTATTCACACAAACGTTTTGCCTCCACTACCCTGTTCTTGCTGAATCTGTATTTCTTGGCATTAGGAGTCTGTGCACTTTACCCCTGCTAACCATTGGTAACATACTTGCTCACTCTCCCTTAAACATGGTAGAATTGGCCTACCCACAATAGGCATCTTTAACTCCTTAGCTGCTGGGCCTTTTCCCCCCCAGTGCTGAGCCCTTTTTTGGCTATTTAGGGTAGTTCGCGCTTAGGGCTTGATAACTTTTTGTCCACATAAGCTAACCACGCCAAATTTGCGTCCTTTTTTTTCAACATCCTAGGGATTCTACTGGTATCCAGAGTTTGTGGTTTACCCTGGAGGAGACCAAGAAAATAGCCAAAATACAGTGAAAATTTCGTTTTTTCCACAAAAATGGGAAAAAAGGGCCGCCGAAGAAGGCTTGTGGTTTTTCCCCTGAAAATGCCATCAACAAAGGGTTTCTGGTGCTGAAATCACTATCTTCCCACCTTTCAGGAACGGGCAGACTTGAATCAGAAAACCACATTTTCCAACACAAATTTGGCATTTTACTGGGACATACCCCATTTTTACTATTTTTGGTGCTTTCAACCTCCTTCCAGTTAGTGACAGGAATGGGTGTGAAACCAATGCTGGATCCAGGAAAGCTAAACATTTCTGAAAACTAGACAAAATTCTGAATTCAGCAAGGGGTCATTTGTGTAGATCCTACAAGGTTTTCCTACAGAAAATAACAGCTGAAATAAAAAAATATTGAAATTGAGCTGAAAACAACAGCCATTTTTCTTTATGTTTTACTCTGTAACTTTTTCCTGCAATGTCAGATTTCTGAAAGCAATATACCGTTTTGTCTGCTGGACTCTTCTGGTTGCGGGGATATAAAGGGCTTGTAGGTTCATCAAGAACCCTAGGTACCCAGAGCCAATAAATGAGCTGCACCCTGCAGTTGGTTTTCATTCTATACTGGGTATACAGCAATTCATTTGCTGAAATATGAAGAGTGAAAAGAGGTATCAAGAAAACCTTTGCATTTCCAAAATGGGATCAAGATAAGGTTTTGAGGTGCAGTGGTTATTTGCACATCTCTGAATTCCGAGGTGCCCATACTAGCATGTGAATTGCAGGGAATTTCTCAAATAGACGTCTTTTTTACACACTCTCTTATATTTGGAAGGAAAAAACATACAGAAAGATAAGGGGCAATAACACTTGTTTTGCTATTCTATGTTCCCCCAAGCCTCCCGATAAAAATGATACCTCACTTGTGTGGGTAGGCCTAGCGCCCGCGACAGGAAATGCCCCAAAACACAACGTGGACACATCCCATTTTTTGACAAAAAAAAGAGCTGTTTTTTGCAAAGTGACTACCTGTAGATTTTGGCCTCTAGCTCAGCCGGCACATAGGGAAACCTACCAAACCTGTGCATTTTTGAAAACTAGAGACCTAGGGGAATCCAAGATGGGGTGACTCGTGGGGCTCTGACCAGGTTCTGTTACCCAGAATCCTTTGCAAACCTCAAAAAGTGGCTAAAAAAACAAGTTTTCCTTACATTTCGGTGACAGAAAGTTCTGGAATCTGAGAGGAGCCACAAATTTCCTTCCACCCAGCGTTCCCCCAAGTCTCCCAATAAAAATGATACCTCACTTTTTGGGTAGGCCTAGCGCCCGCGACAGGAATAGATCACACAAGGGTCAATGGTAGTCCTTGCTTGAGGTCTACTGTTAACCCTGGAGTGATTCATTCCTGAAGCAGGCACTAGGCGCAGGCACACAAGCGGGGTTGTGTTTTTATCAGGACAAGTGGGGAAACACTGGGTGGTAGTAATTTTGAGGATCCCTGCAGATCCCTGGACTTCTGCTCATTTTTAAGCACATAATGTAATTTCAAGGGGATTCTGGGTGAAGGAAAACTGGTGAGAGCCATGCAAGTCCTGCACCCTTGGACTCCCCTGGTACTAGTTTGTTAAAGTTAACCCACCACTCACACTGGTTGGTTTTAGCACCTCCAGAAATTATGGTTTCAAAGCATGATTACTTATCAAAGTATCTGAATATTGAAACCAAGCCTTCTGAAGGTGGGCCATAAAGCCGCGTCCAGGCACCAACCTCTTTATGGTCCATTCACACGCCATTCACGCACAACAAACAACCCTTTCATATCGCCAGCCACGGGCCCAATCCAATCAATCACTCCACTCACATTAACTTACCGCTGCCAGACAAGGGCCCATCACATTCACACGCCACAGAACGGAATAAGTTTGACTACATTTTACCACCTGTCAAGTAACTGCCTCCTTCTTCCTTAACATTACCAAATGCATGCGTAACAAACCTTTACTAATGACTCCTGTGACAGCCACCTGAGGCTCAGGAACACATGTTTTTCATGCGCCTTTAACGCACTCTCTGTGCTAAATCCAACTCCTTCCAGTTTGTGGATGCAAGTTGGGGGTGTCCGAGTATGCCGTACAAAGCGATTCCTCGAACTGAGTGAGCATATCTACCTTTGAAACTAAGGGAGACATGCTGGGGATTTCTCATAATGTTCCCTAAAGAGAAGGTCATAGGCTAACTGCCTCCTTCTTCCTTAACATTACCAAATGTATGCGTAACAAACCTTTACTAATGATTCCTGTGACAGCCACCTGAGGCTCAGGAAGACATGTTTTTCATGCGCCTTTAACACACTCTCTGTGCTAAATCCAACTCCTTCCAGTTTGTGCATGCAAGTTGGGGGTGTCCGAGTATGCCGTACAAAGCGATTCCTCGAACTGAGTGAGCATATCTACCTTTGAAACTAAGGGAGACATGCTGGGGATTTCTAATGCTGTTACCTAAAGAGAAGGTCATAGGCTACCTGCCTCCTTCTTCCTTAACATTACCAAATGCATGCGTAACAAACCTTTACTATTGACTCCTGTGACAGCCACCTGAGGCTCAGGAAGACATGTTTTTCATGCGCCTTTAACGCACTCTCTGTGCTAAATCCAACTCCTTCCAGTTTGTGCATGCAAGTTGGGGGTGTCCGAGTATGCCGTACAAAGCGATTCCTCGAACTGAGTGAGCATATCTACCTTTGAAACTAAGGGAGACATGCTGGGGATTTCTCATGCTGTTACCTAAAGAGAAGGTCATAGGCTACCTGCCTCCTTCTTCCTTAACATTACCAAATGCATGCGTAACAAACCTTTACTAATGACTCCTGTGACAGCCACCTGAGGCTCAGGAAGACATGTTTTTCATGCGCCTTTAACGCACTCTCTGTGCTAAATCCAACTCCTTCCAGTTTGTGGATGCAAGTTGGGGGTGTCCGAGTATGCTGTACAAAGCGATTCCTCGAACTGAGTGAGCATATCTACCTTTGAAACTAAGGGAGACATGCTGGGGATTTCTCATGATGTTCCCTAAAGAGAAGGTCATAGGCTATGGAAAAGGGTAGTGTTTGGTACATAGGGGAGTCCATGAGAACGTAGCATATGTCCCAGCCAACATTATGTGCAGTGATGTGACTTATACAGCAAACTGAACATCTACTAAGTTCTGATGGAGGATGAACATGAAAAGCAGGTCAAACACTGACCTATACAAGTCATTCTCCTTCAGTGCTGGGATGGCACCAATGGGTTTGAATCCATAGGTGTAGATGATGTACATCCCTACTACCTTTACTATCTGCCTTCTACCTGTGCAATAACCCTGTGAAGGCACTCCTACCATAAGCTTTCCTTACCCATCCATGTCTCTGTTCTCATCAGAGTCCTGGCTAATCCTGTATAATAGCCAAGTGAACCTATACTAGTTTGTGGAAGCAAGTTGGGGGTTTCCAAGTATGCCCTACAAAGTGATTCCTCGAACTGAGAGAGCATATCTACCGTTGAAAGTAAAGTAGACATGCAGGTGAAGAAACTGTACTCCATGGCAATGTGGCATATGTTCTGTCCACTAGTATATGCAGTAGGGGGAAGAAAATGGATGTTAATTGAACAGAACACCGACCACGCCAAAAGGAAGTCCATGATGAAGTAAAATTCTGTGGCTCCTTGCCTAACGAAGCAGTGGCCCATGGACGTTCGGTATCCATGCACTGCCACTGAAAGGATTACCCAACAGCAGCTCAACCTCAGTCGATTTCCCAGAACTGTGCTTTAGTATGATACAACGTAAAGCAAGTAGGGATACAGAGGCCTGGTTGTGATGGACACTGGGGACAGTAATACCGACTCTCCTGCCGCTTTCCATGCTTTGAGCACACTTTACAGCGATGACATGGACGATCCTTTTTGGGTGTTTTAGGTATGCGATCAGCAAAGTGTCGCTCCTGCAGCCTTGCCACATCCTCCAGAACATATGAGGTGGAGGCTGCTGCTTCTTCTGTAACAGCAGTGAGGCTTTCAATTACAGACAACTGGAAGTCAAGGAAAGTCATGAGTCTTCCTGTTGTTGTCTGACGGTAAACAACATACGCATTATATGTTGCCATCTGAATCAGGTGGGTAAACAGTTTCTTGTACCAAGTGCGAGTTTTACGACACGCATTGTATGGTTTAAGAACCTGGTCGTTCTTGTCCACTCCACCCATGTACTTAATGTAATCGAGTATACAGATGGGCTTGTGGACTTCGGCCATCTGACCCCAAACCGTGATGGGAGAAGTGCTCTCATCATGAATTGTAGTGAGCACGTATACATCACGTCTATCTAGGAACTTGACTGCGAGCAGTTCGTTAGAACGCAATGCAGTACTCTGTGATTTCTGGAGCTTCTTGCAAACAAGCTCCCGCGGGAATCCTTTGCGGTTACAACAAACTGTACCGCAGGCCACAGTGCCAGCTTTGTAGAGCTCACTGAACAGCTCTACTCCTGTATAGAAATTGTCCACATAAAGATTATAACCTTTGTGAAGAAGTGGCTGGACAAGTTCCCATACAATCTTACCTGTGACCCCTAACTTGGGAGGTCAACCTACAGGGTTTAGGGTAGAATCCTTCCCTGTATACACTCTCAGGCTGTACACATAGCCAGTAGAGCTCTCACACAGCATGTACAGCTTTATGCCATAGCGAGCTCTTTTGCTCGCAATGTACTGTCTGAAAAGCAGGCATCCTTTGTACAGGATCAAGGACTCATCGACTGCTATATTCTTTCCAGGAGTATAGATCTCTGGAAACCTGGCAGACAAATGTTCCACGACAGGCCGAATTTTGAACAACCTGTCATGATCTGGATGGTCCCGGGGCAATGCAGCAGAATTGTCATTGAAATGCAGCATGCACTGCAGTAGCAAAAAACGATCTCTGCTCATGTATGGTGCGAAGATGGGAGTTACCCAAACCGTGCGAATCGCCCAGTAGGACTGCAAGGTGGGTTTCTGTACTAACCCCATTTTGAGCGTAAGGCCCAAAAATATCTTCAACTCCGCCAGCGAAGTGGGAGTCCACTGGCGTGCCCTAGAACGGGGCCCTAGAGTGCCTCCGCACTCCCTCAGAAATTGGTCTGCACGCAAATTTGTTTGCTGCACAACTTTCTGAAGAAAGTCAACATCCAAAAACAGATAGATGTAGTCGACTGGCAAAAAGTTAGCTGTATCAACTTTACATCCAGCGTCACCAGTAAAAGGTGGAATTTGGGGCTGAACCAAACAGGGGGGCTGCCAAGAGAGCACTCTCTCTGTGCTTGCGGCAGCAAGCACGTGCTCTCTGGGTTCGGCTAACCCAATGTGGTCCCGCTGCCCAGAATGTGCTTGCGAAGGGACAGCACGGATGTCGTCATTGTCTCCTTCAGACTCACTGGAAGAGGTGTCGTCAGATGGGGCTCCGCCGACTGAAAAATCACTCCCAGAATCTGCCCCATTGTCCTCTCCCTCAGATGCTGTCTCAGTGTCTGCTGTCTCAGTCTCTGAGCCTACATCAGGACTGTCCTCCATAACCCGAGCTAGGGCTTGATCAGCAGTCATCCAACGAGACGCCATCTCTGCAACTGGCTAAACTGTCCCTCTAAATTACTAGCCTACGTAGAAGGCAGATAGTCACAAAATTGCTTGTGGGAATGTTTGTTGTGTACAACAGGAAATGTCGTCACCTTACCTTCGCTTCTTCTCCAATTCTGCAGATTCTCTGAAAACACTGAAAAAAACAAAAAAAGAATGTATTACTTCACCTTACCACACACCCTGTGCAACAGTCATTTTTGGTGCTCTGCCTCCCATTACCTCCTCTTCTAATTCCCTCAGTACTACCCAGCAAAAGTGCCACTCATATCTCCATAGTCCCCCTGGCATTACATTTGTTTTAAAGCACAGGTAACGCTTGCCTTTACTAATCCACTCAGCTACTTTATGGCAACTGCCACTACAGAAAAGACATGCATGCATGCATATATATATATATATATATATATATATATATATATATATATTTATATATATTGTGTGAACAAGATTCTCACCCCACTCCACGAGGTTCAAATTGGCATCTTTTATTGCAAGCAACAATCACGTACGCGTTTCGACTCTCAAGGATTCTTGATCACAGTAAATGAGTCCCTCTTTTCTTTCATTGTTTATACTTGCAATAAAACATGTCAATTTGAACCTCGTGGAGTGCGGTGAGATTCTTGTTCACAAAATATTTTCGAGGTTGCTCTCCTCCATCACTGAGCACCGGCAGTGGAGTGCACTGCGCGACAATCTTTTTAACCAATTTGTGTTGCATATATATATATATATATATATATATATATAAATAATAATATATATATATATATGTTTAGAAACAAAGTGGTTGAAGGGTTGCTGGGCGGCACACTCCACTGCCGGTGCCCAGTGACAGAGAAGACCAATCTAGAATTTATCTAATGCCGAAAAATTTCACCACACTCCACAAAGTACAAATAAAAGTGTATTTTATTGCAGTCAATAACCACCAACGTGTTTCAACTCACCAAGGAGTCTTGATCACGGTCCTCGTGGAGTGCGGTGAAATTGTTCACCATTATAAAACAACACACACAAGAATAACAAGCATTTACAATGCAATTAGTACCTTCATATACAGTGATACTTGAGCCTAGGGTCTGTAAATTCACTAATTGCATCATCTACTAAAGAAGCATTGTAAATCATGCTTCAGATCTGTCACTGCAGCCTAAAGGGCAGCTTTAAACTCGCATTTTGGCCTGGCAAAATGCACGTTTTGGCAGATCTAATCCTTTCTTTTTAATACTTATAAATCACCCCAAGGTAAACCTTAAAGCACCATAGGGCAGGGTGCATGGTATTAAAAATTCGGACATATATACTTGTGTTTTACGTATCCTGGAAGTGAAACACTCCCAAAGTTGCCCTTCACTGTAGCAAGGTAACCCCTCCCATAGACTAACACTAGGGCACCTCATTACACTTAAAAAGTGATACCTTCAGTTTGGGAGTAGATAAAGAAATACCTCTTCCACTCATTTGAATTGCAAATGTAAATCCTCTTTAATGGTAAAGGTGGATTTTAAATTACTATTCTGAAAATGCCATTTAGAAAGTTGGCATTTTCCTGCTTAAACCAAATGTCCCTTTCTGTCATTGTCCAGGGGTCAAATTACTTTTCATGGATCTCCTATGGTGTGATGTGTATTCTTTCCAGAGAGGAGACAAAGGGACTTGAGCGTGGGTAAGAGTCTTCCTCTCCCTAGCAGAATGACCTGGGAGTTGTAACTTGGACTGTGCAGATGGACTCCTAAACTCATGTCAGAGTGTACTCTTCTTGTCACAAAACTGGACTCTAGATGAAAATCCATAGGCTATGTGCCCCTTGCATTAAAAAAGAAACATCCCCGGTTTCCTCGCAAAACAAGGGCAACTAAATTGAGGCAGGACTTGTATCCAAATGGATGGGATATCCCTAGCTACAGACTTCTGACTTCACCCACAGGATGCTCTTTATGTCAACGACTGCCCTTCATGTCCCACCAACGCAAAGCTCTGACTGGTGACAAGCTCTTTGCATTGACTACACTCTCCTTGTGATCCAACTCCAAACAGCTCCTTGTGCCAACAACAGTCTCTTCACTGTGCCTGCCAATGCAAAGCTTGGACTGAAAATCCTTGTCTGGCACGAGACTGAGTTAGAGGATACCACAACAATAAACAGTATTATTTCCCACTTAACATATCTAACTTTGTTATTGGAATTAGTACTCAGTGTATTAATTCCCTACACAAAGTTAGATAGAATAACCAGGAAATAATACTGTTGATTATTGTTGTTCCTTCCCTTTTCCCAAACCTACATGATATATTTGGGATAACTTTTTTGATAACTGATGGCAAATATTCCACTGGGGTGAAACTGCTCACTGTATCTGACTCGCCCTTCGTCACAGTCAGACTGATTTTTTTTACTTGGCCCCAGTCCAGCATGACCAGATAACCATGATTGGTGCTTTGTGCTTCTTGGCGCTACTTTTACTTAAAAATGTACAAATTCATAACTCCAGTTCTATTTATTAGATTTTTGTCATTTTGGTGTTTTTTATTTATTACAATGTGTGCTATGTTTCTAAATTGGTTTGAAAACATTCTTACGTTGTGTTTTCAGTTTGTTACTGTTTGAGTATTGAATAAGTCCTTGTTACTTTGCCCCTATGTTAAGCCTGACTGTTTTTGGGCCGAACTACCAAAATGTTAAACATAGGTTAAATTAGTGACCTTTGGTGGTTCAACCTGACAATGATTGTGTTTAATACTTGAGTGGGTATCTCACCCCTTTCAACTAGGAATCTGAGGGCCTTATTCATACTTTTTGGTGCAAAACTGCACTAACGCAGTTTTGCACCAAAATGTTCTGCACTCGCTTGCACCATTTTTTAGCACCAGCTGGACACCATATTTATGGAATGGTACAAGCTGGTGCAAATGTTAGGCTAGCGTGAAAAAAATGATGTTAGGCAGGTTAGAGTCAAAATAAATGACTCTAACCAGATTAGCGTCCTTTTGTGACGCTAGGGGGCATATTCATACTCTGTTTGCACTGAATTAGCATAATTTATTTTTACTCTAATTCGGTGCAAAACTAACTCCATATTTATTCTTTGATGCTAGACCAGTCTAGCGCCAAATTTATGGAGTTAGAGTCATTTTTTGGAAGTGGAAACCTACCTTGCCTTAATGAGATGCAATGTAGGCGTTCCCGTGCAAAAAATGACTCTATGGCCTTAACAGCATATTTATGCTCCCATGCAAAAATGGTGCAAGGGAGGGAGGAGGGGTCAAGAAATGGGGCAAAGCTTGCTTTGCCCCATTTTTTAAAGCCTGGGTCAGGCAGGCGTTAGAGGACCTGTGGGCCTATTTCCATGGAGGAACACCATGGAATAAGACCATTGGTGCCCTCCCCAGGCCCAGGGTCAGCCCCACCCACACCAGAGGGACTGCAGAGGATGGGGGACTCCATCCCAGGTAAGTACAGGTAAGATAGCATTTTATTTTTGAAAGTGCCATATGGGGCCCTGAAATGGGCCCCCATACATGGCACAGGGTGCAATGGCCATGCCCAGGGGACCCTTGTCCTCTGTGCTGGCCATTGGGGTGGTGGGCATGACTCCTGCCTTTTCTAAGGCAGGAGACATGTGGCAGGGTAGGTTTAGCACCATAAAATGACGCTAATCTGGTTAGAGCCATTTTTTTACTCTAACCTGCCTAAAGTCATTTTTTGGTGCTAAACCCTCTTTTTCTATACTGCCAGCCCCACCCGACTAAAGTCATTTTTTTTACTCTAGCCTACCCTTTGCACCGGCTTGCACCATTCCATAAATATGGTGCCCTGCTGGTGCACAGGAATGGTGCAAGCCGGTGCTAAACCTTTTGGTGCAAAACTGAGATAGTGCAGTTTTGCAGCAAAAAGTATAAATAAGGGCCAATATTTTGTAAGTTTGAGCCACTTTTTCATAAAAAAATTAAGTTAATGCGGCGCAAAAAAATGATAAATCAGGGCCTTGGTGCTAGACGGGTCTAGCACCAAAGTATAAATATGGAGTTAGTTTTGCACCGAATTAGAGTAAAAAAAATTACGTTAGTTCGGCGCAAACAGAGTATAAATATGCTGCAGAGTATAAATATGCCCCTAAATATGGCGTTAAGGCCATAGAGTCATTTTTTGCACGGGAACGCCTACCTTGCATCTCATTAAGGCAAGGTAGGTCTCCACTTCCAAAAATTGACTTTAACTCCATAAATTTGGCGCTAGACGGGTCTAGCACCAAAGTATAAATATGGGGTTACTTTTGCACCGAATTAGAGGAAAAAATAATGACGCTAATTTGGTGCAAACAGAGTATAATGTGACCCTGAATTTCTAGTGTATCTATAATCAGTTATACCCCATAGAATCTGGAAAAACTACATGGACAAGGATTTACTTGGTCACATTCTGTATTGAATTCACAATTTCATTGTTCTAATTAAGAGATTTAACATCTGCTGTGAGAATGTTTTACAATTCTGTGAGGAGGTAGGTGCTGGGAGCAGAGGTGGAGTGGGGCAGATTGTGAAGGATGATGAACATGTTACCTGCTAAGCAGGAGCATTACATGCTCCCCCAAGCCTTGATAGGTGGCCAGGATTGGGACAGGGCCTGGGCTGTACTGCAGTCCTTTACAAAGGTAATTTTGCTGCCTGGATTTTCCAGCCAGTGCAATTGGGATCAGTATCACAGTACCTGGAAATCAGGTGGTTAGAACACAAGTTCACTTTTAATTGATTAGAGTGGAATTCCACCAAAAACCCCTCTCTGCTTGACTTGTAATGTACCTGTACATTGACAATATATTACACGTCATTGAATAGTTAATTTAGTTTATTTATGAGGTGTATAGTTGATTAAAACCATTACACAAACACAAGCAAGGAAGGTATTAACAACTGAGAAAGAGAAAACGGGCAAGTTAACTGTTATCAGTTACAGAGTGTTGGAAAGGGCCTTTCTGAAGGGTCATCCCCAAACTTTTTGCCTTCCTCCTTCTCTTTTCCTGACCTCATTTGTGCTGGCCTTAGGACTCTGTGTGCTTTACAACTGCTAATCAGTACTGAAGTGCATATGCTCTCTCCTTAAAACATGATGACATTGGCTCATAAATTAGTTTTACACTGCTGTGAGGCCTGCTCCTTTCATAGGATAGCTACACGCATAGACTGTTTGAGTGGTAGATCCTGATCTGAAGGGTGTAGCCAGGTCATATTTAGTATGTCCAGAATGGTGATACAAAATCCTGCTTAATAGTGAAGTTGGATATTATATTACTATTTTAGAAATGCTACTTTTAGAAAGTGAGCATTTCTCTACACTTAAATCCTTCTGTGACTTACAATCCACGTCTGGCTAGGTTTAGTTGACAGCTCCTTTGTGCATTCACTCAGACAAACCCCAAACACAGGATGCTCATTCACACTTGCATACATGTGCATATTGAATGGGTCTTCCTGGGTTGGGAGGGTGGAGGGCCTGACACTTACATGTCAAAGGACAGTAGCCTGCCCTCACACAAAGGACTGCCACACCCTCTACTGGGTCCCTGGCAGACAGGATGGAACTGAAAGGGGACCTTGCACACTTCTAAGCCACTCTTTGAAGTCTCCCCCACTTCAAAGTCACACTTGGGTATTTAAGTAGTGTCTCTGACCCTACCGACTTAGACACTTCTGAGGAAGACACTTCTTTTTCACAGACACTTCCTGGAGAAGAGAACCTGCATCCTGCCAAGAAGAACTGCCTGGGTGCCCAAAGGACTCACCTGAGTACTTTGCCAAAGAAGGACTGCTGGCTTGATGTTGCCCTGCTGCCTTGCTGCTCTCTGGCTGTGCTGAGAAGTGCTCTCCAAGGGCTTGGATAGAGCTTGCCTCCTGTTCCCTGAAGTCTCAGGACCAAAAAGACTTCATTCCTGCAAGAGAACTCCCTGTGTGGTGAAAATCGACGCACAGCCTGCAAGAAACGATGCACAGCCTGCATCGCGGTGAGAAAATCACTGCACGCTGAACCGGAACAATGCAGCCCGACTTCGCAAGGAGAAGGTCGACGCAGCACCAGTGGAGCAACTAGAAATGTGACACACGGCCCACTGGGTCGACACAAATCTGAGTCGGAATGACACAGCCTGGCTTCCTGAAAGGAATCGACACAGCGCCTGCCATGCAGCAGAAATTTCCACACAACACCCACCACATCGACGCACCCCCTCTGACTTTGTTCTACAAGCACCAGATTTCAACACATCATCCTCGGGGCATCCGAAAACCCCGCAACCCAAAAAGATTCCCAGTCTACATGCCAGAAATCGACGCAAAGCCTAACCCTGTGTGAAAACCCAACTACTCATCTTCTGTGTGCACCGGAAAAATCAACGTACACCTCCCCGGTTTCCACGCATCTCCTCCTCTGTGGTCCCTTGCGGAGAATTTGAATTCAAACCAGGTACTTTGTGCTTGCAAGAAACACTTGTTGCTTTTTTAAGAGACTAAAGGCATTTTATATCATTTTTACAGTGATATTTCAACATATACTTATTGCATCTTAATCGTTTTGACCTGCATCTTATCAGATAAATATTATATATTTTTCTAAACACTGTGTGGTGTATTTTTGTGGTGTTCTACTGTGTTATTGCATAATTTATTGCACAAATACTTTACACATTGCCTTCTAAGTTAAGCCTGACTGCTCAGTGCCAAGGTACTAGAGTGTGGGAACAGGATAATTTGTATTGTGTATGACTTACCTTGACTAGAGTGAGGGTCCTTGCTTAGACGGGGGGTAACCTGACTGCCAACCAAAGACCCCATTTCTAACACATAAGAAATTTCTAATGTTAAAATATATTGGAATACCATTTGCCATTTATTTAATTGTTGTTAGCCTATCCGGCCATAACAATAATCACACAATAAATATCAATCCATCACACTCGGTAAAAATCACATTAATAAAACATCTCAGTAGAAAAGGAAACTGTGCTTAAGTTATTGATTTAACATGTGCCGAAATGTATCCGATTTACCCTACATTATCATAAAACATAATATATAACCATAATTTACATAAAAACTTAACTTATTCTAAAAAACGTTATAAATCTAATATTTAAATATCTTGTTCTGGCACAAATCATTTGGGGCCTTGCAGTGTCTGACAAACGTTTAATGGAAGCCCGAGGCCTAACCCAGTTTTACACCACCCTGCACCGATTTCCCAAGCTGGATAGCTATGGGATGACATAAGCGATTATGCCTGTGCCAACTGTGGCTGCATTGATGAACGTAACTTCCATGCTTCCAAGATATAAGTTGAAACCTTTGTCACGATGTGTTTCTCGTCTGATCGCATACATAACACTTCCGCCTCCTTGCACTTCCTAACTCCGTAAGATCTGAAAAGTGGGCGTAAATACAATTTGCGGAGTTTGAGCGTAAAGTGACATAATAAAAGGAAGTGGGAAAGTGTTTCTGGGCCACCATGAAGACATGGACAACATTCTAATCTACCCAGAGGAACGGGTTGCCATCTGTTTACCACCGCCGTCACAGGTAGTGTGCCCATACGGAATTTAAAATAGAGAACCCTTTTTTCCTCCGGAAAAATATTGTCTATGAATATTGCTGGTTTAAGTTCTTGGTTAAACAAAATGTAGTGCTTAAATAAAGGGCTAGGTGACTCACACATAATCTCAGTCTTTTGCTCCCAATATGCCTTTTTTATGACAGCTAAACTAGGCCTTCTGATTTTTTCTGGATGGAGCCAGAGGTCTCCCTGGCCGATAGCAGCCAGGGTAGTTGAGATATGTTTGAACCAGGGCAATTTCCGATGGCTTTGTAGCTTCATGATGTCCTTAAGTACGTCTCTATATGGTTTAAGTTCCTCTTTTGACCAAACACGGATCCAGTATCTTACTGGAGCCAGAGCAATGTAGTCCTCAACCTTTCTCATTTGAAGATCAAGCCTTATTGCATTCATTGGTGTAGCATTGCCTAAGCAAAGTAATCGGCTTAAAAATGTCTTCTCGGTTACTTGTATTGATGGCGTCTTTCTGAATCCCCAGATCTCTGCGCTGTAAAGTGCTGCAGCTCTTGCTTTTGTTTTATATGCAAGCAGTGCAGAACTCACAGAATGGTTGCCTGTAGCTTTTGCAAATCTGAGTACTGCTCCAGCTTGTTGGGCCAAGGAAATACTACTTTTATAGATTTGTGGTTTCCATGTCTGTTTTTCGTCTAATCTGCAACCCAGGTAATCATAAGTAGCCACTCAGGCCAAAGGCTTGTTGTTTGCCCTAAAAGTCGATTGCATCGTCTGTTTTTGGTTAAGAATCATAAACTTTGTTTTCCCCTCGTTGATTACCATACTCCTTGAGGTACAAAATGATTCGAAACCCCTGAGTAGTCGATGCATTGCTATCTCCGTTCTTGCTAGTAGTACAGCATCATCAGCAAAGAGCAGGATAGGTATGCTTTCATTGGCTAGTTTTGGCACATCCAGATTTAATTCCCTCAGGACTTGACTTACTTCATTTATATAACAATTAAATAAGGTTGGGGCCAAAACACAGCCTTGTTTTACACCTCGCTCGATTGGAATTTCTGCCGTATAATCATTTCTCGTGGTGTATCTGACCCTGGCAGTATTTCCTGTATGCAATAGAATTAACAGCCTTAAAATATTTCCTTGTATGCCCATTTCCGACAATAATTGCCATAGAGTTTGGCGATTTACGCTGTCAAAGGCTGTTTGAAGATCCACAAAGACCAGATATAATGGACAATCTTTAAGGGTGGCATATTTAGCGCAGATCATGTTTAGCTTAAAAAGTTGATCTGTTGTACTTTGACCTCTCCTAAAACCAGCTTGGTGTGTTGATATTAGATCTCCATCCTCTAACCATTGGTCTAGGCGCGACTGAATCATTTTGGCAAAAATCTTTCCAACACTATCAAGCAGTGAAATAGGCCTGTAATTGCTCACCATATCCCGAGGCCCTTTTTTGTGAATTGGAACAATTATTGATTTCTTCCAAGAGGTAGGGATTACCTCGTGGTGCCAAACACTGTTAAATAGACGGGCTAGAGCAGGTAACCATAACGCTAGCTGGTTACGGTAAGCGTCTAAAGGAATGCCGTCTGGGCCTGCGGCCTTATGCGGCTTTTGGAGGAGGATAACTTGTTTAATCTCTTTCTCACTGAATTCCGGTATTAGCTCCATTACACATGGAATGGCATAGGCTACCTGCATGGAATTTGTGCTGGGGAATTCGTTAGGGACTAATTCATTCTGGGTTTCATTTGCTAATCTAGCAAGCCAATTTGAAGATACTGCATAAGTCTTTTGAGGTGGAAATACCTTAGTTGATCTTTGATTTCTGCCTACCAGCCCTTGAGTGAGAGTGTTTGAGTTATTGGTGCTCCCGGATGCCGTCTTGGCCACTTCCTGGTACAAGGCGGTAAAATGCTTTACCCAAAGTTGTGGGTTGATATTCAGTTCTAGATTTTTCGAAGGACCTTCGCCTCCCCACCTGACTATCTCCCAAAACTTTTTGCAGTTCCCTGCCGATATTGCCTGCAGTAGAATTTTCCAGAGTTTATGTGGGAATATCTTCCTTTTGTATCTCAGTAATTTTTTGTACTGTTTCATGAAAATATTGCTCATTGAAGTCGTTCAAATGCCGGTTCTTTAGTGCTTGTGATAAGGTCTTTTTTAGCTTCAAACACTCTTCATCGAACCAGCCCTCCATCATTTTAGGATTAATTTGAAGATGCTTGGTCTTTTCCTTTTTTGTTTGTACTAGCAAATTATTAAAATTATGCAGGAGGGGTGAGGCTTCGTTAACTGGTAGGTTTAAAAACGTGCTAAGTGATAGCAACCAGGTTTGACTAGGTGCACTCATATAAGGTTCGTCCTCATTTGACCTTAATATGTTTTTCCTGTTTGGTCTCATGGTTATTGTTAAGCTATTTCCATTGAATGGAGACTCAGCCTTCCCTGGGCTCATGTCCGGATGGACTATCTCCATTAGCCGTGGGTCGTGATCACTCTCAATCCTGTCCCTTATTTCCATATCGATGACATAATGCCAGGCTTCGATGTTTATTGCCATGTAGTCGATTATACTTTGCCTTTTTCCAGTTCGAAAGGTAGATTTAAAAGTTCTATCTGAATTTGTTCTTCCATTTAATGTGCGGATTCCTCCTTCTATTAATGCTTCAAAGATTAGTTCTCCTTTCTTGGAGTCTTTACAACGTTGGGTGAGAGGCGTTGGAATATTCCAAGCATGGTCCTCCTCTACTACTTGTTCATCCCAGAGGATAGAATGAGGTTTAGTGTTGAAATCACCGCATATCAGTAGAACTGTTTTACAAGGCTGAGGAGAGCGGTTGTTCGTGTGACCTAGTGCTGGGTTCCTCCAACCCTTAGTTCTTTTATTTAGGATATGTTCCTTAAGGAGCCGCACACCTGGCATGACTTGAACCCGGCTGATAGGAGGGAAATACACATTTACTAATTCGAGTGACCACTCCTCATATTTTACTGCAAGCGTCTGGATTTCCTTGCTTAATACAGCATGAGTTACTATGGAGTTTCCCAGTAGTGAAGTTCTGATCCAAATGATCAGACCTCCCGATGGTCTTCCTTTTTTTTGCTTGATAGCGGGTGAGTGGAAAGTGGAGAACCCATCTAGGTCAATAGCATGAATAGACCAAGTTTCTTGGAAACAGCTGATGTCTTGTTTTTTAATGAATTCAACCCAGTCCTTATCTTCCATTTTGTTTTTTAGGCCTGCAATGTTCCAGCTTAGAATTTTTAATCTGGGACTAGTTTTATCTTTTGTGTTCAAGCCGTCCATTTTTTGCTACAAGCTTCTAGATGGTTGCTCTTCGCGATTCTGTGTCTGTGGAGGATTGCCCCTGCTGTTTCTAGGGGAATTAGCCAACAGGCAGAACCTCATATTACTCAGATTTATTCGTTCAGGGAGTTGTTGTTTGGAGCTAATTGCTCCCTGGAGTATCGAACCAGGATTGCCTTTTACCTTTTGCCTACCCAACATGTTTTGGTTTGAAGCTTTTTCGAGAAATATTGTTGGATATGGTTCCTTTTGTGGAATAGCAATGGATATTCCCCAGGTCTTCATCATGTTAGAACATTTTACGATCTGTTCTGCTATCCAAGGTGAGGCCCAAACTGTTTCGGTTGATTCCCCGTTCTCTAATTCTTTTTTTGGTATGAATCTTACTGAAAGGAGGTCTTTAGATCTTACATTCTGTACGGCTGGCAGGGAGTTGACCAAATGTAGGATGTTAGACCTGTTCAGGATGTCGTGCCTTCCTCTTGAAGAGTACTCAGGGATAAACGTGATCATTTCTTCAAGCTCTTTAGTTATTTCAGTGCAGATCTCAGTATGCCCACCACCTCCCTGCGACCGTCTTCCTTGGAGTTCATTATCTTCATTGTGTCTGTCATGAGTGGTAACAGCCCGACTAGTCAATGATCGTTCTACCTGGCATTTTTCCCTCCCAAGTTGCAACTCTTTGTACCTATGTTCTTCATTAGGTTGCCTTTTTGGAAGCCAGTTATCCCTTTTTCCTTTGGTTTCCAGGTCCAGTGCTGGGCGCGGTAGAGCAAGCGAATCAGTGATCCACCCAGGCTGGTTACTGAGATTGTAATTTCCAGGGCTAACCTGAGGGCAATATTTTACCTTTGTCCGGGGTGCAGGAACCGGGGCTATTGTGTTGTCCACGCACGTGGTAGTTCTTATACTTTGTTTGCTTCCTATGTGCTTTGGGGTCTCTGCCCTTCTGCTTTCACCTATGCTGTTATCTTGTTCTACCCCCTCAGTAATGGAGTTTGGAGGCTGCTGGCATTTTCCATGGAGATCTCCTACTATGTTTGAGTAATGTACCTGGGCTGAGTGTTCTATTTTTATAGCTGAGAGGTACTTATCGATGCCAGTACTTGATTTTGTTGTTTCTGGGCTCCCCTTGGGTTGTCCATTGGCTAGGGGGTCGTTTGCCTCATTTGCATCGTTTGTCCCCTGATTTGTTCCAGGATCTTTTTCAGACCACCTTCCTTTATCTAAGTCATGCCCAGATGCTTGGTGTCCCCTGGGGCCAGTGGGTATGCGATTTATATGGAAATGGTGAGTGCAACTTTTGTCGCATAGTAAACCAGGATTTTTATTTATAAAATGAATGACTTTGTCAGTAGGTTTCTCAAGACTCTCAGACTTAATGCTTTCATTTCTTTGCTGCTGTTGGGCAGTCTCATCACATGTGTTCCTGATTTCTCCTATTGGGCTTATCTGTTGTAGCATGTTTAAAACCTTTTTTGCTGGTGCTTTTTTATTTCCTCTAGCTTTCATCCCTGTATTTTTCCATCTGCCTATTGGTTGAGGCCTTTTACTCGGGGTCCTTTTTTCTACTATATTTGGGGCTTTGGTTCCAAGTTCAGGACTTCCGTTGGTTCTCTCCATCTTGTCTGTCTGATTTTTTGCATCTGGGCAATTCTCTCGTCCTGGGCCAGGGTGCCTTTCTCTTTCTTCTCTGTCTGTTGGCCTTTCAGTTAATCTAGATTCTGTTTTTCCTGACTCGTAATTGCACACCTGTGTGCTTTTGAGGCTATGTTTGCAATCTTCGATTATGTCTTTGATTACTTTCGGGACTTCCAGTAATTTTTCCAGCAGTGGTCCACAGGCTTGTCTGTCCGTCTTGTCCATCTTGTCAGCCGCTGCCTGGTGCAACAGGTTTTCCCTTATTACGCCCTCTACTAGGGCCATCCTGAAATCTATAGATTGTATTGAGGTTGTAAATTGTTTAATCAGCTCAAGTTGGTCGTCAAATTTTTGAGACTGGGCCATAATCGTTGTTGCAATTGAGCCCAGTGTTGTACATATAACTTTCATGATGCTAAGAATTGGTTGATCTAATGAAGGGTCATCTCTGTTTCCCCAATTTTGCCCACTTTGCTCGTTGGTTATCTGGCCTCCTAGGTTATTATCTTCCTCTCCTCTGTGGCCTTTTATTATGCTACCTTCCAGAAAGTTTAGATCTTCTGATGTTATACTGTTTAGTTGGGGATCTATATTGCCAATAACGGAGTTGTCAGGCGAGGACAGCTCCAGACTGAAGGTACTACTATTGAGACTGCCCAGCATTAAATTAGTTAAATTAGTTCTTACAATTTGGCTTTCGCAGTGAGGCTGTGGCGTTGATAGTTTATGGGTCTGTTTGGATGGTAATTGATCTATTTCCGGACCCATTGTATTCTGGAGTGCTATAAACTCTGCTTGGGCACATCGTGGAGGAAATGTTAATGAGAGATTCCCGGAGTTTGATAGTCCCATTTGGGGTTCAGGATAAAGTGATTCGTTGCTTTTCCTTTGCTCTCCCGAAAAATTGCCCCACTTTGGGAAGTTATTTGACTCCACTTCGCCATCCCCAAGGGGGTTATTCATTGGACAGGATAGTCGCGATAAGCCAGCCAGTTGCTGCTGGAATAGGCGAGTGTCCTGAAGCCCGGTCTCTGATAGCTCCAGTTCACCCCCCCCCCACATTGCTGCCACCCTTTTCCCCCGATGGCTGTAATGGGAGATCACTGGCTTTGGAACTTTGCATTTGCAGCTGTTCGGGGTTTAAGTTCACTTGGTTATAGTAGTTGGTAATAGTGTTTATTTTTAATCTAGTTTTCCTTACTCCCGTGATTCCACCCGGGCCCGGGTACATCGGTGTATACTGTTGTCTCCTACACAGAGGACTTGCAAGGCCCCCCACAGTTTCCCCTGCGCACCGTAATGCACACCCCACGTCATCGGAGACAATATGGGCTGGCAGCCGAGGCGCTGACACCGCTTCTGGTGTCCCACCCAACACTTCTCCAGGCTCGCGTTCGCTTTCGTCGCCAGGAATCCCGATTTGGACACCCTCTGCTGTGTCCTCTCCTAGATTTATGAACCCCCCCTGGGGTAACTGGACGATTCTGGGGTCCTGGTCCTGGTCCTGGTCCTGGTCAAACCCCAGACCTTGTGAACTATTGAGTTCCTGCTCTGATTTTTGGAATTTTTGGAATTTCACTGGGTGAACGAGCACCTCGTTGGCCTCGTTGGCCTCGTTGGCCTCCCTGGCCTTCTTTGTTTTTCCTCTTGTCCCAACCATCTTCGAGGGCTTCTCCGTTCACCGTTCGCTCCCCACCCACTTGGCTCCTTAGTTCCTTACTAGCTTCCTTCCTTACTTAGTCTTTAGGATAGACCACCAGCCGGACCACCAACAACATCCACCAACAACAACGCCAGGTCCAAGGCCAGGGCTAAAGCTGGGGCTAGAGCCGAGGCTGGATGGGGCTGGGTGGGGCTAGGTGAGACGACGCGACTAAGCACCAGGGGCCGGAGCCGAGAGTAGAGACGGAGGGAGGATCAAGTGGCCAAGAAGTGTCCCATACGACAGGATCTGAACAGGGATCCCCCCCAAAAAACAGCCAGACCAGCTGCTCTCCTGGTCTGCTCACCTGGTCCGGGCTGCGTCTGCAGGGGGTCCGCAGGGGAGGCAGAAGACTCCCTCAGGCTCCCTGTGGCTCCTTGTGGCTCCTTGTGGCTCCTTTCTGGCTCCTCGCACCCCAATCCGCGCCAAGACCACGACGCTGGAAAGGAGCCCTCACCCTCGGCCGAAATACTGCCGGGAGCACACACCGTCCGAGGTCACCAGCAGCAGCGGCAGCGGTGGTACGTTCACGGCTCACCCTCCGCGGCGAATCCAAGACGCGAGCCACCCGGCACCTGCGTCGTCGTCGTCGTCCTCCGTCGTTCTCGCACGCCAGCATAAACAATACAGGAACCTGAAGCTGAAGGATATTATGTGCCTGTATCTTGCTCCAGTTCTGGATCACATTAGCATATATTGGAATACAAATAAAGTGCAACGTGTTATCATTAAATCATTAATAATTACAGAATCATTTCTTACTGGTTTCTATCCGTAAATCTTGAAATAAAAATAAAGTGCACAGTTTTCATTAAGGTACAAAGGTAAGCTGGGCTGTGCAGATGCGCTTAGATATCAGTGTTGGCCACAACCAACTCTGAGCATTTTTAACATAGTGTTATGAGTAGGTAAGTGCCAATGTAGAGGTATAGTGCCTCCTGTAGAGTTCCAATTGCAAGAAGAAAGAACATCAATCTCATTTACAAGACACTTTTAAGGGAATATTGTTCCTGATTAAACACTGTATTCTATTCTAATATTTTCTATTCTATTCTATTCTAGTCTATTCCATTCTATTCTATTCTGACTACACTAGGGCATCCAAGTGCTTGCATCTGCTGCTCATACTGACTATCATGTAATATTAAGAGAACAAGATAGGAGTTAGTTTTCAAACAGCTATGTTTTGAGGTGTTTCCGGAAAACCAGTTCATTATCAATAAGTCATACTGTATTGGGAAGGGAGTTCCACAGTTTGGCTGCACTGAAGGTAAAGGAGCGCCTTCCACTTCTTTCGCTCTGATAATGGGGAACCATCAAAAAACAAGCCTTACCTCATCTAAGGGTTTTGCCCTGGGTGTAAGGTGAAACTAGAGGTAGTAATATATGGGGGGGACTTTGCTTGAGGTGCCCTATTTGCTATGCACAGGACGTTAAATTTCACCCCCTGGAAACCTCTTCTTTTATAAATAGTTCTTGTTTGAAATTGCCAACCTTTCGCACTTTGTTTATTCACATACACCGTTGCTTTCATTAGACCTCACCCTTTTGGTAGAGAAATAAATAATTTATACTTTCTCTCCTCTCTTCTTTTCATTACTATCCTCCACTTAACTAATTGCATAGTATGTTCTCCACTTACTATTATTTTGTGATAACCTCCTCAATTCCCATTCTTTCTCTGGAAATTGATTTTAAAATCCCTTCCATACTCTCACTTCTGATGTCCTTAGCTTGCTCTGCTTTTGTGTTAGACGGTTCCTACTAAAATAATAGGACTGCGTATTAGGGCAACAGAACTTCAGAATGTGGGGACTGGGTCCGTCCATGTCATCAGAAGCTGTCGGCACAGCTCCTGGACAGCTCACAGTGTTTCACTTAAACCCCTAACCTACCCGGGATGGAAGGTGATTATAGCAACATGACACTGTGATGCCCAAGGGAATCGCGGAAACGGACCTTACCCTTACATTGTCTTACACATGCATGCCCAGGTGAAGCACAAGAGAGATACAAGGTAAGACCGTAGTCTTGCATAGGGAGAATGAGAAATTAGGAAGATAAAACAAAGCAACGTTATCAGCATTATGAACATGGTGAAAAGAATAAACAGTTTAACCATGGCAAATGGTTTCTAGATATTCCTACCTATCACTAGCTCTATACTGACATCATAGTCAATAGCAGTGGCAGCTCCTCTGCTATGGCAGAGGAGCATCACCTCCCCCTGCTAGCAGAAGCAGCCTCAAAACTTTAACACTGAAAGGATAATAAGCTGTGTTTATTATCCTTTCATTGTTAAAGGCACTGTGCTGCCAGGCTGGAGAGAGCAGGCACGGACTCCCAGTCTGCCTGTGAGTGCCCTGGCTGGGTGCTTCAGCCAATCTTAACACTGCACTAAGCAGTGTCAGGATTGGCCGCAGGGCAGGCTGGAAGACCGTGTCTGCCTTCAGTGACCAGAAAAGAGGTGTGCTTGGCAGAGCAGGTATGTTTTCATTTTTTGATTGTATTTCTTAAATCAATGCTTTTGTCCCCCCCCCTCACCTCCTGCATGCTGCCCATCCTCTTTACCTCACAGCAAGCTGCGACTGGAAAATAGGCCCATTGCCTTAACCTGATCTCAGAGGATAGCCTTAGCCCACACACCTGGAGAACTGAACAAGAGAATTGGCCTGTAGTGTGGATGGCAATCCTTCTCTGCAAACTGGAAGATCTTTGTCAACAGGGCGGCATGTTAAACACAGCATTCATCCCAATACGGTTGCAGCTGGAGAGCTTCTCTGACCCTGCTGGGTCAGTACACCGTTTATACTGTATAATCAAAGCCACACAGCGTAAGAGGCAGAGCTCTGATGCAATATGTCAAGATGTTAGAAGCTACCTCTAAATGGGAAAGGCATGCACTAGGACATCTTGAACTGTGCTCCGAGCCGTGAACAGAGTTTTCAGATTACATGTTGAGAGAGGCTAACTAGAAAAAAACACCATGCACAATGTATTCTTAAAATAATATCATGCAAACCTAAATGGGTAAAATGTCACTGCTAAAGGCAATGTCAGCTAAAATGTATAAAATGTAAAATGTAAAATATAAAATAAAGCTAGCATGGAGAACCAACATAGACCAAGGGCGGCCTCACAGCACAGATATATCTTTTTATGGCCTGCTTCATGTTATTCTTGACAGGACCAGCAAAGGGATTCTGAAATGCCGCTGAGGCAGCCGTTGAATGCCTGCTGCCCCTCAGAGTTTATAGAGGGAGATGGTGCACAAGAAATGGAAGACAGTCAACAATGCTCAAGAAGTGGTACAATTAGTTTCTGTTTTCCATTGATCTGATGGACATCCAGCGTGTTGGGCAAACTTGCATGATCATGTCTAAATGTTTATGGGGGAATGTGGTTGTGAGTGTAGTTTTCCTTTGTGGAAAAGAGAACACAGTCTTTAGGGTGGTTGTTAATCATTGTTGAATTCCAACCAATCACATCATGATGCTAAAACAAACGTTTTACACACTTTACTTCTGACACTTCAATTCTCTTCCTTCAGGGTCTGACATCTCTATGCAGTGACATGCTGCTGATGCGCTGTGTCACACTGAAGTTTACAAAAAAGCAGTGGATGAAATACTTGCTTTATTCTCAGCGACTAGTAATCATTTGAGGCCACATCACAGACCAATGTTATTTTGCACACAGTGCCACTTCACTTTGCACTACTACTAAGAGCCTCACACTGAAGCACAGCTCAAAGTGTACCTGGTCTTGCTTGGGTTACTTGTCTTCGTGTCCAGGGAGGACATGGCCTAACAGTTTGGGTTGACTGTTTCTATTGAAGCAGGGTCAAGACTGCTTTAGCTGTGTCTGGGTCCAAACTGACATGGCATATTGTACAATTATCAAGGGACTGGGTTGCGCCTGAGTAATTTTCAGTGGCGGAGATTAATTCAAGCATTCTATCAATCACATTTTGTATACTTGTATGGACAGTGTCAGCACGTTTTTGGTTCTACATGCAAGTTGAACTGAAGTCTTAGATGGAACTCTTGTGTCCTGCCCCCAAACTGCCACTTTTGAGATTCAAGACACTACAGGCTCATGGTAACAGTCTCAGAAAGTAAAAAACAGCAAATAATAATGGTCTTCCGTGTTTGCTTCACACATTAATCTGTTTAGCTAATTGAGTTGGTGCACTCATTCTGCATCGTTGGAGATAAATATTGAACAGTTACTTATATAATTTGGTGGGCAATTTTGCCCTAAAATATATTGATTTAACATTTAGCACACACATCACATGTTTTAATGTTTTTGATGTACTGGCGAAAAGAGTAGCAATAATAATTTCTATTTAAAAAATATCATAGTTGTTACATGTGTTCGTTTGATGAATACCAACTCAAAGAAGCTGAACAGCGACAAAGCAGTGATTGTAACATTTGGTTGGACTCTAAGTTGCTGGTTTGCTCTTGCCCTCGTGCTTCCATTTGCCTTTCATTTGTGCTGAAGCTTTATTCAATGAACATCACATAAACAGATTGATTCTTACATTGTTTTTCTTGAAGACCTTGATGAAAATCTCCCCAATTTTGGCCAGTCTTTGTTTTAAGCCTCAATACTGTGGTCCAATTGGATTTAAAGGAATGATTGGAATATGATAAAGTTTCAGGTTTGGGCTAGCCAAAGGTTCTGGTGCCAAATTGCCACTCTACCTTTATGCTTATATGGAGTCTTTAATGTGAAGAGCATATTGAACTGCGACATAGAGTGTCTTTATTGGCTCTGTAGTGTCATGCGAACTCTAATTTTATGGCAAGACCAGAGGCTCATATTATGCTACTCTTCTTTTGCTTATTTTAATAGGATCAGTCAAGAAGCATAACAAAAACATAGGCCTTTATTTTTACTTTTTGGACGCAAAACTGCACAAACGCTGTGTAGCACTGACTTGCGTCATTCCAGAGCGCCAGCTGGGCATCAAATTTATGGAATGCCACAAGCCGGCGCAAAGGGTGGGCTAGCTTAAAAAAAAAGTAGGTTAGTTGGGTGGGGGTGGCAGTATGGGAGAAGGGGATTTTGCACCAATAAAATGACATTAGGCTGGTTAGAGGCAAATAAAATGCCTCTAACCAGCCTTGTGTCATTTTCTGATGCAAATCCATTCATACCACATGACTCATGTCTTATAAAAGACAGGAGTCATGCCCACCACCCCAATGGCCAGCACAGGGGACCAGTGTCCCCTTGCAGGGCCATTGCACCCTGTGACATGCAGGGGGACCCAAGATGGGCCCCTGGTGGCACTTTAGTTTAAAACAAATACTTACCTCTACTTAACCTACTTACCTGAAATGGGGTCCCCCATCCTCTGGTGTCCCTCTGGTGTGGGTGGGGGTATTCCTGGGGCTTGAGGAGGGCACCTGTGTTTAACCATGGAAATGGTCCACAAGTCCCCTAACACCTGGTCTGACCCAAGCGTTAAATAATGGTGCAAAGCAAGCTTTGCTCCATCATTTAGTCCCTACTCCCACCGTTGCATCATTTTAGCATGGGGGGATAAATATGGGGCTATGAGGTTAGCACCATCTTTTAGATTGGAATGCCTGCACTGAAGAAAGGTAGGTTCATTCATCTACAAAATGGTGCAAAAGTCAATATTTTGACGTTAGATGGGTCTAGCGTCAAAATATAAAAATGAAGTTAGTTTTGCACCGAATGTGCATTAAAAAAATAACACAAATTTGGCGCAAGTGGAGTATAAATACGCTCCTAAATCTCCCATGAGGCTTAGAGCCAAGTAGCCAATGACAAAACAATAACAGAGCTAACCTGACCCAATCAGAAATGAAGGATTACCCTATAACACTTATCTTGACTGCAGTCTCCTTTTCTTTTGCAAGAAGTCTTCAGTACATGTCAGAAAAGCAATATCTATTACAAAATGTTAACATGAATGTAAACAGCTCCTGGGAAATATCCATAAAGTTGTTCCATGATGAACTTCTGCAAAGTTGTTCCTTGAAAAATAACATACCAAGTTTGTGGCCCTTTGTGTTTGGGCTGGATGCCAAGAAGACTGGGAGGATTTTGCTGAGTTTTACTTTAGTTTCACAATGCACACAAACTGAAAAAAGAGCCAAGATTTCTCTTGTTTTTCTTTATGGTGAAAACAATCCTCTGGCCATCCCATATAGAATGGTGTTGCAGAGGCCCAATAATGGCTTGTATTCTTCTTCATTTATATGTTTTTTTCTCTTTCTTCTGTTTAAAACAGTGGCTGGAAGGAATGTTTTAATAGCATTATAGCAGTTTAACTTAAGGATATAACCACTCTCTTCCATTATATGTGCTAAAACATGACACCCCTTACCTTAGATTTCCAATAGTGCTACTTATGGTTTAACAACACCCTCACTCTATTTAAAGTGTTTAATTTAGGCATAATTATCAACTGTAAAAACATATTAAGACACTTACATGTCAAGCTTTAAGGAAAGATGAACATATACAGAAACATCTATCAAATAAAGGTTATACATACAATAAAGTCTCACTCCTAAACTGCTTGACTACTTTTTTAAGTTCAATGTATGTGTTATCTATTTTATAGTATGTCTGTCTTAACCCGTATGAGGGCACTTTGTCATTGCCAAGAGTTGGATTGAAATGTCAAGTGTCATAATTCAAAAAATTAATTCCATATTTGAACCAGCATGTCAAGAGCTGCATTTGCAATACAATTCTAATACTGAATACCTATGTGTTTCAAACTCTATAGTGGGTTTAGACTAATTGAGGTCTTCCTTGGGGATGAATGTCCATTAATTTGCCTGACCGATGAACATAAGACATTATTAATAAGACAAATTAGAATTCTAAAAAGTCACATTCAACAAAATTGTATGAAACTGGGTTGTTGGTTGACTGGAGTGTGAGCTTTGATCAAGCAGCAACTACAATTCTTATCTGGGTGGGGCACAAGCCAACTCAAAGTTAACATGTGCTCTGGTATCTTGCCACAGCCTACTCATGTTTATCTCAGAACAAATCTGTAAAGTATTTGTGCAATACTTGTGCAAATAGTTATAAAGAGAAACACCACATAAAAAGGATTCCCACACTAAGTTAGAAAAATAAAGTTATTTTTAATAAATAAAACAATACCAAGACAACAAAAATCCAATCTGTGGTATCGAAGATATGCAAATTTATATACTGCAGTGCAAGTAGCACCAAGAAGCACAAAGTGCCAACTGTGGATCTCTGGTTGCACCAGACCAGGACAAAGTCACTATTTATGGCCGATTGCAATGGAGCAAGGGCCGTCTACAGGGACACAGTTAAGCCCACTGAACAAATTACCTTAAATCCTGGTTTGCGCATTGTTGCAAGGATTTGTGTCAAAGTGGCATTGGTTCTGAGGTGCAGCAAGGTTGGGATGCGATGCATTTGTCATCAACTCCCATTGACAGGGGCTTGAGATTCAAAGTCCAGTGTTGAGGATGAGATGTGCAGTCAGGCCGATGCATTGGATTGGAGGAGCTGTGAGGCTGCAATGCGGAGTCCGTTGTCATTGTCAAGGTAGCCATTGATGAGCGATGGGAGGGCCTGCATCAAGGATGCATTGCACAGCAGCAGTTCAGCTGAAGCTGTGGAGGAGATTTAGGTCCTTGAGATGGGTCCAATCCATGCAGTAGCAGTGATGTGTCAGGTCTGCTGTGGATGCACCACACAACAGGAAGGGATGCATCAGTTCCACTGGAGCCACAGAGGCTGGAAGAGCACCTTAAGCTCAGTTCAAAAGGTCCAGGACTGGGGTGGCACACTTGGCAGGGTAAACTCACAATAGGCAGAGGACAGATACAGGTGCAAGGTTGTAGGAAGCCTGTTGTGTCCCTGTGGCTTCAGGTCAGGAGGCCAGTCAACTAGCCCTTGGAGTCACTCTGGGGTTGTGGGTTCAAGAGGTGCAGGCCCAGTCCTTCTCACCCAGGCAAGAGGGCAACAGGCAACAGGTCAGTACAACAGGGCAGAGAAAAACAGTTTGACAGAGTGACAGTCCATTCAGCACAGCAATCCTTCTTCCTTGCAGGGTATCCATAAATCCAGAAGTCTACTGGAGAGTTGGTGTCTGAGGTCCCATATTTATACCTAGTTGTGTCTCTGACATAGGAAAATGTTTTAGAGATGGACCTTTTAAGTGCACAGGTGGCCTGCTTTCCTGCTCATTGCACCAGACTAACTAGAGAGGATCCGCAGCCCTTTTTGTGGAGGCGGGACACAGTCCCCCACAGGTGTAAGTGGGGATGAAAGTGGGGCCGTGCCCAGCTCCTCATTCCCATCCTGTCAGTTATAGCCCATCTAGGCTTAGCCAAGCTAACTATTGTGTGTGGCTGTCTTGGAGGAATACACAAAGCCCAATTACACCTAAACATGTGACCCACAGACAGGCGACATGCACTAAATAGCTAAGGCAGGAAAATGCCAAACTTTCCAAAAGTGGCATATTTGAAATTGTAATTTAATACTTGACTGTGCCATACATTTGGATTTTTCATTACAATTGAAAATAAGGTAAACATAAACTGGTTACCTGTTCCCATTTTGAAATTGCAGCATATTAAATGTAATATAGGTAACTCTAATGTTAGCCTTTGGGGGAGTGTTAGAATTGGGTCTATGGTTGGCAGAGGTTTGCACTCTGTCCAGGTAGGGACAACACAATCCTAGCCAAGGCAAGTGAGATACACACTAAAAGTTTACCTGTGCTCACCCTCGGGTAGATTGGCACAGAGCAGTCAGGCTAAGCTAAAGAGGCAATGGGTGAAGTATTGAGGCACACACACAATAACACAGTGAAAATACCACAACAGGACTCCACAACAGTTTAGAAAAATAGCAAGATCCAAATGACAAAACCCCAACATACACAAGTCAAGTTATACATTTTTAAAGGTTAGATCAAAATGCAGTGCTTAGAAGACAATAGCTCCAACTGGAACTATCTGGTCACGCTGGGCCGGCACAAATCCAAAAGTGCAGCTTGACCGCAATGGAGCATGGGCCGGTTAAAGGAGTCACGCAGATCAAATGACAGTACCTTTGTTGCATCAATGCTTCGTGATGATATATTGCTGCAGATCAGGGAATGCGTCGGACTTGCAGGTGATGCATCATTTCCTGATCAGTCAACGCCATTGATACATCGCTGTTCATAAGCATCGGGTACCTGTTACAATGTGCTGGTACTGAGTCAATCAAGTCGGGCTGAGTTTTAAGTTGGGATCAGTGCATTGCACAGTTGGTGAGCGGTGTCCACAGCTTTAATGCAGGCAGTGGCAAAGCAGCATTTCTGCAGCAGGATGCATCGCTTCCAACAGTTATTGGGTTGCAACACCACACTTATCTCCAAGGGCCCACTTAGCAGAGCAGGACTTGGTACAGAGGAGTCCAAGTGCTGGCAGCATGATGCAGGTGTTGTTTTTGATATCTCTGAGACTTCAGAAACAGGAGGCAATCTCATTTAGGCCCTTGGAGAAACTTTAAATTGCAGGATGTAGAGAGTTAGATCCAGTTCTTTCACTGCCAGGCAAGAAGTAGCAGGCAGCAGGCTAACACAGCAGAGCAAACTGCAAAGTGGCAGTCCCTCCTGACACCACAACGGATCTTCTTCCTCGTAGAATGTCCTCAGTCCAGAAGTGTTCTGAGTATATGGTGTCACCGTCCCAGTACTTATACCCAAAAAGGCCTTTGATGTAGGGGTAAGTTCAAAAGAATTCTCTGAAATGCACATGGATCCCTTTAAATTCAGCCCTGGCTCCAGACATCCAGTAGGAGATAATCAGCCCTGTGTGTGAAGGCAGAACACAGCCTATTTAGATGTAAGTGTGCATTTCCTCTCCCCCTCCAGGACGAATATCAGTTTGCAGATGAATGAAGATGTAAGCACATGTCCAACCTTTTAAAATAAACATAGTGCACTTGACTAGGGACTTACTATTAAATCAACTATGCCAATCATGGAGAAGCCAATGTTACCAAATTTCAGACACAGAGCACATGCCCCTTAGCACTGGATAGCAGTGGTGGAGTGCACTGAGTCCTAAAGCAAGCAAAAAACACACTTCAGCACACATTTAAAACAGGAGGTCAGAAAGCAAAACGTCAGGGGAAACAAAGCGAAAAGAGGCCAGGTCTAACAGAGAGGTACACAATGCAGTAGTGAAAAACAAATTTGAGAGTTTTTCACTACCAATACATGTAAAACGTAAAAGTGCATGTCCAACTGTTTTTAAATAAAATGCACCCTTTCACTCAAAGAGAAAAAAAACATATACTGGTATATAACAGCCTGACATATGGAAGTAGTGTACACTAATAACTGTATGAAATACACAAATACAGGTCCTATCCTCAACACTGATCATCATTGTTGGAAATTGGGTCTCTAGTTGGCAGGGATTTGCACTCTGTCCAAGTACGGACTGCAGTCCTAGTCAGGGCAATTAAGATACACAATAAAAGGTTACCTGTGCTCACCCTCTGGCAGCTTGGCATAGAGCAGTCAGGCTAAATTAAAGAGGCAATATGTAAAGTATTTTATGTACACACACAGTAGCACAGTGAAAACACTACAAAAGGACTCCACACCAGTTTAGAAAAATAGCCATTATTTGCCTGTACAAAACTACAAAAGTCCAATATACACAAATCATGTTTAAAGGTTAGGTCAAAATGCAGTGTTTAAAAGACAATAGCTCCAACAAGAAATATTTGGTCATGGTGGTTTGGGGCTAATCAAAACATGTACCCCGACCGCGATGGAGCGCGGGCCGACTAAAGGAGTCATACAGATCTGCTGACAGTACCGTTGTTGCATCTATGCTCTTTGGCAATACATTGATCCAGAGGAGGGGATGCGTCACGCTTGCAGATGATGCATCATTTCCTGATCAGGCAAAATTGTTGATGCGTCAATGTCCAGAAGCAATAAGCACTGGTTCTGATGCGTCTGTGCTGCATAGTCCAAGCTGGGGCTTCATTGTAAGTCAGGGTGATTGCGTTGTGCAGTCGGCAAACAGGGTCTAATGCTGCGGTGGAGGTAGCAGCAAAGTGGCGTTTCTGCCGTGTGATGCATTGGCTTAAAGTTACGCGCTGGTGTTGTTGCATCCGTTCTTGGGTTACAGCACCACACTGACCTTCAAGGGCCCAGGACTGGATTTTGCACCACTTGACAGAGCATGACTTATAACGGAGGAGCCCAAGTGCTAGTAGCAAGTTGTAGGTGATGTCTTTGATGTCCCTGACACTTCAGAAACAGGAAGCAAGCTTAGCCAGGCCTTGGAGAAACTTTAGATTGCAGGATATGGAGAGACAGATCCAGTCCTCTCACTCCTGGCAAGAAGTAGCAGGCAGCAGGCCAAAACAGCAAAGCAAACAGCAAAGTGGAAGTCCTTCCTGACAGCACAGCGGTCCTTCTTCCTGGTGGAATGTCCTCAGTCCTGAATTGTTCTTAGTATATGGTGTCCAGTCCCAGTACATATACACAGAAAGGCCTTTGATGTAGGAGTAACTTCAAAATAATTCTCTGAAGTGCACAAGGATCACTTTTAACCCAGCCTTGGCTCAAGAATACCAGTAGGGGATAATCAGCCTTTGTGTGAAGGCAAGACACAGCCTATTCAGATGTAAGCGTCAACTGCCTCTCCCTGCACAGGCCGACAATCAGTATGCAGATTAATGCAGATGTATTTCCTGTCACACCCAGCCTTTCCTATATGTAACTGTCTGGAGAGAATGCACAAAATGTTGCTGTCACCTAGACCCAGACATGTATTCTAAGAAAGGCTAAGTCACAGATCAGTTAAAGTAAGAAAATGCCGTCATTCTAAAAGTGGCATTTTAGGACGTGCGACTAAAAAAACAACATTACCAAATGGTGTATTTTTACATTGTGAGCCCAGAGTCACCACACTCCGTATTTCTACCTTTTCCCATGTGGAAATTACATTTAGAAGATGTTCCAAGGTAACCACATTGTTAGCCTATAGGAGAAATAGTCCTTGCAATAGTGAAACACACATTTAAGTGTTTTTCACTACCTGGACAGGTTAAGTTTAAAAGTACATGTCCAGTCTTTTTAAATACACCACACTCTCCCCTTGGGGCTAACCAGTGCCTACATTAGGGGTGACTTACATGTAATAAAATGTAAGGTTTGAGCCTGGCAAGTGGGTACACTTGCCAGGTCAAAGTGGCAACGTAAGCTGCACACACAGGCTCTGCAGTGGCAGGCCTGAGTCATGTTTGAAATGCTACCTTAGTGGGTGGCACAACCAATGCTGCAGGCCCACTTGTAGCATTTGACTTACAGGCCCTGAGTACACATAGTGCACTTGACTAGGGACTTACTAGTAAATCAAGTATGCCAGTCATGGCGAAGTAAATGTTACCATGTTTTGGACACAGAGAACATGCACCTTAGCCCTGGATTACAGTGGTGAAGTGTGCAGAGTCCTAAAGCCAGCAACAATTTACTTCAGCACACAGTCAAAACAGGAGATCAGAAAGCAAAGAAGTCAGGGAAAACCACGCTAAAATATGCCAAGTCTAACAGAGAGGTGGACCCTCCAGTAGTTAGAAACAAATGTTAGAGTTTTCTGATACCAGGATATGTCCAACTTTTTAAATAAACTGCACCCACCCCATGGGCTGTTTAGGACCTACCCCAAGGGAGAGTTATATGTATTAAAAAAGAAGGTTTATTTTGCCAGGTCTAAATGGCAGTTGGAATCTGCACACACAGGCTGAAGTTTTAGGCCTGAGACACGTTTAAAGTAGGTGTGGGCAGAATATTCTGTTCTGCCTGCTGAACTGGTGCAGTTTTGCAACTCTGTGTTACTTTTGTAATACGGAGTTCTGGCCAGGTTATGGCAAGTTATGGCAATTACCGCGTGTTGGATTTTTTTCTCATGAAAGACTCCAGAAGAGTAAGTTGGCAAGCATGAGTGAGATTTGGAGATTTGCCATTCCCTAGTTTGATTCCTGGCTGCTTCATGGACATCAGTCAACATTTTTCTAACTCAGGCGGTAGCTGGTGGTCGTGGGTGTTCACAGTTAGAAGGCTGCTGCTCACATAGAAAATCTACTCAAGCTGCAACAAAATCAACTTGAGTACAAGTGCCCTCTGGTGCACTGCATGGTGTGATTCACAGTGATTTCTCAGTGCAGAACATACTACTGACACTAAATCATAGCGTGGGCAGCACAATGGGTCTATTTCCAGCCATCGGTAGAACTCTGCAGAATGTTGTTGAGTTTTATGTAACTCCACGGAATTCCACAGAGTCAGAATTCTGCAAGTTCTGCCCACCTCTAATCTGAAGAGTTGCTTAAGAGGGTGGCACAAGCAGTGCTAGAGGTCCACTAGGATTTAAGCACTTTAGCAGTGGTTAGCAGTGATAAAGTATGCAGATTCCTTAACGCCAACATAAATGGATTCAGAAAACAGGAGGGTTGAAGCAAAAAGAGCCAAGTTCAATGCGACCCCCTCCTCCAGCCAAAAACTAGAGTAGAATAATCAATATCTTGATGAGCTTGCCACTTAGGTGATAGGACATTGAAGAAAGCCCTGCTATGCAGCAGCACTTGTCAGTTCTGCACCTCTCTGAACTCAGTTGGTTTCCATTGTCTATACTTTTGTGAGCCATTGACCTGACCTATGGGGAACCCTTCTCCTCATCTGTGGCCCTCATCTGTGAAGCACCTAACCTTAACTTGCTCACAGATGCATCCCAGAAGTGGGACAGTACCACCAACAAAGTGATGTGGCCCATTCCACTTCTTGGATCAGACTTCTGTCCCCATAAGAACAGCAACCAACAGAGGACCTTGACAGCTGTCAGTGTCCAGAGGCAGGCACCAGACCATCCAGGGCTCTCTGACCCCTGAGGTTTGTGAGTGCGGGCCAGTAGCCCCCAATGTTTGGCACCCTACTTTGACTCCAGCTCCCACCAGTTCAAGGGTGGTGTCCAGAGATTGGCTACTCAGCACGGGGCCTGTACCCAGATGCTGAACAGAGACACAAATGAATCCTCCTTCAACCTGCCCTTCCATCTGGGCTCTCGTACCCTCTGTTTTGCATGGTACCCCAGAAAACATAACTATCAGGAACCCCTGTATGGCCTCCCTTCTCAGTGCTCCTGACATCAGGGGCAGCACATTACCCATAATGCATTCTATGGGCATCTTGGGACTAACTATGACCCTCCTCTGGGTCACCTCCCCAACCCATGCCAGGGGTACCAAGGCCAAAGGGTGAAAAAAGTCCTGCCCATTGCCCTGAGTTACCCTACACACGAGGCCGGTGCACTGCTCTGGGGAACTAACCTTTCCACTATGTAGCCCTAGTGTCCCTCAGAGCAGGGACAGGGATCCCTTTCACTTTCACCCTGGCCTTGGGAACTACTTACTCATAAGCCCTTATTGGCCAGCCCTGCAGAGCTTCCACTAGTGGGTAGATTTTAAGAACAGACAGAGTCCCCCTGCTTGTGTCCAAGCTGTAAACAATGAAAGCAGTGGGTTTGGAAATAGTGCCCTGTGCCACCGCTCACCAGAAGGTTCTTCCTCTTTCTCAGAAGGGGCATGGGATTCCTTTTCTTTCCCCTTATTCTGGGACCTGTCTGTGTCTCTATTGACCTCCCTTTCATGCTGCTGGAGGAAACCTGAACTGTCCTTCTTTGGGGTCACTCTCAGGTATTTTCTTTTGGATCCTGAGCTGAGCCAGTGGTCTGCCACATCAGCAAGCTCACTGGGGTCAGTGAGTTTACTATCAATAAGGTTGTGGCACATATTTGCCAAAGAATGTACATGTGCAATCTTGCAATCAAATTGTACAGGCCCTGATAATCCATCTTGCCGTTCACCCAACCATCCAATGCCTTGCAAAAGGAGTTCATAGAGTTCACCCAGGATTGGTAGGGCAGCTTCTGGCTATCCCTAAAGTCTGCCTGTATTTCTCTTGGATGAGACCATACATTCCGACAAGTGTGACCTTCAGGGGGCAATACCTCACCCTGTCCCCTTTTCTAGAGCCAATAGTGTATCTCTCCTTTTACAAGGGATGTACTTCCAGAGGCTAGCCACCCAATCCTCATCAGGGATTCTATGCATCTGCAAAGCCAGCTCATTAGCTTCAAATCACTTGTTGATGTCCCATCTTCCACTACACCCTCACCTGCAGGCTCCACCACATCAGGATCCAAAGCAATACCCTCAAATGGATCTATACCTTCCTCACAAGCTACACCCAGAGACCACGCCTCCCAACTTTAATCTCAGAGCAACATATTCGGCGTCCCCCAGGGATCCTCTCTCAGACCCACACTTTTCAACAGCTATGTGACGCCATTGGCTGAGTTTGTTGTTCTCACAGACTCAACATGATCTCATATACTGATGACACCCAACTCATACTCATACTCTCTCGCTCAGTAAACCACACGACCCCCAGAGACAACTTCAGTAATGCCATGACACACATCTCATAATGAATGAAATCCAACTACTTGAAACTGAACACGGACAAGACAGAGGTGATCATCTTTGGAAGCACCCCTCCCCTTTCGATGACTCCTGGTGGCCTTCCTTGCTCAGATAGCCCCTGACCTGACTGACCATGCCTGCAATCTCAGCATCATAATTGACAGCAAACTCACCTTCAAACAACAGATAAAAGCAGTGGCCTCCTCCAGCTTCCACAACCTTTGCAGGTTACAGGAGAACTTCAGATGGATCCCCATCAAAACCAGAAAGATGGTCATCTGAGGTACTGGGTTTTTCAGAACCGGTACTGATCCGGTAACCCAGTGGTGCCAGGGTACACCCAAAGACCTCGGGTACTTTCCTGATTCAGACCACAGAAACTCAGAGTCTTCTAGGTGAAGTCAAAGATCGAATTTATTGGCTGCAACCAAGTAACAAGCGTCCTAGAAGTACAACAGCACGGTTTGTATGTTCTCAGGAGACTGTGTTTCAATGCAAAGTCAGGTTTCCTTATATACAGTTTTTTAAGCTTCAGGCAAACATTCTTGACATTTTGGTTGGTCATTCACATGTTTTCACTACAAAGGAAAAAACAGTGTCATGATGAAACCTCATATTTCATGTCATCCAACCCATAATAAATTACCCGGCAAGGCCTAGTATTTTACATCAGATAAGTGTGGACCCCCAATAAAACGGGCACCTCCCCCTCGTAAAGTAAGAAGAAGAAAAGAGCAGGTGCAGGTGTGAGCAAGATTAGGCAGGGTGTGTGAGCGATAATAAGGGTTTTATGGCATGGTGTGCCTTGATGCTATCTGATTCGGCCACTGGGAGAGGGACTGACCAAACAGGTTTGGCCTGAGGCAATGGTTCCAGCTTGCCCAGGTCAGAGAAAAGTCAATCAAGGTGTACGTGTCAAATCTGACTGTATTATAAGCCTATGTGAGGGCAACTTTTAAAAATGGCTGCCGTGTATAAAATGGGAGCCACGAGTGCAGGACGAAAATGGCGATTTCGAGGTGAAAACGCTGCTGGAATTGAGCGAAAATGCTCATGCTTAGTGTACTAGTCATTATCGGTCTTTTGATACTAAAATCGTACTGCTGTGGCAAAGTAAATTACATGGGTCCAGAATTTTTAGAACCACAAACCCTCCTTTTGCCCTTACATAGGCAATAAACCTATTCTCATGCTAATCTGAGTCCAGTTCTATGTTTCTAAAGTCGTTGAGATGTTGCTGTAACATCATCCTAGTATTTAGCTCGTCTCTTGGTGCAGGTTTCCTTATGCATGATGTAACACAGAGGCCACATATCGCAGGAGCACACTGCACACATAGACAGAACAGGAAAAGAATGGCCAAGATCATCCCAATGACCATCAGTATCTTCCATCCCCATGCTGATATCAGTTCCCAGAACCATCCCATTAATGACCAATCTCCTCTATCTAAATGAATAGATTTGGAAATTCTATGCAGTTTGGAGATGGCCTGGTATACCGTTGGAGCGTTATCTGGGACAAAAACACAGCAACTCGATTGGATCAATGTACATACTCCACCCCGGTCTGCAAGTATGACATCTAATGCAACCCTGTTCTGAAGGGTCATAAGACGTCCGACTGGAGCTCAGCAGTCAAGTTACCAAGGGCACCAGCGGTTTCAGCCACAGTGGATTCAACCATTCTTATCAATTGCCTTATGCGCCTGCTGTTACCTATTTGTCCCCAGAACGGTAGAAAACCCTTTACGAAGTCCCCAAATTCTTGTCCTGCAGTGTTTTCTTCACTGAAGACGCCTCTAACCATCCTTGTCTTGTGGTAATCTGCCGCTGCTGTGTAGGTAGGGGGCAACAGGAACGAAACGAAGCATGTGCCCGAAAAGTCAGTGGGCAACCATGTAAAGGCTCTATCATGGCAGATGAAATAGGTACCCTTAGCTGCCAAGAGCGGAGAGGAGGTCTGAGATGCGAAGACATATGTCTCAGTGCAGACGCTTTCCCCTAGCTGAGCTCTGGGATTCTTGCCAGTACCTTGCAGACACAGGTGACCCTGATGGGGTACAACCCAAAACAGGGAAGATATCTTAGCTTGCTGTTTCTCACTCATTGTGGCTTCATATCCGGTCATGTTCCATCCTAAATATGCTATTGTCTCATCTCTGGGGATAGTCTCGTAGAAGATATTGTCCTTCATCATGTCTATGATACCTTTAACTAAAGCATTTTTCTTAGGGTTGTCTTCCGCAAAACGTAGGGGTTAGTGTGCATAGATGAATATCGTTCTGAATGCCCACACGGAACCATTGTGGCTGAAAGGCAGGATCAGATAAGGGATACCTTTATCTGCTGTGTGAGGCATAAGGCCACACACCCAACAGTTAGTTGTATTTATCACTAGTTGGTGTTGGTGCAAAAGCTGGATGAAGGAGTTATTAATGAACTCTAGTCTCCTAGCAGATTCATGTTTAGGGAGGAGTTGAAAAGAATGTGGGGAAACAGTGGAAGGAGGAGGTGTAGACGAGGTAGTGGGTGCCAATATCACGTTAAAACAGAATAAAACATATCCTATAAAAAACATAAGTATACTAAATAACATAAAAATGCACAGCAGCAAAAACCGTTTCCTGGTTATCGTTTCACATATTCTCTTCTTGAAACTCAGTCTTTCAACATGTTCTCCATTTTGGAAAGATTCCATCCTCTAACCGTTGCCGTTCGTGGCGGTTGGTTTACTTCACTTAGGAGTGTTCTGAATGTTCGAGGCCGCCCTAGAACAAACCAGACCTGTAGACCTTGTGTCCACAGGCTACCCCCCTAAGTCTTTTCAGCCACGATCCTACAGCTGAACCCGGATGGAGGTTCGAAAAACACAAAAAAAACAAAAAGTCATTAAAAAATTATTTTCCATATTGGAGAACTTTGCTAAAGGGAAGAAAAGTAAACTGCTTTATTTGTCCTTTATTCTTGGTCGTAGATTATAACGGTTAGTCCCAGGTATCGTGTGGTCCTGAAAAAGGAGTTCAGGTTCTGTAGTGTTCAATCGAACTGACGGTGATACTGCTGATTGTAAAATGTCATCACTTTCTTTCTCAGTGAGTGTTCCTTTTATTCGTGCATCGCTGAAAGGCAGAAAACGTGGCACGGTTTCAGTCTCTGATTCGGCGACACCTTCCTGGACCCACCGGTCATATGGCAGAGGTAGGGGTACCCTTTTGCAATGGGTCCCATGGATCCAGTGTTTCTTCCCTTCTACTCGAACAGCTGATCTTGTGGAGAGAAGAACGAGGTGCGGTCCGGTCCACTTGGGCTGCTCGTTTTTGGTTCGCTGAAAGTTCTTTATTAAAACCCAGGATCCAGGCTCAATGGGATGACCTGGAGATTCAGAGACCGGAGGCAGGGTGTTGTGGACCTGTTGATGTAAAACACGCAATTTAGCCGTCAATTCATACAGATAGTCAAGCAAAACAGGATGCTCTATCTCGCTAAACTTCTTGGGCCTGGGCACTCCCCATATATTGGCCGGGCGGCCAAAGACTATTTCATAAGGACTAAGTTTCACTTGTGAATGCACAGTCATTCTGGTTGATAGGAGTGCTAAGGGTAGAGCGTCAGGCCATTTAAGACCAGAGCTCGCTTGTATCTTGGCCAATTTTAGCTTTAGAGTGCCATTATAGCACTCCACTAATCCAGCTGATTGGGGGTGATTTGCAGCGTGAAACTTTTGGTTTATGCCTAGCCCTTCGCATACTTTCTTCATCACTTGACCCACAAATTCACTTCCATTGTCACTCCAGATCATTCTCGGCATTCCGAATCTAGGGAAGAACTCTTTCACAAGGGATTTGGCTGTGGATAGCGCAGTATTGTCTTTTAGGGGATAGGCTTCCACCCATCTTGAAAAGGCACAAACAACAACGAGTATGTATTTTAAGTTGTTGCACCTCTCCATGTGGATGAAATCTAGCTGCAAAACCTCAAACGGATACGTAGGAGGTGCAAAATGACCAGCTGGAGTTGGGGTTCCTCTACCAAGGTTGTGTTTCAGGCATACCATGCAATTTTTAACCACATTTTCTGCGCACTTGGGAATTCCTGCATTTTGCCATACTGGGGCCAACAACTTACAAATCCCTTTCACACTGATGTGAGCCATCCCATGAGCCATTGTAACTACTGCAAGCACATACGCATCGGGTAGCAACCATCTCTGATGTTCTGACAACTCGACCCAACAACCATTCGCATCCAATTTACCCGTACTTTCTCTCCACACACTCAATTCTCTCTCTGTGGCTTCAGCTTGAATCGATTTCACGCTTTCTATCGTGTCTTCACACATTCCAACATCACCAATCCATCTTGCAGGGCCCGCGACATACATTCGGCTCATCACATTCCTTGCCGTTTCTTTTGCGACCTCGTCAGCAAATGCATTCCCACGACCAACATCATCAGTCACCTTTTTATGTGCACTACACTTCACAATCGCAACTTGCAACGGTAAAGTAAGTGAATCAAGGAGCTCATTTACCAACTGACCATGCTGTATTTTAGTTCCATGCGAGGTCAGGAACCCACGTTCCTTCCACAAACGCCCAAAACTATGGGCCACACCAAACGCATATTGGCTATCGGTATAGATAGTCACTTTCATTCCTTTTGATACTGTACATGCTCTTGTTAGGGCTATTAACTCAGCTGCTTGGGCTGAATTGTGTGGGATACGTGCAGCTTCAACAATCGTACACAAAGTTGTCACAGCATACGCCGCAGTCGTGTCACCATTCGTGAGCTTAAAGCATGAACCATCCACCCACAAAGTACCATCACTCTTTGCAAGGGGAGTGTCCAGAAGGTCTATTCTCCCTTTCGTTTCTTCTTCTGTTCTATGGAGACAATCATGTTGTTCAGAAGTATCCAACTCCGTCACAATTGGCAATAACGTAGCTGGGTTAAGTGTAGTGCATCTATTTATATGTACATGGCTTGCTAACAATGTCAACTCGTAACCTGACAATCGAGCACTAGTTAAATGCTGTGTCTTGGTTCTGTTTAACAACGTGTCCACTGCATGTGGAACCATTACGATTAATGTGTTATTCATCACTAAACCAGCAGACTGTCGGATAGAAACAGCAGTTGCCGCTGCCGCTCTTAAGCAGCTTGGTAGTGCCTTAGCTACTGGGTCTAAGGTTGAAGAGAAATAGGCGCATGGACGCTCCCTGTCTCCAAACTGTTGTGTCAAAACTGCTAACACACAACCTTCTTTCTCATGGACATACAATGTAAAAGGCTTGCTGTAGTTGGGGGTACCCAACACAGGAGCTGAACATAATGCATCACGTAATTCGACAAAACTTTTCTGACAATCTTCAGACCATGGGACGGGATTTGGTGTATCTTTACAAGTTAATGCCACCAAGGGTTTGGCTATTAACGAAAAATTAGGTATCCATTGTCTGCAATATGATGTAATACCCAAGAAAGCACTCACTTCTCTCTGTGTTCTTGGCACACTCATTGCTGCAACAGCCCTGATTCTCTCTGGGGTCAGTTGCCTTCCCTCCTTCGAAAAGAGATGACCTAAATAGGTCACTTCTTTTTGACAATACTGTAACTTTGAAAGGGACACTTTGTGGTGTAAATCAGACAAATGACGCAATAATGACAATGTTGCTTCTTTGCAGATCTCCTTAGTATCTGCAGCAACTAGCAAATCATCGACATATTGAATGAGAGTGGCGCCATCAGGTAACATAAGAGTGTCAAGTTGTGCTTTCAAAGCCTGACTATAGATAGATGGACTTTCACAATAGCCTTGAGGAGCTCTCTTAAATCTGAAGCTTCGTCCTCCCAAATTGAAGCCAAAAATGTCCCTGCTCTCTTCTGCAATAGGGATGCTGAAGAAACCATTTTTCAGGTCTATCACTGAAAACCAAGTGGCTGAAGCTGGAATCATTGTCAACAATGCAGTGATATCGGGGACGACTGGAAACTGTGGCACAACTATTTTGTTCACCTCTCTAAGATCAATTACAAACCTGTAAACATGTGGCTGAGTAGGGTCAGTATGCTTCAAGACAGGCAAAACAGGACTATTGCAAACGTTGCCTCTTGTCTCTTCAATTACATCCTTCTCAATCAGATCACAAATAATTGCTAACAACGCTTTTTCCCCTTCACTAGAGATCTTGTATTGGGGAATACGTGGCATTTTAACATTGGCTTTTAATGTTATTACATATGGCTGAATTTCCAAAAGACCTACATCATTAGGTCCAGTAGCCCAAAGAGTATTAGGAAGAGACGAAAATTCTGGTGGAAATCTGTCCTTTGACAAATACATTGGTGAAACCACTTTCTTACCCAATGTGAGTTGTACTCCAGAAGGAGAGCAATACAATGTTGCATACAATCTCTTTAACAGATCTAATCCTAACAAGTTCTCGCCACAACCTGTCGTCAAAATAAGGGGTGTTTCAAATTTACAAGGTCCAACAGAAAGAGATATAGGGTTAGAAATCGAATTTCTAACTGGGGCGCCGGAAAACCCTAATGATACATTTGTTTCGCCAGACAAAGGTGCGCCAGGGTGTTTTGAGTGCATAATAGAACTCTTGGTAGCACCAGTATCCAACAGAAAAGGTTCTGACACACCTGATGCAATCACCTTAACATAAGGCCCACTCTGATCTACTGGAACTGAAACAACTCCCTCTCTTTGTCTATGGCTGTCCTAGCAATCATTACTGTCCAAATGCTCATCCTCTGTATAGTAATCATCAGTATAGTACTGAGCCATCCTACCAGATGCATTAACCTGTTGATCAAATCTGTTCATTGAGTTTTGAGGGGGGAATGGGTGCGCGCTCTGGGGAACATATCCACGTCCTCTTCCTCTAGGTGCTTGTGGAACACCTCGACCTCTTAAACCAGAAGTACCATTTGCGTGCTGTAACAAAGCAGGGCAACTATACTTGAAATGACCCTCTTCCTTGAAATATGAACACTGATTGGGACCTACTGGGATACGTGGTTGAGCATACTCGGCTCTTTGCGAGTTTCTCTGAAACGGTTGGGGCTGATAGTTATTCTGATAGTTGTTCTGATAGTTACTCTGTGCACCACTATTTTGACCACCACGTGGCGGGTACGCTTGTTGTAACAGAACCTTCGTTTTCAATTCTTTAGTTTTCTTCTCTACTCTATCTCTCTCATCTTTATCTCTATTTTCGTAGTACTGTGCAGTAGCCAATATCTGCGCTGAAGAGGAAACTGCCCAAGAACTTTCTGAATCTTTTAACTTTTTACACAACTCAGGAAGCAGATTATGCACCAATTTATTGACGAACAAACGTTGACCACCTTCCGTGCTCATATCTTGACCACTGGTCACAAACGTTTCTTCAAACCTGGTGAAGAAATCTGATACCGTTTCTTCTTCCTTTTGCTTACATGCAGACAATTTATCCCAGTTTACACGCATCGCAGGCATTATAGTTTTCATGTAATCAATAATCCTACCAGGAAGCTCTGTCACTAAAGGCTCAGGTTTAGCACCACCAATTTGTCGGGCATCTGCAGCAGCAATATTAGCCCATGTGTCACCTAACTCTTGAGCATGGTCTGTATGGCGAATCTTTCCCCATAAAGGCTGTGGAACAACATTCCCAAACAACATGTCTATGTCAGCTAAATTCATAATGCAAGACCCCGCAGTCTGTGACAATTCCTTGTAATACCCTGTAGGATTCTTACGGTGATCAGGCAATGTCTACTTAAGGGCTAAAACTTCAGCTCGTTTCCATGGAACGTGTACCCATACACGCTGGAAATGAGGCAGGACAGGTGGATTAGCATTTGGGTCCCCTTCCCTCCATTGTGGGGGAACTTCTCTCATGGGGTACTGTTTCCCTTTCTTTTTAGCAGAAGAATCATATTTAAACAATAACCTGGAAACACCTTCAGTCCTAAACGACAATAACATCGCAACTGCTTTCTCGACATCTGAACCCACAATCAAACCTGTCGCAAAATCGAACCGTACACGACACAACTTAGGCGGATTGGGCTCCAAACCATTTTCCTCTAAATCCTCAGAAAGAAAAGTACACATTTTCTCAAAAACGTATCTCTGTTTCGGTTCTTCCCACTGATGGAAGACATCCATAACAGACTCTAGTTCATATCTCGCTGGTTCAGTAACCCATTTATGCGCCAAATAATTCAGTGTCTCTTTCTCCCTACCATCAGGCAATTGGCTACGCAATTGTTTACGCTCTGAAACTGGGGTCGTAGCTAATGACCCAAAGAGAGGGGATAAAAGACTAGTCACAGTGTTTGTCATTCTCTGACGGATAGAGGGAGAGGTTGACAAATGAACAGGAGGAAAAACAGAATGAGACAAGGCAGAGACAGAAGCAGTGTCAGAAACAATACCAGGAGTGGTAGTCGCTATAGTAGTCAAAGTTGTAGGAAGTAAAGGCAGAGCAGATGTCAAAGCCGGTGGACCTTGAGGAGGCTGCACCGGAGGAATAGGAACCAACTGAAGAATAGCTGGTGGGTGCTGTGGAGGAGCAGGAGGCAATGCAACCACTGGTTGTGCAACTAGAGGTTGCGGAGGTGCCGTGGCATTCTGCGCATAGGGTGGTGGCGAACTTAGCAAATGCGACATTAGGGGATCTTTTTCAGAGTCTTTTGCTGCATCTTGCTGAAGAGGCGGCAAAACTGGATAGCATTTATCTACTGTCATTTTATGTCGCCTATGCAACTGCTCATTCAACTGTTCTACTTCGTTATCTTTAAACTGTATAGCAGCTTGCATAATCGAAATACCTTTTTCTCTCTTATTTTTCTTAGCTAATTTAATTTCCTTTTGCTTGGCTTCCTTACGCCATAAACGGAAAGAATCAAACATTGCCGGCCGGGCTTTCTTCTTAAAAAGTCTAACTTCGAGGTTATCTATGATTTCTGTGTCAAAGCTACCATTTTGGGGCCATTTTAAAACACCATATTTTCTGGTGTAACGGATCCATACTTCATTATATGTGATGGGGCCTACTCCGTGCTTCACATATAGTTCATAGTTTGGAGTTCCAATCGGAGGAACCGGACATGAGTCCTCCAACCGGGAGTCCCTTTTACAACCAAGACAAAACAAATTTCCAAGTCTGCTAAGACCAGGCATCTTCGCTCACTAGTCTAGCTTCAAACTTCAAAGGATTATCGTTTACGATAGTCTCGTGAATACACGAGTCCTTCGGCTTTGGTACTTGCAAGTTCCAAATCAAAGTGATCCCGAAGGGATACCAAACCAAATGTCCAACTAAGGACCAAACCAAGTGTCCAACTAAGGACTGGGAGACGCTCCACTTATACTTAACTGAAAATATCGATGACGTCACCAGAAGACTCGTCTTATCGTTTCGCTCTACCAAACATCAAGGGTCCAAATCAGGGCGATAGCCAGGGCAGCAGTCCTTCGTAGCCGTCGGGAAGCGGGGAACCTCGCAGCAAAGACTTGCAGGGGTCGATGAAGTGGCGGCCTTCCTCCAGAATTTTCACACGAAGCTCCTCACGGACCTCAGGCTTGGACCGGTACCCCTGGTATCGCCCCACGTTGGGCGCCAACTGAGGTACTGGGTTTTTCAGAACCGGTACTGATCCGGTAACCCAGTGGTGCCAAGGTACACCCAAAGACCTCGGGTACTTTCCTGATTCAGACCACAGAAACTCAGAGTCTTCTAGGTGAAGTCAAAGATCGAATTTATTGGCTGCAACCAAGTAACAAGCGCCCTAGATGTACAACAGCACGGTTTGTATGTTCTCAGGAGACTGTGTTTCAATGCAAAGTCAGGTTTCCTTATATACAGTTTTTTAAGCTTCAGGCAAACATTCTTGACATTTTGGTTGGTCATTCACATGTTTTCACTACAAAGGAAAAAACAGTGTCATGATGAAACCTCATATTTCATGTCATCCAACCCATAATAAATTACCCGGCAAGGCCTAGTATTTTACATCAGATAAGTGTGGACCCCCAATAAAACGGGCACCTCCCCCTCGTAAAGTAAGAAGAAGAAAAGAGCAGGTGCAGGTGTGAGCAAGATTAGGCAGGGTGTGTGAGCGATAATAAGGGTTTTATGGCATGGTGTGCCTTGATGCTATCTGATTCGGCCACTGGGAGAGGGACTGACCAAACAGGTTTGGCCTGAGGCAATGGTTCCAGCTTGCCCAGGTCAGAGAAAAGTCAATCAAGGTGTACGTGTCCTTGGAATCAAATCTGACTGTATTATAAGCCTATGTGAGGGCAACTTTAAAAAATGGCTGCCGTGTATAAAATGGGAGCCACGAGTGCAGGACGAAAATGGCGATTTCGAGGTGAAAACGCTGCTTGAATTGAGCGAAAATGCTCATGCTTAGTGTACTAGTCATTATCAGTCTTTTGATACTAAAATCATACTGCTGTGGCAAAGTAAATTACATGGGTCCAGAATTTTTAGAACCACACATCCATGCCATCATCGCCAGCAGACAAAATAATGAAAATTACCCCTACTTCAGACCCCCCTCCCAGCTCTTCCACTGCTGCCAGAAAATCCAGAAAGCAGCAGCGAGACTCGTCCTGACCTCCCCACACAGACTCACTTCACTCCCCACCTAAGAGGTCTCCACTGGCTGCCTGTGCACAAGAGGTGCATATTGAAGGTTCTCACCATTGCATACAAAGTCCTCCACAACATCAGACCCAATCTCATTAACCACAGACTTCCCTTCTACATCCCAACAGGGAACTCCATTTAACACCTCCCGCCTCACTCAAGTTCAGAGTGTTTGACGCAGACACAGAGGAGGGAGGGTGCTCCTTCTCCTACCTCGCTGCTAAAATCTGGAATAGCCTTCCCTCCCACCAGTGCACCTCACACACCCTACTTCACTTCAGGAGAAAGCTCAAGATATGGCTGTTTGAGGAGTATCTACTGATCTGCAGCAACAACCCACAATGCCTGGATACCCCCCCGGGGTGATAAGCCACACTTTACAAATCGAATGATTGATTGATTGATTGATGTCATCTCCCACAACAAAGTCAGAAACCAGAGCTTTCGGAATATGGACTCTCTTGTTTCCTGAGGGCACTCCAGGTATGCTGCCACCAATATTGCTAGACACTGCCTGGCTTTAAGGTCCAACTCCTTCAGATACATTTCTTGAGCCAGCAAGAGTTTTCTCTCATCCAAGGCTGTCTCAGCCTCAGTCTTCTTCTGCTCTGTCTCCATTGACAGTTTCTTCCCTTCTATCATGAGTTTGGCCATCTCAAGCCTCAACTGCATCTCCCCATTCCTGTCCACCAGCTCCTCAGGTAACAGGCCTTGGGAAGACACACTATTTAGGACCCTCAGCAGACTGCTGCCTCTCAGAAATGGTATTCAGATCCTCTTCTTACTTGCCCACATCCTTGTCTCCTTCTGTTGCTGTAACCAGTAACTGGCACACTCTCGCTTAGGCCCTCAGCACATTTTGAAGCTGTACCTCCCTGGTGTTGCTCTGAGCTGGAAGTTCCCTCTTTGCAGAACTCCTTGACCTATGCCACAGTATAGGCATCAATTTTGGCCAGAAAAACTTCATCCTTGCAAGTGTGGAGTCAGATACAACAGTCTGAGAGTGAATTATGAAAATACAATATATATATGTCATTTTTTATTTAATTTTTGTGGAACCTGGTTCAGCTGCACCATTTGCAGTTTTGCAACATATGGTAAATCATGCAATGGAAAATTTCTGGGCGGGTCCCCCTTCCCTTGATGCACTAAACACATGCTTATTTTGCTTAATGGTAAATCCAGTCTTGGTTGGCACTTGAGATGATTAGCATTTGTTACCAATTTCACATTGTATGGTAACACATGCGCTACAGCTTTTTTTGCGGCATCCAGGGCAGTGGGTACACTATTCACCCTCCTTGGTGTGATCCACTGTCAGTTGCAGCCTCACACTGAACAGTCTTTATGCCAGTACTGAACAGTCTCTGAGCCACGCTAAACAGTCTTGGTGTCAGATGACTTACTGCTGCTGAGACTGTGGAGTCATGGGCCCGAGGACCACATTCTAAATAAATGCAGTGACTCAAACTTCAAATATGTGGTTAGGTAACTGGACCAGAGCTTGTGTTTCCCACCCCTTTTATTAGCAGGGTCACCTGACTGTGGACACCTGTGATGAATGGATGTTTGTGGGTATAGATACAATCCCAATAAAGGGGCTGCCTTGTTCCGTGACCAGTAAGGCACTAGAGCAACCACAAACCTTCAGTCATATTGATGTACAGTGCAATACTTATGGTCAACTGGCATTAAAAAAACCCTTCTCTTCTGAAAAAAAGCATTGCGTTCTGAATAAAAAGATGACATGGGCTTACCCTTGGTGTTTAAAACTGAAAATAGTGCCTTACTTGGTTTATTCCAGATGTGGTATTTGTTCGTCTTTAGGGACGTGAGCATTGGGGCGCAATGATATGTCATTTGACTCTTAAAAAGAGATAGGAAAGACACTGTTATTAATTTGTTAAAAAACACAGTAATTGCTGGGAATCTAATTAATATGAAACCGCTAAGTCAACAATGATTGATATTGTGAATGCTTTTATGAGGCGTGAAGACGGCTAGAATTGTGTCCTGCTGTTCTAAGCAAAGTGATGGTCCAGGTGTCCGGCGTTTACCTCCAGTAACCTTTCCATTCTGGAGCAGATATACCCACCTATATTAGTTATCTTGTGCCTAATTGGGGCAAATTGTGCTTTTCATTATCAGTAACATGAGAACTCTCGAGTAAAATGCTACGAGTCAGATGCTTTATTCCTCAAGCAGTTTGTTCGTGGAAATGCCTCACAAAGCAGTTGTCCGAGTCATGCTCCAGCTGTGCTTTTAACTACAGAACTTGGAATTCTGCAAGACCAAATATTCAAACGTGCCAGAGAAACAATTTTAAAAACCCCGCAAAGGCCCTTACGATAGTTCTTTATGAATATTCAGATTCAATAAGCCTCACTGCACTTCAGACTCTGAATATGTCCTTCATTCCTGAGACAAGATGAAGAAAAGCCATACACGGTATAAAATATAAATTTTTTCCTATCACGTGGTGCAACGAAACCGTAAAATAAGTAAAAACATGGAGCTCAGTATCTCAACCATGAAATTACAAAGGTAGAGGTCAGATTAAACTGTGATTACCATCCAAGAGAAACCAACAAATAACTATGAATAATTCAATGAGTAGTAAACATTTTGAATCAGCAAAACTGTATGCTTATTTACATATTTGTTGTGTCTTTTTACGCAACAGTCTGTAATGATCTTTGACATGTGAACTATCAGTGGAGCAAATCATAACAAAAGAACTGCGCTTGTAAAGTTAGGAAATATCCAAAGGATGTACAACGTGAAAGGCATCGTGGTGTTTTTTTCAAAAACTACAACAGGTTCAAGCAACAAGAAATAATAACAAACACAAATGTTACAGAATAGAGAAAAATATGTCAGTCACAACTAAAAGCTGCTCTAAGTGCTGAAGTAGTATGCCACGCTTCAATATCTGTGGAGAGTGGAATGACACCATGTCATGAAGACTGCATGTATGGTAGACACAAACTCCCTCAATCTTACAACAGACATAGGGTCATATTTACAAGTCCCTAGCACCATATTTACAAGGCGGTGTTATGCCACATTTTCTGAGGAAGAAGGGCATGCAGTGGTTGTTGCTACAGGCGTACCTATGCTACACCCATTGCTTTTTTACACTGCTCCAGATTTACAAGGAAAAGTAATTCTGAGGCAGTGCCAATAATTAATGCTACCTCAGGGATGACATTAGCATGGCGCAACAAGCAGAAACACTTTTATTTCTCCTAGTTTTTGCCTTTTCTATGTGTGCTGCACTTTGCAGCACGCATAGAAAGAGCAAAAGGCCATTAATGATCGCCTGTGCAGGAAGGTGTCCCTTCCTGCACATAAATAATCATTAAATAAGGATGATTTGCTACTTCTAGATGTGCTACATTCTGCAGCACACGTAAGAGTAACAAATCACCATTATTGATTGATTATGTGCAGGAAGGGACACCTTCCTGCACATAAACAGTTATTCCCTACAATGCTGGCACCCTTGTACTATGGTGCAAGGGTGCCTGTGTTGGTGCTAGGCAGCAAAATTTAGCACCAGCGCTATGGGAAACACAGAGCTGCACTGTATTATTGTACATAGGGTGGATCCCTGCATTTCTGAAGTGACGCAGCAAGGCGCTGCCAATTTTGTCACAGTGCCGCACTGCGCCACTTTCTTGTAAATATGCCACCTAGAATGATAGGTTTCCGTTATTTACAACGATGAGTGGAAATCTGCTTGACATGAGACCAATGGGAACAGAGCAGACAAATATGAAGAAGCACCTGAGAAGCATTTACACAATACCGCAATGTGTAATAAGTCATTGAACAGTCCATCACTGGTCTGTAAATCTGTTTCGCGGGGCATGATGTTTCAGCATGCTGTTTCAGCATTACCAGTTCCATGCCTATGTTGTCTCTCCATCGCTATAAACCTTAGAATGCGAATGGTAAAATGCATGTGCTCTCTCCCTTAAATATGGTAAAATTGGCCTGCACATTACTGGCACCTTTAATTTACTAATATATCCCTTGTATATGGTACTACTTGTACCCCAAGCCTGCAAGTCGAATGCTACAAGTGGGCTGCAGCACTCATTGTGCCACTGCCTAAAGCAAACATGTTTCAAGCCTGCCACTGCAGTCTGTATTACAGTTTTAAACTGGCATTTTGACCTGGCAAAATAGACCTTTTGTTGTGCAAAATAACAATGGACTGGCATGTGAGTAATTGCAGTGGCTGAGATCATTTCAAGCATTCCATCCATCACTTTTTTGTATACTTCGATGTATATTGTCAGCACGTTTTTGGTTCCACGTGCATGTTGGTGGAGGACTAAAAATTTGGATGGGACACTATGTCCGGCACCAAAATTGCCACTTGAAGAATTCAATACATATTACACCCAGACATTTGGTACCAGTCTCAGAAAGAGAGAAATGAACAACTAATCACCCCTTTATATTTCCTGCTACAATGGTTATAATTAGATCGCCTCTTAAATGATCACCAACCACATAATGCATCTGGATTCATGTGGTTTTATGTATTACTTTCTAGGAGTTAAGACAAAAAAAATCAGCTCTTTTTTCCAGAAGCCACTCATATGAACGAAATGCTCAACATAGTCTTGTGGTAGTGTTGTAAGTTATTAAAATTGTTTATTTAAGTTGATAACATAAATACAGTTTAAATGTATGACGCTGTAGCTATATATCTTTAATCTCATTGGTTCTTATTGTTATTATTCAGTAAGTGTTCTAGATTGTTGAGGTGGCTGGAGGTCAGTTGCTTGGCTACTCTCTTCAGTCTAGGATGCTCCAATAAAGCTCATAATGAAACTGATATACAGAATCTTCAAAAATTACAAGTCTCATGGTAACTTGCTGTGTTATGAACTTTGTAGGAACAATTGTACGAGTCTCACGGGATCAGCTTCTTTTCGCTATAAGCAAAAAGCATGAGTTCAATCAGAATACATCACATTGTTGGCTTTCACCTATTTGAGAAGGTCATTTCTCTCAACAAAGAAGCGAGTATTACCCAAAGTCTACAAAATAATTCATAAAGTTTGGACACTGCACAGGATCACACAGGGTTGACCTCAACTGTCTTGTAAACAATTCAATGTTGAGTAAAGGAACACAATGGAGGCAATGTTGTATTGACGGATTTGAGGGGCAGTTAGACTATTGGTGAATTTGCAAAGGAATGGATAGGTTTCAGGAAGATGGACCGGAGGTTTGAAACTCATATTCTTCAAAACGGGTCCCTCTTGACTTGACTTGTAAGGAACTGACTATTAGAACATTGGGGAGAGGTGTTATTTTAAGAGTCCAGCTATGATGAAAATGTAATCAATTGCTTTGTTTCATGCACATGAATTCTTTCTTAGTCACATATACATTTGGCAAAATTTCTAATGTTTTGCTTTATCAGCATTTCAATGATTCACTTTATGTGGTAGCGTTCATTTCTCAGCACTGATTTGCCTTTATTTGCAAGAGTGGTTAACTTACAATCCCAACTAAACCCTGCCCCTATTTGTAGTGAAAGCAAAGAACAGAAAAGGGTTAGGGATTGGTCTTCCATGCTTACTTCATGCATTCATCTCTTTGGCAAGTTGAAGTAGTTCACCCATGCTATAGGAATAGGGATAGATACTCCATATTGACATGTATAATTTATTAGGCATTAAATAAAAGTAATTTCATTCATGTTAGCAAATTTAATTTAAATTAATTTGCACTAATGTTTCATCTGTTGTATTTGTAAGCTGTGGCAGTTCTGACCAATTTTAGAACTGCTTCCTATATTTTGTCCCATCTATATGATAACATTTTGCTATTTGGCAGGCACATTTCATGTTTTAAGGTCATGAGTCCTGTAGAAGAAAATAACACTGATATAATCATTATCTCTGTTAAAAAATCAAGCTAGTAATATTGGGTGCTAAAGTAGAATTATTTTTAAATGTGTCAGTTAGACGAGTGCTAACTCATTGAAGTTGAAAAGCAACAAAGAAGAGATTGTGTTATTTGAGGGTGCCAGTTCCATTGGTTGCTCTCTTGGCTGCTGGCTTAGATGGTATTTGCTGTTACTCCACTGTCCATAGTAAAATACTTGATACCCAGTTTATAAAGGTAAACTTACAACTTTGTGTAAGTTTACTTTTATTGGTATTCAAAAACAAACAAATTATTAGTAAATTTACAACTGTGGAGATTCTGCAGTCGGAGTTGAGAACTCTGCACATAAAAATATAGGCCTGTTGTATACAAAAGTATAAGTCTACCTTTGCGAATCAGGCCCTTAGACTTCATGTTTTTTGTTGAAGCTTCATTCATCACATGAACAGATTGATTTATATACCTGTATTTGTGAAGACCTTAACAAAAATAATTCAAATTTTGCTCATTCATTGTCTCAAATTGTGCTCCGAACAGTTACACAACCATTCCTAGAATATAGAAAGTCTTCATATTCTGATGCAATAATGTTGCTCATCCAAACCTCTACTCCAAACCTATGTGGGTTTCTGCTATAGAGATTACATTACTGAAGATCTATCTGGTTCCCCACTGATGAAACAACTTTAATTAAATGCTGTTAACTTTGACACGTAGAGGAGGATAGATAGGGTCCTGCTTTTCTGAATCCAGATATAAATGGGGTGCCTCAACCTATGCTTTTTAGTCATCTTCGATTTCTTGCTCCCAGTCCATTTCATTTGCAATTCAGATTTTGTGGAAAATCTTTCTCATCTACCACCCCCAAAATTTAAGACCAAGCTCCCCTTTCCACCAAGGACTGTTGAATTAATTAACTGCTCAGGTGAACATGTTTTGTTGCTGTTTCGGTGCCACAGCATGGAATTATGACAAGGTTTGAATACAAGTATAACATTTACCAGTGCTTCATTAGGCATTTCTCTTAAAATAACGCTTCTTAATTACTCAAATATGCCTTCTGCCTGTAAATTAGTTTTTTAGTTTTCCAGGTTGTGTTGGCTGACTTTCCCACATTTGACTGTTTGATTTTAGAGCCTTGGGTACAGGTATCTTCTGAAATACTGAAAAAGTTTTATTATGTATTGGAGCCTTTGAATGTTTGAATGTTCATAACTTTCTATGTGAAGATAGCTGAGAATGTTTCGCCCGCAGTATGCAAATAACTCAAGGCACAACTGTGTGACATTTGCATGATCCACATCCACCTGCATAAGAAAAATGTTACTTCTGCAACTATAAATCTTCATAGCTGTGGGCAAAATAATGGCCTGCTTGTTTGTGGCAGTTCGTGTTTGGGCTGGAAGCCAATCAGATTGTCCAAACACATTGTCCAATTGATAATGGTTGAAAAAGTATATGTGCTAGGACCATAGTGCTTAGCTGCTGGCAGCTAATCGTAATCCTGTTTGCAGCCCACACCTTCCAGGGAGTTTTGTTTTGTGGTCTAGAGTGGCATGGAAACCTGAGAAGAGACTTTGTTCCATGTTCATGCAAGAAATATGCCCATTTTTTCTAGTTCGTCTACAGAGAGAATTTGAGTGGGTTTGTATTTTATTGTTACTCTGAGTGTAAACTAAAAGAAAGAGCCAGAAATCTTTTATTTGTGGGGTGAAAAATGTTATAGTACACCATTAAAAAATTGGGGTGGCAGAGGCTAATTGTGGAACTTGGGGTATTGGTTGAGAAGGGTAAGTAACCACCCAAATAATAATCATAATTCTTGTCAGGGTGGACCTCTAAAGTCACTAAATTAACCTGATCTCAATGCCCTGGTAGGTATGGCACAAGGAAGAAAGGTTTAACTTGGAGGCAGTGTGTAAATTATTTATGCAATACCAAACCAGTCATAAAGTCAAAACACAACATAAGTCAAATGCCAAACTATTTGAATATCAGAATACATCCTAATAAATAAAATGAAATCAAAACAATAAACATTGAATACGTAGAACTATAGTTATGAATTGTTACAGTTTAAATTGTAAAGATACAGTCAAAAAGTGTTATACACCAACCACAATCATCTGGTTGAGCTTGACCTATACCTAGGTGCATGTTACGGCCAACCCTGATGAAGCACGGGTCTGATTCAGAAATCAGGTTTGACCCAGTCAATAGTTTTGCCTTCAGACTAAGGTGGTCATTATGACTTTGGCGGTCCTCCTTGAAGACCGCCAAAGCCACAGACCCAAAAAGACTGCCATTGCTGGCAGTCTTCCGCCCACCATATTACTGGTACTGCTGGATTGCAGCCACACTTTTGGTGGAAATCCAGCAGTAGTCATGCTGGCGGGTGGAGGTGCAGAGGCAGTTTCACCACCAGCCCCGCCCCACCAGAAGGACACCTCCCGCTAAATTATGTACAATAATACAGCTTGGTGGTGTCCTGATGGCAGGGCGCTGCTGGCAGTGGAAGTGCCCGTTCCCTGCTGGACGACCTCCTCTCTGGGCCAGGTAGGTTGATCATCCAACAGGGTAGGGGGTTGGGAGGGTGGGGGGTGTTGTGTGTGCCTGTGTGAGTGTGTGTTGTCTGCATGTTTGCATGCAGGGTTGTATGCATGTCTGAATGTAGAAGTGAGTGCGTGTATGCATGAAAGTGTGTATGTGTGTGAGTATGCGTGTTAGAGTAGGTGTGAGTATGCATGTTTGGGTGGGTGTGAGTATGCGTGGTTGAATGCGTGAATGAGTGGTGAGGGGAATGCAAGTATGGATGGGAGATAGTGAATGCATGTATGTAAGTGTAGATTAATGAGTGTATGAGTTGTGCGTGTGGGTGTCTGTGTGCGTGTGCATGTATGTGTGAGGGGTGCTGTGTCTGGGTCTGTTGGGGGTTGGGAGAGGGGGCACTGTGTCTGGAGGGGGCAGGGGCGCTGTGTCTATAGAGGGGTGGGGAGTACTGTGCTTGCTGGATGGGTGGAAGAGTCATCTACCGGTGACAGGGAAGAAATCCCCTGTCACTGGTAGCCTTTCCACCCGGGTTTTCATGGCGGTGCTACTGCTGCAGAAACCCTGGTGGAAAGTTCTGTGGACTGCCGGGTCGGAGATGCACATCTCTGGCCCAGCGTCTCCGACAACCATGGCGATATGAGTGGAGATGTGGTGGTCTTCACCGCCAGCCTGTTGGCGATGAGACCGCCACTGTTTCCCTGGCAGTGAGGAGACCAACAGGGTATAATGACCCCCTAAGTCTCTGAAATGGATGTGAAACGTATTCATTAGGACAAACCAGCAGACAGTAGCAGAAGAGGGCTCCACATCATCAGATAGCCACTAGACAAGGTCTCCCTGAAGCTACAGACTTTTGAAAGTTCCAAGTGGGAGAAAGTTGAGAAGGTCCTTCACCAGCCGACACTTTTCACATCTTCCCTGGTGAAAATTTCTACCTTCAGACTTGAACACTTTCCAGAGCTTGGACATTTCCAGCGGGCAAGGCTGCAGGTTGTAGCCAAAGAGACTCCCATGAAGCCAGAAACCTTTCTGCAAGGTCCCACTGAATTGGATATGCTGGTGTAGAGAAAAATGCAGCAGGAACTATGGTGATCTTTGGTACAGCGACAATGTTCATTTGTCAACGCAGCCTGGCAGATTGGTCCCTGTCCTCCATCTGTTCACAGAGGAAAAAGTTGTCAACAAGTTTCTAAATCCCAGGTTTCAGGATTTCTTAGAAGGAGTACACTTTGACACCAACCAGGGCTCCAGGAACTTGGGGACTACACTTGTGGATCAAGACTCACTCCTTCAGTCACCAACAGGAGGGTCCGGAGCAGGTCCATGTGGAACTAGGCAGCTGGTAATGCAGGAAAAGTACTCATGAAGCATGTATGTCCCTGTCCTTTGACAGCACTTCCTGTTTGTTTTATTGCAAAAAAATCCCACTGTGCCCCTGTCGCCATAAAAGCAACATGATAGAAACTGTCTTCCCCTGTGCAGAGTTCCTGTGCCCACTCTAGAGGTGTAGTAACTCAAACCTAGTTCTGTTGGCAGCTCCAACCTCACTGAGCCGGATGCCTGACTGGCTAGAGGGACAATAGAAGGGCCCTGGCCCATGTGTTAGTTACATCTATCTACATGTAACAGGCAATCTACTTTGAAGTTAATTAAGTTCCTGGTCATTGCCCAGATAGTCAGCCTGCCACAGCACAAAACACCTCCCTACATTCAAGGCTCTTTGTCCCTGTCTTGGGAGCAGTTCACACCTCATCTAATGGGAGCTATCAGCTGCCAGGTAACAGTTGGAAGGTACTGAAAGGCCTTAGACATTATAGGCATGTTAGCAGGTGACCTTCTAATAGTACCTGTTCCAAAATGATTACACATCCAGCTTTTCCACTGAAGTGGGCTTGTGACAAATATTTTAAAATGTCCTAAAATAAACTCTGCAACTGTTTCTATTAAATTTCATAATGTATCCCAATGCTTTCCTATCGAACGACCAACCCTGCTACTGGGAAAATACGCTTTTAGGATTTTAAATAAGAGTACAGGTTTAAAATGAACTTATTACATGTCCACTTTAATACCATGCACCCTTCTTTAATATGTATTAAGACCTACTTAGGGATGACCTATTAATAATCAGAAGGAGGGTTTAGGCCTGTGAAAAAGGGTTATTTTGACAGGTCAGATTTGTGGTTTTATCCGGCACAGTGGTGCTGCACAAGGCAGGCCAGCAGTCATAGTTAATATGTTGCTGCAGTTGGTGACACAATGAGTGCTGCAGCCAACTGGCAACATTTAACTTACTGACTCTGGGTACACTTTGGGCACCATTTACTAGGGACTTTCGGTAAGGTAAGTTAAGTATGCCAATTAGGGGTGACAATTTAATCATGTTGAAAGGGGGGCACAGAGTTCTAAATGCCAGGAAAACAGTCAAAATGAAAAATCTAGGGATACAGCACACAAAAGATTGTCATATCCAAACCTAATCATGCCTTGTCATTTGACAATTGCACCTTTTTTCTCTTTCTCTCTTTTTAACTTAAAACCAGGGATGGGTGGAAATGTTTCATTGAATTGGCGGAATTTGCCGACTCCGCGTTACTCTTGTAACACAGAATTCCAACCAAATTCCGCTGGTTGCTGCATGGCAGAATTTGTCCCTGCAAGGCTCGGAAAAGGCAAGTTAGATTTGGCATCTCCCAGTGGCATTTTCTAACATCAGCTGTCAGGGCGGTCAAGGTCAGAGGATTGCTTCTCAAGTAGATTTACTGCTGCTCAAGTAGATTTTCTACTTAAGCAGCAGCAAAATCAGCATTCACGTTTGCGCTCCCCGGTGCACCATATTGTGCCATTGCCTCAGATTTTTCACTGCTGCTCACGCTACTGGTGTTAAATGGCTGTGCGAGCAGCACAACATGCATGCTTCTGCCCGTTGGTGGAACTACGCAGAATTTTGTGAAGTTTTTTTATATGACGCTCAGAATTCAGTTGAGTGAAACTCCGATGTCTAAGAACATTCTGCTCTGACTGGGACGAATGTTTTAATAGCATTATAGCCCTTCAGCCTCAGGCTATACTGTTTGGTAAATGTCATCTCTCATGTTATAGGCAATCATCTGAGCTCAAAGTATAGCTGAGAGGGAAGGTATTCAGAAATGAACATAACCCTTGGTAGTGGGTTTTGACCGTGAGTGCAGCTAAATTTAGCAGCCAGAATTGAAGAGGTGAAATGGTTGCACTTATTGATACTTCCCAACATATATGTGTAAAGATCTCGGTAATGCAGATTTTGTTGCTTTGTCTACAGGAAGGAAATGTGTTTTTTGAGACTTTTGTTTAGATGTCTGAAAAAGTTACATTAAATATTGCATTTAAAATCAGATAAAAAAGGACTTTTCATGCTACCTTCCTTCTGTCTGCCAGATATGGAGGCTGGGTCTGAGTCAAGGACACAGACAAACCTCTAAAGTAATCCTCACATAAACACCACCTCCTGGCTACTGTGAACATATAATATTATGATGGGCAGCCATACTCACCACTCAATTTTAACATCAGTGAACGAGGATGTCAGAAACGTAAAGAGACGTCCTACCAGTTCAGAGGTGAGAGTTGCCATTTTTGTCACAATCGTCAGACCTCGAGTGTAGTGAAAAAGTCAGTGACTCCTGATAAATACAACAGCTACAATATTTTGGTCCATAGGAAGTACATTTGTGATGCAAATTAAATATCATAAAAACTCAATGTTTAGGACTATAGCACACCAATTTGCAGCATAGCATAAAAAGAATTGCACAAAGTACAGAGTATGTGGCAGTACAAATGGGTTGCTGAACAACATACACATAGTACTAGGAGAATAATTACCTTTAAGCCAATTTTTGATAGAGTTGTGTTGTCTGACCATTGTTGCAGCGCTACATATCAAATTATGAAGAGCAGTCCTGACTTCGGCACATTACAAGAGATTTTTTGTTCTCTGTATTCTCAACAAATCTGCATTTTCCAGCTCTCTATTTTTTAATCAAGTGATGTGGCCCAGTCCAGTCTATTATACATTGCTACATACCTATGTTGCATGCCAATGACTAGGAGTTAACATTTTCAGTTTTTGTGCTTTACATTTACCTTGGAATGAAGAAGGCTCACACATTGCAAATTGTACAAAATAGTTTTTTTATTTACCTATTCTTTAGTCCACATTCTTTTTTATTTGTGGCTTGATTTTTCTCAGGCCTCTGTGAAGCAAGTATTCACAATTGTGCTCTTTGGTGTGATCTGGCACTTGAGGCCGCATTTGGCTGTTGGCCCTCTTCTTCTCCTTCTTTGTCATCTGGGCCTTTCTACTCCACAATTTCATCATCTCAGGACACATTGGTCCACACACAGAAGCTGTGCAGTGTAGTGCAGACCATAATGATTTGCAGACTATCTGGGGAAAGTACAGCGATCTTCCTTGGACAAATCAGATTTCGGAATCCCAAATGTCCTCTCAACAACGGATTGAGTCCTGCTGAAGGCAGTGATGAAGATGTCCTCCATCTCGGGATGTGCATAAAAGGTCATGACCCATGGCTGCAGCCAATATTCTTGGTCACCTGTAAAGACAATAGAGGAACAATAAGATCATGTTCATAATGTGTGCTATGCCCATGATCATTTACATACTGTTTTATTTTCTGAGGGACTCATTAACTTTTCACACAGTAATGAAGGTGTAATGACATTGACTGACATACATGCACTTTAAATTTTGGTATGACTGACACTGTACTACACATACAAGTATAGTGCCCTTGGTGTTACACTTACTATTTCTCTGAATTGTGATTGACAATGCCATGCTGATAGCACGTCTGGACTCTTATGGATGGTAAGTTAGAAATAGAGCTGACACTTCTATCACACTTCATAAATTTTTTCTGTTTTAGGTTATGTTGGCATATCATGACTTCATACATGTCGGAAGGATCAACATTTGATAAATGCTGATGATGTTGTCCCATTCATGCTAACATATTTGGACGTGACATTAGTACTAACTGTTTACATTAGCTGCTGCATGGAGGGTTTCTAAGTGCATGTCATCGTAGCAGTGCACTGTGTCTACTGTGATGACAGTACCAAACATGACAGATTGCTTTGAGTTTTGTGCTATGCAATGCAACTGTGAGACTCTCAACACTTCCCTGCCTCATTAAGGGCCAGATTTAAAAGGCCCCTAAGCCCCTTAGTGCCACATTTGAGGCACACTTTTTGCTGCAAATGTGACACTAACAGGGCACTACCATAGCACCATATTCACAAGGTGGTGCAAACTAGGGGCCATATTTATACTTTTTGACGCAAAACTGCGCCAACGTTGCGCCAAAAAAATTAGCACCGGCTAACGCCATTCTGAAGCGCCATGCGGGCGCCGTATTTATTGAATGACGTTAGCCGGCGTTAGCCGCCGGCGCTGTCTGGTGTGCGTTAAAAAAAACGACGTACACCAGGCAGCGCCGGCGTAGGGGGAAAATGGCGTGTGGGCGTCCACAAATGGTGCAAGTCAGGCTGAGGCAAAAAAATCGCCTCAACCCGATTTGCGCCATTCTTTTACGACGCCCAACCACCATTGAAATGACTCCTGTCTTAGCAAAGACAGGAGTCATGCCCCCTTGCCCAATGGCCATGCCCAGGGGACTTCTGTCCCCTGGGCATGGTCATTGGGCATAGTGGCATGTAGGGGGGCACAAATCAGGCCCCCCTATGCCACAAAAAAAAAAAAAAAAAATACTTACCTGAACTTACCTTAATGTCCCTGGGGTGGGTCCCTCCATCCTTGGGTGTCCTCCTGGGGTGGGCAAGGGTGGCAGGGGGTGTCCCTGGGGGCAGGGGAGGGCACCTCTGGGCTCATTCTGAGCCCACAGGTCCCTTAACGCCTGCCCTGACCCAGGCGCTAAAATCCGGCGCTAATGCGTGTTTTTTAGACCCGCCCACTCCCGGGCGTCATTTTTGCCCGGGAGTATAAATACGACGCATATGCATCGGAGTCATTTTTTAAGACGGGAACGCCTACCTTGCATATCATTAACGCAAGGAAGGTGTTCACGCAAAAAAATGACGCTAACTCCATGAACTTTGGCGCTAGACGCGTCTAACGCCAAAGTATAAATATGGAGTTAGTTTTGCGTCGAATTTACGTCGGAAAAAAACGACGCAAATTCGGCGCAAACGGAGTATAAATATGCCCCTAGGTTTGCACCACCTTTTAAACCCTTTGCGCCACATCATGCTTAATATGTGCATGCTATAGGCAAAAGGGGTGTTCCCTCATTAGAGGGTTTCTACAAATGGCACAATGGAATCTAAAAGATTCCATTGCGCCACTTCCAGTGTCATTTTTAACACCCGCTTGAAGCAGTTGGCAATGAGGCTCCCATTGATTTCAATAGGCCTCTTAACACTATACTGGATTAACATCATTTTTTCAACGCTAATCCAATATAGCCTTACAATAGCATCTAAAAATTGACTATATTGCCCCTAACATGCATCACGGTGCACTGTATTCTAAATACAGTGCTACATGGTAGCATTGGGGGAACGCAAGGGGGCTGCAAGAAAAGTGGCGCATCAGTAGCCATGCGCCTCTTTCTTGTAAATATGGCCCTTAGTGAGGACAGTGTTGCTGAGTTTTTTCTACATGATGCATTGAAACTTGCAGAGAATGGACAACAGTGCACCTAGACATGCAAAATGTAGACATGGTGAGTGAGTGGCTGCCTTGTGTATGAACTAAACTTTGTGCAAATGGGACTACCTTACTGCACACTGGGAAGCCATGTCTGATATTTGGATTTGTTTTTTAGATCACAATATTATTCAGACACAGGCTGGGAGGTGAGTCAATGTGAGAAAGAGTTACTTTGGCATGGGGCACATGGGCTGGGTATGTTATATTTATTGTTCCTCATTATTTTTTCAAAGTGTTGGATATTTAACATGTCTCATGGACATGGAAGCTACTTGTGAACACACAGATAGCAGAAATGGAAGCCCTTCTGTCAACACAATATTGTTACACAGCATTTTAGATGGAATTGTATTGCTGAGGATCTTTCCAACTTTTGGAAGCACGCACAGGACACCATTTCCAGGTTGTTGCCACAGGGGAGCACATGGAGTCACTTAGCTGCACTGCCCTGCATGAACTGAAAATGTCATAATGTGTCATACGAATGACATACATCACATGTGTTTTTCTCTGCATGCACATTATCACAGATTGGTGACTGGTGGGAATGCATACACCCTTGCATCATGGTGCAGGTGTGTCTGCGTTTTGGACTCACTTGTTATAATGCCATTGATAAACTTCCATGCATATGGATAAATAATGTAGGCTCATGACACTTTGTTTGTGTGCTGCAGAATATGAAGAGTAACTTAGAATACAATTGAAAATACTTTGTCCTTGTTATACCTCCCTTGGGGAGACATATACATGGGGATATTGTGGTGATATTGTGCAGATCATTTCCTTCAGCATCTGGAAATGTAACAGATGCATTAGGTTTTCAATGGATACCATCACCATGGTGCCCATGTGACACATTCTTTATAAAGAGTAAGATAATGCAACACGTTGCACTACCTTGCCTTTGCAGTGGTGTAACGAAACTTGAAGCGCCCCCCTGTAAAGTACACGAAGGCCCCCCACACAGGGCTGGCTTTAGTGCTGGTGGCACCTGTTGCAATAGTGTTTGTGCTCCCACTGACCTCCTTCTCCACAAATTCCCTAACTACCACTCTCCACCATTGCCCCTCATCTCTCCATAGCCTCTCTCTGACATACATTTCTTTTCCTTTTTTGAAGCACTACTCATAGTTTACTCACAGTTTTGGGATCTGCTTGGGACATGTTCTTTGCGGCAGGCACATTATCCCTCTGCGATACTTTATGATGAGTAAAAACCGCCACTATAGAAGGTTTAGATCTCTCACCAGCAGTAGCATTAATCACCTGAGTTAGTTTCACATTTTTATTGATGCCTGAAAATGGCTGAATGCGCAAGCAAGTTCATTCCCTCTAAACCCATTATTTACTTTTCAACACAATGCCCATACCAAAGTCAGTGCACTGGTCGTGCCAGCCCTGCCCCCACACTCGGATTCAGTCAGAAGCTATTAGGCCTGGAGTCTATGCACAGTGCCTGCGGGACCCCTGGAGCATGGGCTCCCCCACACCACAGGGGCTTCTGGGGCTATTGTTACGCCACTGTGCCCTTGTTCATATATATGAGGCTATGCCAAGGCTCACAGGGGGACTTTGCATGGCCTCTTATGTATGATTGGAATACCGTGTCTCAGTAGAGTGCAATGGAAATGGACACCCCAGCAGTACCACAGTAGTTTTCAAGGTCTACACATGTGTGAGCTATAGTGTTCTATTGCACATGCACCATGTGTCAATTTGCAAATATGGGGCACACACCTGTTACGTATGCACGGCCTCACTCATCCAACTTAAATATATCTAAATTGAGCGACATGATTTATAGTCATGAGTTTGGTAATGTGCTTGAAATGTACTTACATACCAGAAGGCCATTCCCATATATCCTGTTCTGGAAGCACTCATTAATGATTGAGTGCCTGAAGATGTAGACATTATGAGCACTCCCCGGGTACTTTGCCAGCATATTGATGAACATCCTCAGACAGACCACTAGTCCCTGCACATTGAATGAATATATGTGCTTTGATTGTGAACAAGTGGGCAGTAGCTGCAGGAGGCACCAGTTGCTCATGGGTACAGGCCATTGCCCCCAACATATGTGCAAAACCAGCAATTGCGTAGAAGCCCTCCTTGATTTTCAGCTGTTTTTGCTGTGTGCTGGGGAACATGAGGTACTAGTGTGTGAGGCTTACGATGGCTTAAAGGAAAGAGGGGAGAAATGCAGAAAATGATGGCTACGATATTCTTGCCACTTTGGCTGTGGTGGTTTGGAATGAGCCAGAAGCCAGCACGTGCAATACAGCCATCAGCATGGCCTGCAAAGAGATGTTGGTGCACCTCTGTGATGTTTTCTGCAGCCTTGGTGCAATCTGGTGCAGAAACTGGACAATTGACTCCCCCTTGAGCCTGTAAAAGGTGATAACCTCCTGAGGCCAATGAGGGTAGTCTTTTGCTGGTAGACCCGCTCCCTTCTCATCCGCTGCATCTGTGGTGGTGGAGGTGGTGGTGCCTGTCTTCATCTTGATGCTCCGAGCTGGAGTAGTAGTAGCTCCATGGGATGGTTGAGCTTGCCAGAGTCATTTGTGCATGTTCTGCTTATATACTAGAGCCAGTGCATCATACTTATGTCTTGGTACCCGATGCACATGATTTTTAATGCATTTTGAAATCTGTGCATTACTTTATTGCAATTCTTAGCTTTCCCAAAATCTTGTAAACAAGGATGTGTCAGTCTTGCATTGTTTTTTAAGTGGCAAACCGGTTGTCGTGCAGGTTAAAAATGATGTATGAGGATGAAAAGTGATGCATTTCAGTAAATGCTCCACTTTGTGTTGGACCTGACAGCCTTAGGGTCGTCATCCTCCAACATTTTGGGGGTGATTCCAACCCTGGCGGTAAAAACGGGCCGGGGTCCGCGGGAGCACCGCCAACAGGCTGGCGGTGCTCCTTTGGGCATTCTGACCGCGGCGGTACAGCCCCGGCCAGAAACGGAAAGTCGGCGGTGTACCGCCGACTTTCCGCTGCCCAGGGGAATCCTCCATAGCGGCGCAGCTTGCTGCGCCGCCATGGGGATTCCGACCCCCATACCGCCATCCTGTTCCTGGCGGTTTCGGCCACCAGGAACAGGATGGCGGTATGGGGTGTCGTGGGGCCCCTGGGGGCCCCTGCAGTGCCCATGCCAATGGCATGGGCACTGCAGGGGCCCCCGTAAGAGGGCCCCACATTGAATTTCAGTGTCTGCTTAGCAGACACTGAAATTCGCGACAGGTGCTACTGCACCCATCGCACCCCTTCCACTCCGCCGGCTCCATTCGGAGCTGGCTTCCTCGTGGAAGGGTGTTTCCCACTGGGCTGGCGGGCGGCCTTTTGGCGGTCGCCCGCCAGCCCAGTGGGAAACCCAGAATGACCGCCGCGGTCTTTTGACCGCGGTACGGTCTTCTGGCGGTTCCCGCTTGGCGGGCAGCTCCCGCCGCCCGCCAAGCTTGGAATGACCCCCTTTGTCTGCCATCCACCACTTTCCTGACACTGTTTTTGCTGGTTTTAGAACTCTGTGCACTTTACCACTGCTAACCAGTGCTAAAATGCATATGCCCTCTCCCTTCAAACATGGTAACATTGGTTCACACCCAATTGGCATATTTAATTAATTGTAAGTCCCCAGTAAAGTACACTACATGGCCCCATGACCTATAAATTAAATGCTACTAGTGGGGCTGCAGCACTGATTGTGTCACCCACATAAGTAGCCCCATAACCATGTCTCAGGCCTGCCATTGCAAGACCTGTGTGTGCAGTTTCTCTGCCACTTCGACTTGGCATTTAAAAATACTTGCCAAGCCTTAAAGTCCCCTTTTTCTACATATGTCACCCCTAAAGTAGGCCCTAGATAACCCATTCTGGAGGAATGTTTCTGAAATTATTGAACAAAGGAATAAATGAAATGAGATGGCATCATGTATAAACATTGGGAGAAAATACCCCCAAAGGAAATTATACCAAACACCATTACCTCATGAGTATAAGATGGTTTGCCTGAAGAAGGTTTAGCAGCTTATTTGAAAAGAGACTTCAGTGCTAAGAGCAAAAAATTTGGTTTTCCATTTTTATTTTATGATTTATGATGTTGTTAATTGGTCATTTGTTTGTTTGTACAATGTAAGATATGTAGCAACGTCGTCATGTATTGAGTGATGTTTTATGTGGTAAACCACCTTTTGATTAGAGTCAAACAAGGAGATACAAAATACTAAAATAAATAGAAGTAAGATATAAGACAATAATTGTCCTCAACAAATAATTTATGTTTTCATTAGAGATATATTTGTATATACATATTTATCCTTGCTGTATATTTATCTAGGTGCATTGTGTTTTGGCCCAGATACAGTGGGGTTACCGGGTCTCCCCTTATTGGTGTAGATCTAGATAACCCATAGGGCAGGGTGCTATGTAGGTAAAAGGCAGGACATATACTTGTGAGTTTTATATGTCCTGGTTTTGGAAAACTCTGAAATTCATTTTCCACTACTGTGAGGCCTCCTCCTTTCACAGGCTAGCAAAAAGGCTACCCTTACATACTAGTGAGTGATAGATTCTCATCAGAAAGGGGTAAACAGGTCATGTTTAGTATGGCCAGAATGGTAATAGAAAATCCTGCTTATTGGTGAGGTTGGATGTTATATTACTGTTTTAGAAATGCCACTTTTAGAAATTAAGCATTTCTCTGCACTTAAAATCCATCTGTGCCTTACAGCCTGACTCCAATCAACATCTGGACTGGGCCTTTTGACAGCTTCCTTATACATTTCACCCAAACAACTACAAACACAGGATTCTCAGTCACGCCTGCACTCATCTGCATACTTAATGGCTCTTCTTGGGCTGGAAGGGTGGATCCTGACAGTTACATTTCAAAGCCTAGTGGCCTTCCCTCACACAATGTACTGCCAAACCCCCCTACTGGGATTCTGGCAAACAGCCCTGTACTGAAAGGGGACCTTGTGCACTTCTAAACCACTCTTTGAAGTCTCCCCCCATTCAGAGCCATTTTTGGGTATATAAGCTGGGTCTCTGACCCCACCAGATCAGGCACTTCTGACCCAGAACCTGCAACCTGTTAAGAGGAACTGACTGGCTGCCCAAAGGACTCACCTAGACTGCTTTGCTATGGAGGACTGATGCCTTGCTGTTGCCCTGCTGCCTTGCTGACAACTGACGTTGCTGAGAATTGCTCTCCAAGGGCTTGGATTGAGCTTCAATCAATCAAAGCATTTGTACTTCAGTGGCATTTTTGGGTATATAAGCTGGGTCTCTGACTCCACCAGATCAGACACTTCTGAACCCGAGCCTGCAACCTGTTAAGAGGAACTGACTGGCTGCCCAAAGGACTCACCTGGACTGCTTTGCTGTGAAGGACTGCTGCCTTGCTGTTGTCCTACTGCCTTGCTGGCCTCTGACTTTGCTAAGAATTGCTCTTCAAGGGCTTGGATTGAGCTTCAATCAATCAATCAACCAATCAATCAAAGCATTTATAAACTGCACTACTCACCCGTGGGGTTCTCAAGGCACTGATGGGGGCTGCTACTGCTCAAACAGCCAGATCTTGAGATGTCACCTGAAAGTAAGTAGGTCCTGTGTCTGTCGCAGGTGGGTGGGAAGAGTGTTTCACATCTTGGCGGCGAGGTGGGAGAACGATCTGCCACCGGCAGTCATTCTGTGGATGCGTGGGAGGGTCGGTGGCAGGAGAAGGCCAGGCAGGTCGCTCCCCCCATCTGCCACGCAGCCCCCTGTGGGTTGAACCTCCGTTGCCACTTTTGCTGCCTGACTACTCGCTCCCTTTTTTCTATTCCCCTGAGCTTGTGCTTCTGTGCCACTTGTTTTTTTCCATTCTGTGCCCCTGTGTTTTGCTTTCTGTACCCCTGTGCTCTGTTGTCCCTCTCCCGCTGTCTTTTCCCGCAGTTTTTTCCTCGGGTTTTCCCCTGGGTTTTTCCCTTGCTGCTGAGCCCCTGCTGCCCCGCCCCCTTCACTCCCATTGGCCACCCCGCTTCCACCTCCCAGCTGCTCCTCCCTCCCTCTGCCCTCATATGGAGGCCGCGAAGCGGGCGCGCCTAAGGCAAGCCCGTCTGCGCCCGTCCACGCCTGGACCGCACCCAGCACCAGAACCCCTGGAACCCGCACCCCCCGCAACACCAGACTGCACTACGACGCAAGCACCCTCCACGCACTCAACACCAGACGAGACCACCCCTGCTACCGGGCCACACCGAAACGCACCCAGGGGCCTTTCACCTGCCGGAACTGCAGATTCACCAGCATCCAACCCTCCACACCACCAGCCAGAGAACCCAACCACCTCCGCTGCATCCTCCTCAACACCCGCTCCGCTCGCAAGCACGCCATCGAACTTTGGGACCTCCTAGACTCCACTGCCCCTGACGTTGCCTTCCTGACGGAGACCTGGCTGAACGCCACCTCAGCACCAGACATTGCCATAGCCATCCCACAGGGCTACAAGATCTCCCGCAGAGACCGCACCAACGGAGTGGGAGGAGGAATCGCCATCATCCACAAAGACTCCATCAAAATCTCAACGAACACCGATGACACCCTCACCACCGACGAGCACATGCACTTCCAGATCCACACCGACCCCAACACCACCCTCAGAGGAACTCTCATCTACAGACCTCCCGGACCCCGCCCACAGTTCAGTGACACCATCGCTGACCTCATCAGCACCCACGCCCTCGCTTCCACGGACTACATCCTCCTCGGGGACCTGAACTTCCACCTCGAGAACAACAACGACGCCAACTCCACCACCCTGATCGACAACCTCGCCAACCTCGGACTCAAACAGCTAGTAACGACACCCACTCACGCCGCTGGACACACGCTTGACCCCATCTTATCCGCAAGCCCCCACGTCTCCTTCAACCACACCACCGAACCACACTGGACCGACCACAGATGCGTCCACTTCACCTTCAGAAAACCCACCACACACCACCCCACCCAACAGCTACCACACCGCTGCTGGGGCAAGGTCACCGGGGACCAACTGACTACCGCCCTCGCCCTGAGACCACCCACCGACCCCACCGACCCAGACACTGCCGCGACCAACCTCACACAGTGGATCAACGACTGCGCCAACACCCTCGCCCCTCTCAAGACCTTTACAACCAACCACACCAACAAGAAAGCCGCCTGGTTCACCGAGGACCTCCGGATCTCCAAGCACACCTGTCAGAAACTGGAGAAGAAATGGCTCCACGACCGAACACCAGACAACCACACAGCCCTCAAGAGCGCCACCCGCAGACATCACCAACTCATCAGGACCGCCAAGAAGACCGCCTTCAAGGACCGCCTAGACAACAACGCACACAACACCAAAGAGCTCTTCAGCATCGTGAAAGAACTCTCCAACCCCAGCTCCATCACCAACGACATCCCGCCATCTCAAGACCTGTGCGACTCCCTGGCCACCTTCTTCCACCGCAAGATCACCTACATCCATGACAGCTTCAACCCCGACCCCCCCTCACCCACCACCGAGTCCACCACCCCTGCGACTACCACTCGCACCATTCGCCTGACCGTCTGGTCCAGCGTCAGCGATGAAGACACCATCAAAACCATGAACTCCATCTACTCCGGATCCCCATCGGACCCCTGCCCTCACCACGTCTTCAACAAAGCCAGCGCAGCCATCGCGCCCCTCCTCCGGAAAACAATCAACTGTTCCTTCGAGACAGCAACCTTCCCAGAAAGCTGGAAGCACGCCGAGATCAATGCCCTTCTGAAGAAGCCCAAGGCGGACCCCAAGGACCTCAAGAACTTCCGTCCCATCTCCCTGCTCCCTTTCCCGGCAAAAGTGACCGAGAAGATTGTCAACAAACAGCTGACCCGCTACCTCGAAGTCAACAACATCCTGGACCCGTCCCAATCTGGTTTTCGCAGTAACCACAGCACCTTTGTAGTGTGCAAAGAAACAATGCATCATCTGTGCCTCACTGAAAAATCTTAAACACACCCTATTTTTTTCACACATCTCCTCCTCTGCAGTCTCCGTGCGTGTAATTTTAATGCAAACCCGGTACTTTGTGCACAAAAGAGACAACTGTTGATTTTTAATATCTAAGACTCTTTTTAATTCTGCAAAAGTGATATTTCAACTTTTGCTTATTGAATCTCTATCATTTTGACCTTAATATAACTAAATAAATGTCATATCATTTTTTCTAAACCTGTGTGGTGTATTTTTGGGGTGTTTTCACTGTGTTATTGCATGATTTATTGCACAAATGCTTTACACATTGCCTTCTAATTTAAGCCTGACAGCTCAGTGCCAGGCTACCAGAGTGTGGGAACAGGATAATTTGGATTGTGTGTGACTTACCCTGACTAGGATTGTGGTCCCTACTTGGACAAAGGTGAACACCTCTGCCAACTAAAAACCCCATTTCTAATACTTGGGGCAGGGACTTCACTGTTGCTGCATCAAAGAAATGACACAGCAATCACGCAAACATCTTGTGAATATGGGCCATTGTTTTTTGTCTGTATTTATCTGTGAAAATCTGTGTGAGATTGTGAATTTTCTAACATGTTTATTAATGATTTGGTATACTAAATGTATAATGAATTAACGTGTAAAATGAGTGACTTTTGAAAATGGTCGCTACAATTTATTTTCTGCTCCTAACTGAGCAAACTGCTAACCAAATGTTGTGGTTATTTTTCATAATTCAATGCTTACATAAAAGTGTATTCGATGCTCCAATAGATGTGTCCACAGCTACCACTAGTGGCCATGTTTAACTGAATTCTTGCATAAGTTGAATGTTGTATTGTTTGAGAATGTTACTAAAATGTGGTTTCTTCCTTGAGGATGGAAGTGAAAGTTGCAAGAGTAAAAGTTTCTTCCTGGGAAGAGAAGCTTAGACGAGATGGAACAATAGAGCTACAGACAAGACGGAAGAGGTAAAGTTATTGTTGCGAAAATGTTCTAGTTGATGTAATAATGTTGTATTTTAGGTTATCGACTAAAATTTCCATTGGCTGAAACGTAACCACCCCATGAACTGACCAATCATAAGATGTTTGAAGATTAGTATAACAAGTTGAGTAGGATTCTTCTTTGGGCAGATTGCAGATTTTAGCGTGAGAAATGGAAGTTGTTAGATGCCAGAGATCCTGCTGATGGTTCGAGTCATATTTGCAGTGTGGGTTTAGCTGTTGTAGGCCCGATTCTTCTGAAGACATATCTGATGGTGTCCCCTTGCTGAAGTAGTCTGCATGTTATGGTCGAATAGGGTAAAGTATATCATTGTAATGTTATATGTGTCTCTTTTGCTTTCCAGGAACCAGCTTCAATTTATAATTTGACTGCTGCATATGAATTAAGTTTTTTCCTTTTGTAACATTGGCATTGTTAATTTAGGGAAATAAATTGTATAATTCTTCTTAATAAACTGGTGAGGTTTAATATCTTTGGTTATACTGATTATTGTTAATGCTTACATTTCACATTGATGACATACCCTCAAACTTAAGTTGCTTTGATCCATTGACCTCTAGCGCAGAATCCACTAATCAGTCTAAGTATTAGCTAGGATTCCGTGGCGCTGAAGCAGTTTTTTGGTAGTAGATTACGGGTATATCATTGTTTGATGATGTCATAATGTGGTTAATGTAACATTCTTTTTGTGAAAATAAAATTTGTGGGTTTTTTTTTTCTAAAATGTATTATGGATTTAACAAGATGAGTTGCTAGTTACCTTAAGTGACTTTCCTCGGTTCTTGGAGACCCTCTAGGTTGAAGGGTATGTTCTTAGCAGTGTTTGGTTGAATTGTGTGAAGTGATTTGCGCTTGCATAGGTTGAGCTAATTTGCAGATGATTGAGGTGAGTATGAGTTTAAAGGAGTGGAGATACTCAAGAAGGTTTTAGATGGAGTGGGCGTACTCCTATAGGTATGAGAGTAGGGAAGCAGCGTTCTTCATTTGAGTGTGGCGCTTGATGCAGGAAAAATTATCCACGCCGTAGTTGATGACAGCCTTAAGGAGAGAAGTCTGGGGCTCCGGAGCACATTGACAAGTGTAGTGAGACACTTGGTATATGTTGTAATTTGTTTATGTAGTAGACCGATCCGATGTGATTGGTAAGTAAAGTTTGTGAGATAATTGGTGTGATTGGAATTATACTGAACACTTGGTGAGTACTAAGTGCACTAGGACGACAGTCCAAAGATCAGTTGAGAAGTGAAGTTTGCAGGTCGAATTTTACTCACAATTGTGGGAACTGTGAAAAAGAGTAGGCAAAAGCTGAAGGTTACTTTAGAAGGTTTTGAAGCGATTGTATTACCCTACCTGTAGTAAATGGGCGTATATGTTTTCTTATTTTTTTTGGGTTTAAGTTAGCTCGCAAATTAATACTGCATTGATTTTATGAATGGGTTGTGAAAGGAATCGGTACAATAGACTTTATCAGTGTCTCAGTGGGCTTACTGAGGAGTGGTGTATGTGTTAGTGTGACGTAAGTGGTGCCGCACTGGGATTGGTTGATTAGTAAGAAGGGCCACGTATGGAATCGTCAATCAGTCCAGGAATAGAGTGACGTGATTGGATGGTGAGAAGACCGAAGAGGATTGTGGGATTGTAGTCACTTTTCATGATTGATTGTTCATTCTTTATATTTCAATTTGTTATTTGTATTGCTTAGTTTAATTAAGTTTGTAAATAATTTTTGTTGTGGACATCAGGTTTAAATAAATTTCAGGTGAAAATTAAGTTTTTTAAGGCTTATAGAAGCGCGCTGGGAGTTCATGAGTATATTCCCGCACTCAAAGGAGAGGTTTGTCCACCAGAGAATACTCCAGCATATATTGGATTTGAGGAGAAGGGAGCAGGAGCATGTCTTTGGTTGAAACATTGGGTCAAAATTATGAGAAAAGATTGTTGTTTAGCTTTTCCAGAAAATGGAACATTCAATTTGAGTATTTTGGATAATTTGAGGTAAAAAATGTACCGTTTAAAACTTCCACTGAGGCCAGCATAATATGAAGCTTTGGCGATCTGGGAGCTGGTAGCCAGACAGCAACAGGCATTGAAATTTCAAAAGGAAATGAGGAGTGGAAAAGGCGTTAGCGGAAGCTAGATGAGATGAAGAGCAGAAAAGGTGGAGAGTAGACACATCACAGGGGTTTAGATAATTTCCTGGAAGAACAAAAGAAGATGAGAATGAAACAAAAGATGAGAAGAAAAAGAAAAAGTGTTCAACAGAGACTAAAGAACAAAAATTAGAAGACTTGACAAGAGTCATGTTTAATGATGACGATGAGATTGGTGAAGATGAGATAATTTCTCAGATTTTAGAGACATATCCTCCACCAAATGTGAATCAGAGGAATGATAATGGACCAAATGGGAGAGGGATTAGTAATACGATTCCTACTGCACCATCCACGACAGAAATATCAAGGGGTATCCTGAACAATGAGAGAGTTCAGATGCAGAGTAGTTTCAATGATTCATTGAACAACAGACAGCAGTTTGAAATAAACATTCTAGAATTACAGGCTCAGATTGTGAGGATGACTCCTAATTTAGTGTTGTCTAATGGTCAACAAGGAATGAAAATAAGCGAGCCTGTTCTCTTACAGGTTTCACAAATGCAGAGCTTGGGTGCAGGACAGATGCAGAGAGTTGGATCTTTAGCTAATCCAGATGCGATTACTGTACCTATTACGATGGGTCCAGTAACTCCATTATATGCACGTGTAGACAATAGTGAAATGAGTTCACTGATTAATATTAAGAATGGAGTTTTAGAGAAATCAATTCCTAGAGAAGGACAAAGCTTGAATGAGACTAATTCTTTAATAGATTTGTCTCCTGATGAGAATTCTGGGACTATATTCTATAATAATCAGGCCCAGACAGTAATGGTTCCACAACAATGCACAAGTTCAGGACAAGAGTGAGATTTAGGTGCACAAACTAATGGAGTTTCTTTAAAAGGTTTGTCTGCACAAGAAATAACAAAATGGTTGGAAGATTTAAGCAATTTAAAAATGCAAGAGAGGAAAGATAGAGAGGAAGAAAAAATAAACAGAGTGAGATTAAACATGGAAGGAAATGAACTCCTGGAAGGGACCATGGGTGTGAACAGACTTGAGTCCTATACGGAAGCTCAATTGCAATACCTTTGTAAAATAATTACTAGAGGAGCAGAGAAAATAGACCAGCAGTTACAAGAAGTCGCAGAATATTATGACATTGATTTGTCAAAAATGAAAACTTTGAAAAGAAGTTACAGATTAAACACGGAGGTAGAAGATTTTATACACAAGAGATCTGCAGGGAAGAGAACACATCTTAGAGAATTACTTGAGAAAGTACAGGTTTGGAGAGCATTAGATAAATGGGAAGACAGATGGGTCAAGAAAAGAGAAAGACCAAAGAAAGATGTGACAAAGGCAGGAGAGTCAGTAAAAATTATGCCAATGAGAGAAACACCAGGAGGGAATTTTATACATGTACCTTGAAATAGGATGATATTTTAAGTTTTACAAATGATTACCCAAGGTTGAGAGAGAAGCCAATGGAGTGGTACCAGCAAACAGATAGGTTTATGAAACTTGCAAAGTGTCTATGGGAAGATCTGAATACACGTTTTGATATTGTTGTTTCAGCAGATTTGTGGATTGAATGCAAAAGGAGTATTGATTGGCCTATGAGCAAACCGCAAAGAGATTTGAAAACAGGTGCGCCATCTCCTGAAGTAATAAAATATTACTATAAGGTCATTGAGTTTCTGAAAACAAGAGTTTCACTGAGAAATGTTGATTGTCAATGCATAGATAGAAGATCACAGGAAGGAAGGGAATCGGTTCATACATATTATGAAAGATTATTGAAAGTGTTCAAACAATTCAGTGGTGTGGAAACAATTGAGAAAGAAAGCATGAATCATTTGGTGTTCAGGTTTGTTGAAGGGTTAAAACCAGAAATAAATCAAATGATTAAGAATCATTTAATTTGTGGCAAGCAAAGTTGATTGATGAGGTGTTGCAGTATGCCAAATACTGTAGTGATGACATTGAGTGAATCAGAAAAAGCTGAAAGAGAAAGCAATGGTGATGCAGATCGAGGCTGACCAGACAGGATTACAAGGACATTTTCAACAGCTGCCACAGGGAAATTATTTGTTTTCGAGTCAAGGTCAAGGTAGAGGTCAAGGTGGAATGATACTACCAGTAGTTAATAGAAATGTGATATGAGTTCTGTGGTGATGCAGGATGAGCAGCAAAGGCGAAAGGTGTTACCTTGTCATATTTGCGGAGTAATTGGACATTGGAAGAGACAGTGCCCGATGTTAAATCAAGGTGGAATTGTACAGCAGACAAATGGTGTCAATTCATATCAAGGCATAATAGGACCTAGGAATGGGGGTCAAAGCAACAATTTCCAGAACAATATCAATAACATGCAAGGTTTACAGCCTTTACAGCCAATACAACAAGTACATAATGCACAACATCAGGTACATCAGGTACAAATGCCACAAATGCAACAAATGTAGCCACAGGTGCAGATGGTGCCTGTACAGCTGTTAACGCGTCCGTCTATGTCAATTTATACACATCAGGACTCGTTTTAGGTCGATGAATCTTTGGGCCCAGTGATGAGTCTCCGTAAGACGAGATAACCAATCAGTAACCCAATCAATAAATCAATAACATGGTTAAAAGTTATCATCAAAATGTATTTCACATTAACCATTAATGACCCTTTGGTGCAATCATTAGTTCAGACTCAAATAACCACACATTGAAGGAAGATTTGTGAATTTATTCCCTATTGATTACAATCTAATAAACGCATTAATTTCAAAACCAAGAAGCATAAGAGCATAATCACAAAATGACAACTACGGTAAGCTTTCAATAATGTGATGATCAGGAACATAAGATAGATGCGTCAGCAAAGAATAGATCACAGTGCATAATAATCCATAAGATATCAGTTCAGCATGGCAATATGTCAGTCACGTCAGTTCCGTCCGTCAAATGGACACCTCGTCTAGCCTCAAATTAGAATTAGCATGTTGGGCTTCATGCAAAACAATTTAGAATATCAATTTGGAAAACATCTAACTAAAATACCTAAATAAACAGACAGCAGTTGGTACCTAGAAAGAAAGGCAAATAGATTCCGTTAGCATTATAATTACCCTCTTCCAGATAGATCGGCATTCAGGATCAGTCTTCGTCTTCAGGATATCAGTTGAGTCACCGTCAGTCTATCTAGTTAAAGGCAAAGGAAACTCTCCTCATAAGGAGGAAAGTTATCGGGCAGTCTATGGACAAGGTTATTTTCTAAGTCTCAAATCACCAAATAGAGTGACAGAGTTTCTGGATGAAATCAATATCATCCCCTGCCTAATGTGTCTCGTCTCTTGTGTCATGGGTTTTTATCCCCTTTTCCGTGATACATTCCCCCAAAATTCTATTGGTTAGTAACTACACCCCACTATCGGTAACCAATCAAATTATACATTAAGTAATGCATTTGTCATTTCATGATATTAATTTGTCTTCTAATTGGTCTTCATATTCAAAATTTTCGTAGGTGGCATCTCCGGGGTTACTTCACCATCTTGGCACACGTCTCGGGTCAAGAGTTCTCTTCTCCTCGCTTTATTGTCCTTGAAAAATATCTATGTTTGTTTCAAACCACACAATCTTAGACTAGAGGCTACTAACATGCGGATGGGAGAATTCCGTGATGTAGCTAACAAGTACAGAAAAGAACAATAGCTGGGTCATGGTCGTTTGCAAGTCCGCATATTGGAGAAGCAGAAAAATACGCCTTTACAATGAGAGTTACACAGCTAATTCGTGACTCATGCTAACTTAAGGCATACAAATTCTAATGAATACGGTTTTAATCATGGTAATACATATGATTAAAGATTATTTATTTTATTCAGTAGTGTTCACAAGCGAGATAAATCTTCACACTTATTAATACATTTCACTTATTAATTTGTATTGTCAAATGTAAGCATTTCACGTCTATAAAATATATTATTTAAACTACGCTCTCTCAGTCCCTCCTCTGATGACGCTCGTCATCACACAATCTTGATCTTCAATTTTTCACCTTGCGCATAATATGCATTTCAACATCTTGCCCTTTATGTGAGCTTTCCCATATTTCATTGAACATTTTCTCTCTTTCATTTTCTTTGTTTAGTCTGGCTCTTTTTGACAGGTCTCTTTTAATTTTGTCATTAATTTTACATGCTCCCCATAATCCTAATAGACAAATCAAAATAATTAATAGACCTAACATAATTTTTGCAAGAACTCCATTCCAAATGTTGGTAAACCAGCTTCCTACTCGGGCAATTCCTTTTCCAAATTTTTCCCAAACTCCAGGTTCTTTTAAATCCTTCAAATCTACACTATCTCTAGTGAGGTTAGTAAGCATACTTCTAATTTTCTTACTATTATCAGGTATAAATGAACAACAGTGACGTTCATTAAGCATTTTGCACACACCTCCATTCTTTGCTAAAAGAATGTCTAAAGCAAGCCGATTTTGAAGAGTCATGGCTCTTTCTGCAGCAAGTTCAGTATCCATCAGTAGTATTGCTCCTGTAAAATTTGTCAGCATGTTATCCACAACAGTAGACAACTTTTGAATTTTCATAGAATTTAAGATAACCCCAACTGATGGGATTATTGCTCCAAATATGTCACCAATGACAGCCGCCACTGATTCTCGTTTTTGTCTAGTATGTTGTATTTCAGAAGATTTAGGTATTTGTTTTAAGTCATCAATCTGGTAGATCTTTGGGAAAACTATTCCCAAATAACATGTCCCATACCATCCCTTTGGGAGACGGTAATATGCATTTAACCCACAGATGTAATAGATTCCAGGAATCGCTGGGTCTTGTCCATTTAACATGAAGGTCCATTTACTCTGAAACAAAAACACATGTCTACATTCACTTGTACCCACAAATAAATTGTCTTGATCAGATTTTGGTCTATATATACATAGCCTACCTACGTGTAATGCATCTATAGCTAATTTGCCTTGAGTTTTAATGGCTGTGTAAGCATAATAATTCGCATAAGTACGTTTTTCTAAGCCTTTCTCTAATTTTTCTTTTAAGGCTTTGTGTCTATCATCTGTGTGGTCTAGAAAGCTTTTCTCTACAGGAGACAGTAAGCAAGTGAGATTATTGCGATGTGCATAAGCAGTTCCAAATGTAAGTGTCGGCTCAAAGAATCCTCTAACGATTTTAATATCATGTTCTTTAGCTAGCTTATTCAAAAATTCAATCACAGGCACAAAAGAAAATACAACATCCAGATTTGAATAAAAGTATTGCACATGCTCTTGATCATAGAATCTTGTTAATAGCAAACTGCAGCTAATCCCATAAGTAAGAGGGAGGCTATGATAAGTAACTCCCTCCTGCACAGATGAAGGAATTTTAGTACACACATAGCATTCTTTCGCATCCATAGTTTCCACATACTCATTTAATAAGCGATAGAAGACATTAGTAGAAAGTTCCCCTTTTGTATTAGTTCCCTCATGCAGATGTTTAGTATCTTGTTCAAATTTCTCCCACGGTGATAATTTATTAGCAACAGTAGTAGTCTCTGGTTTTGAAGTTGCGTTAGTAGTTTCCCTCTCTTTCCACGGCATTCCTACAATCACTCCCACAATCATTACTGCACATATAACACCTATCATAAATCCTAACCAACCACACACTTTACTTCCTTTGTTACTATTAACCATATTTGTATAGAATCAGAATAGTAGATCAACAATCAACTCAAGATGGCAAACTCTTTCTGCGTATTTACAGCGTCTTCTCTCACTCCGGGACCCTTTTTCGTCAATTCAGGTTAGCAGCTTGTCGTAATTCTGTTTCTTGATGTCAAATCCAGGTTTAATGTCTCTTTTCGGTAAGTTTATAAAGTCTCTTTCTTTTCAGTTTTCGTGATTGTTCAAAATTTTCTCCTGTAGTTTATCCTCAGGTACCGTAGTATTGACCTGGCACCTCTCGATCAAAACAGAAGGCTAAGAATTCTTGTTGCCACTCAGAAGTTGTAGCATATGCCCATTCAGGACCTGTGTACCTTCGGTTTGCTATTCTCTTTCTTTTTAATCTTCGTTCACCTTGCTGTTCTCCTTCACTCAGATCATCTGCCTGTGAAATATCACTTTCCTCAATTATTGTCTCGTTTGCTATTTCTCTAATTCTAAGATGTGACTTATCTGGCCATTTATCACCTCTGTGTGTCTTGTTTCGGTGTCTTCCGTCTAGACGTTGATTAGCACCCTCCTCTTGTGATATGTTGTTTTCTCTTGACGGACCTGTAACTATTTCAGAAGACTCTGATTCATTTTCGTTTAAATCTACAGTTTCTCTCTCTCTGCCAACCTCCGCTTCTATATTGTATTCAGACTCAGAATTGTATTCGTCTGCTTCTGGGAGAACCTCTCCTTGTCTTAGTTCTCCTGCTGCCTCAACTGAGATAGGCACTCTGTCACCCCTCTCGATCTCACTGTCAGCTTGAGTGACAAGGCTGTCCTCAGTGGGCTCATCTGCAGTCTCCGATCTTTCTTGGTTGATCTCTGTTTCTGTGGCCTCTCCACCTGAAGTTACCGTACCGGATTCTTCAAGATCCTCTTCGACAGGACACGTTACTCTCTTTGTATGACTGGCATGTATCCAGTTGGGAATTCCGGCACACTTCACAGCAGTAGTAGTAGTCAGTATTACTTGATATGGCCCCTTCCAGCGTGGTTCAAGACACGATTTCCTCACGTGCTTCTTGACAACCACCCAGTCGCCAGCTTGCAAAGAATGTCCTGGTTCACCGATTGGTGGCAATGTGTTAGCTTCCACCTGGTGAGAGAAAGAGCGAATCACGTCAGCCAATCCTTTGCAGTAATCCAACACCATATCATCTGTAATATTCACTAGTGCCTTTGCAGGAACCGCTGGTAACCTCATTGCTCTACCCATGAGGATTTCATGGGGGGACAGTCCTGTTTTCTTATCTGGTGTGTTTCTCATGGACATCAGTACTAGCGGTAATGCATCTGGCCACTTCATGTTTGTTGCTGCACACATTTTTGCTATCCTTGACTTTAAGGTACCATTCATCTGTTCAACTAGTCCTGATGCTTCAGGGCGATAGCTACAATGCAACTTCTGCTCGATGTTAAGTGCTGCACACAGAAGCTTGATCACCTCATTGTCGAAGTGTCTTCCCCTATCTGATTCTATAGAAACCGGAAACCCGAATCTTGGTATTAACTCTCTGAGTAGTAGCTTTGCAACTGTGAGACTGTCATTTCTACGTGTAGGGTATGCCTCAATCCAATGACTGAAAACACACACAATTACCAACACGTACTTCAATCCTCCACAAACAGGCATTTCAATGAAATCCATTTGTATTCTATTAAATGGACCTCCAGCTCTTCCAATGTGGCTCACATTTACCACTGTTCCTTTCCCAGCATTCATCTGTTGACAGATGATGCACCTGTGACAAGTAATTTCTATGGCATGTCTAAATTTTGGATTGAACCAATCAACTTTAAAAGATCTGATCATGGCATCTCTTCCTAAATGTGCTTGCCCATGATACAATCGGGCAAATTGTGACAGAAGACTATTTGGTAGAACCAACTTTCCATCATCTGAGACCCATATATCATCTGCTCTTTGTGCACATTGCATTTTCTGCCCTGAACGTTTTTCTTCTTTGCTAGCACGATTTTGTAGTGTCTTTAATTCATCTAAAGTATCAACCACTCGTAATGCTAGACTCAAAGTTGTGTCGTTTTCAGGTTGTGGTAGCAACTCCCACTGCTCTTTAAATGATATACAGTTCAATGCACAAAACATTGCAACCTGATCTGCATAACCATTCCCTATTGACACAAAATCTTGTGATCTGGTGTGAGCACTGCACTTTACCACGGCAATTTCAAGAGGTAACTGAATTGCATGTAACAAATCTCTTATTTGTTCTCCATTTTTCACTGGCGATCTAGAGGAAGTCATAAAACCCCTCTGCGACCAGATTTGACCAAAATCATGTACAATTCCGAATCCGTATCTGCTGTCAGTATAGATTGTAACTTTCAGATTCACAGCAGCATGGCAGGCCTTTGTAAGAGCTATTAATTCTGCCACCTGTGCAGAGAATACTTTTTCAAGCCAAGAGGCCTCAACTATGCCAGATATAGTACATACTGCGTAACCAGCTCTCAATGTCCCTGTTGAATCTCTTAAACAGGACCCATCCACGAACATAATGCAGTCGTTTTCTTTTAGCTGAGTGTCCTGTATGTCTGGGCGAGGTTTGGTACAGAGATCAGTCACCTCAAGACAATCATGCTCAAATTCTTCCCCATCTTTGATTTCTGTATTCTCATTGGGAATTAGAGTTGCCGGGTTCAGTACTGTGCATCTTTTCAGTGTAACATTTGATGACCCCAAAATAATCGTCTCATATTTGGTAAGTCGTGCATTTGTCATGTGTTGTGTTTTCGTTCTTGTCAACAGGATTTCAACAGAATGTGGTACTAATATTGTCAAAGGGTATCCCATGACTATGCCCTCACATTGTGAAAGGCTTTGACCAACTGCTGCAACTGCTCGCAAACAACCCGGTAAGGCTGCTGCGACAGGGTCCAAAGTAGCTGAAAAATATGCTACAGGGCGATTTGCATCTCCGTGGACCTGTGTTAAAACAGACAAAGAACAAGCATCACGTTCATGACAAAACAACAGAAAAGGTTTCTCATAATCGGGCATTCCTAATGCTGGTGCCCTGCACATGCATTCTTTCAGCTCTAAGAATGACTCAAGCTCTTCTTTTGTCAAAGTGATAGTGTACGGTTCATCTTTGACATCTTTCCCTGTCAATTTGATTAGGGGCTTTGCGATGATTGAGAAGTTGGGTATCCATTGACGGCAGTAACCCACCATTCCCAAAAACATCCTGACATCTCTCTTTGTTGTTGGATGATTCATTTGTAAGACAGCTGTTATTCTTTCCTTTGATATCCTTCGGGATCCTTTCTCAATTAGATGCCCCAAATATTTTACTTCTTTCTGACAATATTGCAGTTTCTTAGGTGACACCTTATGCCCATTCTTTCCCAAATGGTTCAACAATGCAATGGTATCATATTTACAACTGTCTCTGGTTTTGGATGCAATTAACAAGTCATCAATGTACTACACGAGAGTTGAGTTAAAAGGCAGCACAAGAGGTTCCAGATCTTTTTTCAATATCTGATTGAAGATAGATGGTGACTCAGAAAAACCCTGAGGTATTCTGCACCAACTGTACACCTTATTCAGGAATTTGAAACTGAACAAAAATTGGCTATCTTCATGTAGCGGTATTGAGAAAAATGCCTGTGATAGGTCTACCACGGTAAACCATTCAGAATCACAAGGAACTTGGAACATTATTACCGCCGGGTTAGGTACCACAGGGCAACATTTTATCACAATTTCATTTATTTTTCTCAAATCCTGCACAATTCGAACCTTCCCACAGGGCTTCTTCAGACCCATGATAGGTGAATGACATGGACTACTCAAAACTTCTTTCAAAACTCCTTGTCTGAGAAAATCTGCAATTATCTGTGTCACTTCAATGAGTACATCTTGAGTCATGTGATATTGTGGTACCTGCGGGAATACTGCATTCGGTCTTATTTGCACCTTGACTGGTTTAACCCCTTTAATTAATCCGACCTCTTTTCCTGTCAAATCCCACACTCTCTCTGTTACAGACCCTTGTAGGTCAGCAGGTAAGTCGATTAGAGTGAAAACTGGGAATAGAGTAATTAGGGGGTAATCTTCACTCGTCTCACCTCCTTCTATGAACTGACCCTCATCTCCTTTATCATCGCTGTTTGTCTGGACTTCTATTCCATCGTTGGAACAGGTAATTGAACATTTAGTCTTACATAGTAGGTCCCTTCCCAGTAGGGATACTGGACTTGAATCGCATACGACAAACCTACACAGGTCTTGGAAATTTCCGATTTCAACCTGTACTTGGTCAGTAATCGGATTTGTCAGATATTGGTTAGCTACACCAACCACTCGTATGGTGCGCCCTGATAGGGGTAGTCTCAGTACTTCTACGCTGCGGACTGTAGAGCGTGTAGCTCCGGTGTCAACTAAAAACGAAACCTTATAGCCCATCACCTTTCCTTCTACATATGGGCCTCTCTGATCTACTTCTAATGAGGCTGCAAGCCTACACTCTTCACTGTCTGAACTGTCATCGGACCATTCCTCATTTATTTTATTTTCACCTCGTAATGGGAACTGTTGTACAGTGTTGTTTTGACTTGTTACCTGACCTGTGACCTGTTGAGGAAGCGTCACCTGTTGCTGTCCCATCGGAGCTAGGGGTAACTGCATTTGCTGTCTAGGCACCATAGGAATCTGCTGTTGCATCGGTTGTGCTGGCACGTTTTGAAAACGCGGCATTAACATTTGTTGCATAGGTTGTACCCCTGGCATTTTCATCAAATTATTCTGTAAGTTCGGGTTCTGATGTCTCATTCTTGGACCTCGTGGATTCTGTTGTGCACCAACATTAATGCCCTGCTGAACTGCACCATCATGCACCATATTTGGACAATCCCGTTTCCAATGTCCCATGCCCCCGCATGCATGGCATGGTGAAATCCTCTTCACTACCTGCCCGTCATTTTGAACGACGACATTATTCATGTCCAAATTACGATTCACAAAACCTCGACCTCTACCTCTCGGCTGTGCCTGAAACCCACCGTTCATTTGCGGTTGCTGGTGCATCATTTGCTGAACACCATTTCCCTGAATTCCAGCTTGTGCAGCTCTTATCTGCATCACCATCACTTTCTCTTTCAGCTTTTTCTGCTTCAACTCAATTTCATCACTACAGTATTTCGCATACTGTAACACCTCATCAATCGGTTTAGCTTGCCAACAAATCAAGTGATTCTTAATCATCTGACCAACCTCTGGTCTCAGCCCTTCAACAAATCTAAACACAAGATGATTCATGTCTTTCGGTTCGATCGTCTCAGTACCACTGTAGTGTTTAAATGCCTTAACAATCTCTCATAATAGGCATGTATTGATTCCTTAACCTCTTGCGAAGTCCGGTCGATTTTCTGCCAATCGGTCACCTTCGGTGACACCTTTTGTTTCAAAAACTCAATAACCTTATGATAATATTTCATCACCTCTTCAGAAGGTGCTCCAGTCACCTTATCCCTTGCTGGTTCCTTCGTGGGCCAATCTACCCCTCTTTTGCACTCGAGCCACAAATCGGGTGGAACAATAATCTCAAACAGGGTATTTAAATCTTCCCAAAGACATTTTGCAAGCCTTACAAATCTATCTGTCTGTTGATATCACTCGATCGGTTTTTCTCTTAACCTTGGGTAGTCATTCGTAAAGGACAAAATATCTCCCCTGGACCAAGGCACATGGACTAAAACACCACCAGCTGTTACTCTCATGGGCAGGATTTTTACTGAACCTAAATTAGGTGTGGTTGTTGTTTCAATAGACCCTGGGCTATCCTTTTTCCCCTTGTCACTTTTCTTTGCCCACCGGCCTTCCCATTTTTCTAATGCTGCCCAAATCTGTGCACTCTGCAGTAATTCTTTCAAGTGTGTCTTCATGCCTGCGGATCTCATGTGATCTAAATCTTTGGTGTCAAAATCTAGTCTGTAACTCCTTTTCAAATGCTTCGTGTTACCAATATCAATATTGTATTTGTCTGCTAGGTTTGCTAATCTCTGGTGTATCTTCCCTACTTCTTTAGTAATCTTAGGACATAGGTATCTTAGTTCTGCCTCAGTGTAGGATTCCAACCTATTCACTCCCATTGTTCCTTCCACTAACTCAGCCGCTTCTGCCCCTAGGCGTACAAGATTCAAATATTCATCTTGTTTATCCTTTCCAGGATCAATTTTGATTACTGTAGTTCTTCGAGAAGCAGAAGTTTTCTCTAACCACTCGTTTAATTGCTGAACTGTAAAACCTTGCAGTGAAATGTTTCCTGCATGTATCATTGGAGTATGTGAGGTATTCGTACTCATAGTTTGGGGAGTCAAAACTCCCAACCCTGCTTGTCGCATTGCTTCCAGAGGTGCCCCTATTGGACTGAGGTCCATTAAGGGTCTCTGTTGCTCACATACCTGTCCTTCCTGGGCCATTATCTGTGGAGTCCTAATAGACCCTCCTCTTATCGCGTCCTGAGTCATAACTCCCTGTTCACAGGTTCTTGTTTTCTCTTGGGCATATAACGGTACTGGAGGACCGACAGTAATGGGTAGTGATATAGCGGCAGGTGTCTGACCCGCTCCCAGGCTTCTTGGAGCTTCAACACCATAGGTCTGTTCTAATATACCTGGTACAGGTACTAATGGAGGTCATGCTACAGGGTTATATCCTGGTATCAGCTGTGGCAGTTGTGACACTAGCTTTGGAGTTGACTCAATCTGAATCAACCTTGGCTTTGTGTATATCGGGTCTGGTGGCACCACTAAGTTCGTAGTAGTCTCAAGCACTGGAACATCGGGATAGATTCTTTTTATCTGCGGTGGAAGCTGCAACTGCGTCGGCACGTCTGGTGCAGTGGGTACACTGTCACCATTCTGTATCAAGGCTGTATCGCTAATCTGTACCGTATCAGTAACTCCCTTCTCCTGCGTCTGGTTCCCAGGATCCGAGCTAGTACTCGGAACATCGTCGCTCACCGCATAAGGTGGTGGTCGATCATGTAGCAATCTCTCCAAAAACTCCTCATCCTCTGAATCATTCTCCTCCTCCCAGGACCTTTTTTGTTCTTTAACTTTGCCTGAATCTTTGTTAGTTTTGCCAGAAGCTTTCTTTCCCTGTGTTTCTTCTCCCTGTGTTATCGCTGGAAACAGCTTTAACCCATCTACTATTCCCCGTCTCCACATTTTATTCTCATTGTCCCATCTAGCTTCCGCATAGGATTTTTCTGCCCTTGTCAATCTTCTGTGAAACCTTTCTTGCCTATGTTTAAGAGCCATCAGGTCCCAAATCGCCAGAGCCTCATATTGTGCCGGTCTCGGAGGTGGTTTCTGCGTACTCAACATCCACCTCAAGTTTTCTAATACCCTTTGATTGAATGTCCCATGATCCGGGAACGCTAAACACCCTTCTTTTTCCGTCAACTTGCGCCATTGTTTTATCCATAAACAAGGTGCAACACCCTTTTCCTCCATAACCGTATAAGCTGGAGTACCCTCGGGTGGTGTGGGTTCCCCATCTGTTGCGACAATGTACACATCTCCCCTCAAAGCGCTCTTGAATGCCTTAACAAAATTCATTTTTGCAATTCTTTTATTTTCGTCTTTAATCAGAACACGGCTTAATTCCCAGGACACTCTTCACCTATCCTTTTCTCAGCCTGTTGCCTCTCATGGACGGCAGCCAATCCGTGCGCGACCCCTCTTAACATCTGACCTATCTCAGCGCGGCACCATTGACGTCACACCCACACTCTCTGCAGCTGACAAAGTCTTGCGGCTTGTCCACACCTTACTAACTCATACAATTCATACAAACTAATGCGATTTATTGCAGACACTTAAAATGACAATACAAATCTGCTGGTTTACTACAGGTGTACACATTCGCTTCAGAACTTTACAAAGATTTCACTTGAAGCCTCGGCCGCTACTCTCTCCTTCTCAGTTCCCACATGCGCAAGCAGAATTCGACCCGCAAATTCTACTCTCGACTTGTCAATGACTCCTTCTAGTGCACTTTAGAACTCGTCAAATCTCCATCGAAGGTTTCATACATACGTTATGATTCAAACCTGACTTGTCAACCACGCCCGATTGACCTATTAAACCGCACAGATTACAACATAAACCATGTTTCTCATCTTACTCCGGAGTCTTAGACCTCAACAGGTCCGTATACATTTAACCAACCACGTGGATAATTTTGAACAATAAGCGCTGCATTCACATGAAGTACGCCGACTTCCCTACTCTCATACTGTGGAGTACGCCCACTCCTGCTAAACAACACTTAATTTGGCCTAAATACACACAATCTTCACAATCTTCTGCAAAATGCATAAGCTTTAAGCAAGCGCAAAGACCCTAACCACACGTACTATGGCGTCGAGAACATTCCCAACTCATCTAGACAGGCTCCGAGATCCCAGGAAAGCCCATGGCGAACCTAGCCACTCATCATTTTGCCAAATTTCATTATCACAGAAAACAAATCTAACAATGAAAACTCCGTCCTAGGGCCCCCAAGGGCCGAACCGTCGCTCTGCTACCAGAACTCTTAACACGTCCGTCTATGTCAATTTATACACATCAGGACTCGTTTTAGGTCGATGAATCTTTGGGCCCAGTGATGAGTCTCCGTAAGACGAGATAACCAATCAGTAACCCAATCAATAAATCAATAACATGGTTAAAAGTTATCATCAAAATGTATTTCACATTAACCATTAATGACCCTTGGGCGCAATCATTAGTTCAGACTCAAATAACCACACATTGAAGGAAGATTTGTGAATTTATTCCCTATTGATTACAATCTAATAAACGCATTAATTTCAAAACCAAGAAGCATAAGAGCATAATCACAAAATGACAACTACGGTAAGCTTTCAATAATGTGATGATCAGGAACATAAGATAGATGCGTCAGCAAAGAATAGATCACAGTGCACAATAATCCATAAGATATCAGTTCAGCATGGCAATATGTCAGTCACGTCAGTTCCGTCAGTCAAATGAACACCTCGTCTAGCCTCAAATTAGAATTAGCATGTTGGGCTTCATGCAAAACAATTTAGAATATCAATTTGGAAAACATCTAACTAAAATACCTAAATAAACAGACAGCAGTTGGTACCTAGAAAGAAAGGCAAATAGATTCCGTTAGCATTATAATTACCCTCTTCCAGATAGGTCGGCATTCAGGATCAGTCTTCGTCTTCAGGACATCAGTTGAGTCACCGTCAGTCTATCTAATTAAAGGCAAAGGAAACTCTCCTCATAAGGAGGAAAGTTAGCGGGGCAGTCTATGGACAAGGTTATTTTCTAAGTCTCAAATCACCAAATAGAGTGACAGAGTTTCTGGATGCAATCAATATCATCCCCTGCCTCATGTGTCTCGTCTCTTGTGTCATGGGTTTTTATCCCCTTTTCCGTGATACATTCCCCCAAAATTCTATTGGTTAGTAACTACACCCCACTATCGGTAACCAATCAAATTATACATTAAGTAATGCATTTGTCATTTCATGATATTAATTTGTCTTCTAATTGGTCTTCATATTCAACATTTTCGTAGGTGGCATCTCCGGGGCTACTTCACCATCTTGGCACACGTCTTGTGTCAAGAGTTCTCTTCTCCTCGCTTTATTGTCCTTGAAATATATCTATGTTTGTTTCAAACCACACAATCTTAGACTAGAGGCTACTAACATGCGGATGGGAGAATTCCGCGATGTAGCTAACAAGTACAGAAAAGAACAATAGCTGGGTCATGGTCGTTTGCAAGTCCGCATATTGGAGAAGCAGAAAAATACGCCTTTAAAATTAGAGTTACACAGCTAATTCGCGACTCATGCTAACTTAAGGCATACGAATTCTAATGAATACGGTTTTAAGCATGGTAATACATATGATTAAAGATTATTTCTTTTATTCAGCATTAGTGTTCACAAGCGAGATAAATCTTCACACTTATTAATACATTTCACTTATTAATTTGTATTGTCGAATGTAAGCATTTCACGTCTATAAAATATATTATTTAAACTACGCTCTCTCACAGCAAATGCACATACCGAGCCAGGTTCAAATGATACAGAGCCCTATGGATCAGCAATAGGTAATGCTTTCGCAAGTGGTCACAAATCAGAGTAAGAACAAAAGTGTAAAAATAGCTGAACAGATTCCTTTACACAGTGAGGATGAAAAAAAAGCTGAATGGCCATTGGATAGTTCAGATGAGGAGGAGTGTATGATGGCTGCATCATTAGAAGTGGATCAGAGAGATCCTTATGTGAAAGTTGAAGTACATGGTCATGAGGTTAATTGTTTGATCGATACAGGAGCGACACGCTCAACAGTAAGAACTGTAGAAGTTCCAGACAAACCGATTTCAGAAAATACAGTGCAAATAGTAGGAGTTGCAAACAAACATGTGGTCAATACTCTTACAGAACCAGTTCTTGTAAAAATTGGAAACTTTAGGGTTACCATAGCTTTGTTGTTTGTGACTCCAGAGTCATTATTGGGAAGAGACCTACTGTGTAAAATAAATTGTTCAATTTTGTGTTCAATGAAAGGGATTGAATTTGAGACAAACACTGATGGAGAAGAAGGTTTGGTAGATGATGTCGAAAGGAGGAAGGTGTCTCGAGAATTTGCTTTGTTAGATCTCAATGACCAGACAGGTGAAAATGAGCAGGCAAATGAGGAGAACAATCCGGTAGATTTAATTAATTTCTTTCTAGTTATTTAAATAAAAGATCTGCCAATTGATTTCACGAAAGAGTTAAGTCAAAGGCTATGAGACGTATCAGGAAAAGACAATGGTTTCATTAAAGCAGTTGAAGTAAGAGTGAAAGAAAATTTAGGGGCGTATTTATACTCCGTTTGCGCCGAATTAGCGTCGCTTTTTTCGACGCAAATTCGGCGCAAAACTAACGCCATATTTATACTTTGGCGCTAGACACGTCTAGCGCCAAAGTATGATTAAAGAGCGTCATTTTTTAGCGTGAACGCCTTCCTTGCGTTAATGAGATGCAAGGTAGGCGTTCCCGTCCCAAAAAATGACTGCGACGCAAATGCGTCGTATTTATACTCCCGGGCAAAAATCACGCCCAGGAGTTGGCGGGGCAGAAAACCCCGCATTTGCGCCACTTTTTAACGCCTTGGTCAGGGCAGGCGTTAAGGGGCCTGTGGGCTCAAAAGGAGCCCAGAGGTGCCCTCCCATGCCCCCAGGGACCCCCCCTGCCACCCTTGCCCACCCCAGGAGGACACCCAAGGATGGAGGGACCCACCCCAGGGACATTCAGGTAAGTTCAGGTAAGTATAAATATTTTTTTTTTATATTTTTTTGTGGCATAGGGGGGCCTGATTTGTGCCCCCCTACATGCCTCAATGCCCAATGACCATGCCCATGGGACATAAGTCCCCTGGGCATGGCCATTGGGCAAGGGGGCATGACTCCTGTCTTTACTAAGACAGGAGTCATGTAAATGGCGTCTGGGCGTCGTTTAAAATGGCGCAAATCGGGTTAAGACGATTTTTTAGCGTCAACCTGACTTGCGCCATTTTTAAGACGCCCTAACGCCATTTTTCCCTACGCCGGCGCTGCCTGGTGTACGTGGTTTTTTTCCACGCACACCAGGCAGCACCGGTCTGCTTGCGCCGGCTAACGCCATTCAATAAATACGGCGCCCGCATGGCGCTTCAGAATGGCGTTAGCCGGCGCAAACATTTTTGACGCTAAACTGCGTTAGCGCAGTTTAGCGTCAAAAAGTATAAATACGGGCCTCAGTGTTTCCGCAGACTGCACAATATCCAATGAAAAATTAAGCAATTAACGGTGCTAGCCCTCCCTGTCCTTCGTAAGAAAAAAACTTACAAGGGAACGCGTATAGGCAGATGAACCTTTTAGATAGCATGGATTATCCTAGCCATGTAGTGACTAATGTTATTGAATTGCACCATAACCAATCAACAATCACTATAGAAAACATTAGTCATTTAGTCAACTAGATCAAGAAATCATGAATAACCACAACTTATTATACGTTTTAACAATTTGATTTCCCTATTAATTACAATTCTAATGCATGAGGTTAACTCAAACTTCATTCAATCAGCTCAGAATTAGTTTATTAGTAATCTCCAATAGCATAACCTAATCATAACTTGAAAAAGCATATGCTCTAATGCTTCAGCCAAGCTAACAAAGAAGAATATGTCAACATCAATAGCAGAGTTCAGCAATCAGTTTGTCAATCATTTGTCACTGTCAATGTCACCCAAAAGAACCCTACCTAACTCAGATTAGCATTTAGCATATGGGACTTTATGCAAAAACAATTTAGAAACATGAATTTGGAAAACATCTAGCTAGAAGAGTAAAACTATTTAAACAGAGCAGTTGGTACCTAGAAAGAATAGCACAAAGTTAATCAGTAACATTGTCGTAGCTACCTATCCACAGAATGGATCAGCAACAAAGTCAGTCTTCGTCTTTAGGTCATCAATTGATCAGCAACGTATCAGGCTCTCAGGAGCATGAGATCAATGACAGAATCTCGAATCGCATCTTATGATGACATAAATTCTCCCCTCACATCTTGCATCTCCCTCAATTCTGCATCTGAAGTTTTAGCCCCTTGTCATGACTTTTTATTAGAGTTTTTCCATCCATCCCCCTAATTCCTAATTGGTCAGTCAATCACCAGTTATTACTCTCACCAATGAGTTTTATTTAACAAATCTATTAATTCTAATATTTCGCCGTTCTCAGTTCATTGGTTGGCTCACTGTACAATGTCCTCATCATCCGGCTCATCAGGTATCGAAAAAGTTGCATCTTCCTCTTCAGTCAGTGTCCTCATTGTTCAAGTCCTGGGAAAGTACATCCAGCCTACTCTACACATAATTGTATCAATTTGATTTCATCATCTCCTATCCGTTGGTCTATTGCAGAAAATTCAAGCAAAGCAAATATTCTTTTTAAACAGCATACAGTTTACGGTCAGTTCAATGCACCAGCGACTTCTACATTGTGCGTCTATGAATTCAGCTCCTGCATGAGCCTTGGAAAGGCTAGGTCACAACTTTGGCTAAGTTAACTCCACAATATAATGCAAAACATAGGTTATACATCTCAATATGGCGCATTACTACATCACTATTACACATTTTCACTAGTTCATGAATTTTTAATCATTTTAGTACAAGTTCATATAAGTGGCTGCCATTCTCCTTGGGCACATTTTCAAACGTGCACAATATTCGTTATATAATTAATTTCCCTATGGGCTTTTTGTTAATCAAAACACATAAACATTCAATAATAATTTCTAATTAGCATATCTGCTTCAACAGTCCCTCCTCTGATGACTAAATATGTCATCACACCTTTTCTTACTATTATTTCACAATTCAGGTTCTGCTGTATTTTGTCTCCTCCTCAAACCTTCTCTATAAATGCTTTCTCTGTTTCGTTCTTCCTTCCTCTGATTATTTTTAGATCTTTTAAATTTTATCTTTTGACATAATTTACATGAACCCCACATTCCTAGCATGCAAGCAATCACAATTAATATTCCCTGTGTGATTTTTAATAATACCCCATTCCAAATTTGACTCAGCCAATTTCCCACTGAAGCAAATCCTTGCCAGTGTATTATGACCATGGCACATTAGCCATGGCCATACTGCCGTCCCCTCCATTTGACCACCAGGGTTCCACCACTAGGCATGGGCAGTGCAGGGGCCCCCAGGCACAGCCCCATTGCGTATTTTACTGCCCGATGAGCTATTATGAGCCGGCTGAAATGTTGGTGTGTCTTTTCCGCTGGGCCAGAGGAAATGTCAAAATAGGGAGCCACAAATACTACCAGCACTAGCGGTATAGTGGCGCCCATGGCTTCGGCGATCTTTTTGAAGACCGCCGAAGTCGTAATGAGGGCCTAAGTCTCTTATCTCCCTACTGTTGCTAGGTATGTAAGAACAGCAATGTCTAGCATTAATCATTTTACAGACTCCGCCGTCTTTTGCTATAAGAATGTCTAAAACAAGCCTATTTTGAAGCGTCATAGCTCTATCCACGGCTAATTCAGTATCTATCAGGAGTATTGCCCATGTAAAGTTTGTCAGCATGTTATCCACAATAGTAGACAACTTTCATATCTTTGAATTCAGAATGACTCCCACTGAAGGAATCACTGCACCAAAGATATCTCCCACAATTGCAGAAGGGTTCCCTCGTCTGTCGCTTCTGATGTAATTCAGTCAATTTTAGAAAGTTCTTCAAGTCGTCTATCTGATAAATCTTTTGGAAAACTATCCCCCTAATAACATGTCCCATACCATCCTCTTGGAAGACGGTAATAAGCATTGATTCCACAAATAAAATAAATCACAGGAAACACAAGGTCCTGACCATTCAACATAAAAGTCCACTTACTCTAAAACAAAAACACATCCCTGCATTCACTCGTTCCCACAAATAAAGTGTCAGTGTGTGATTTTGGCCTGTATATACAAAGCTTCCCGACATGTATTGCATCTAATGCTAATTTCCCTTGCGTTTTATTAGCAGTATTAGCATAATCATTCTTGTAAGTCCTTTTCTCTAAAACTTTTTCCAATTTTTCTTTTACTGCTTTTCTTCTGTCATCAGTATGCCCTATGAAGCAATTCTCTAAAGGTGTAAGTATGCACATTAGGTTCTTCCTATGCGCGTAGGCTGTCCCAAATGTAAGTGTAGGCTCAAAGAATCCTCTAACTAGTACTATATCATGCTCTCTAGCTATTTTAGCAGAAAAACCATAGCGGGTGTGTAGTATGCATAAGAACATAGAATTCTTGGGAGTGGAATAGAACCATATGATGTCAGGGATGAGGTCATGAGAGAGCTTGAGGAGTTGGATGCAGGCAGTTGGTGTGTAGTATGCATAGGAATATAGAATTCTTGGGAGTGGAATAGAACCATGTGATGTCAGGGATGAGGTCATGAGAGAGCTTGAGAAGTTGGATGCAGGCAGTTGGATCTTGGCTGGATGGGACCTCTGTTTACTGGAATAAAGCTTGTCTTGTGATCCACACGCTTCTGACATCTTTATTTCATCTGCAAAGTCATCTTGATTTACCTGAAACGTGGTATCAACTCTCTAAGCAACAACTTTGCTACTGTGAGACTGTCATTCCGTCTTGTAGGTTATGCTTCAATCCAATGACTAAAAACACACACTATCACCAACACGTACTTCAAACCTCCACGCGCAGGCATCTCAATGAAATCCAATTGTATTCTGCTGAATGGCCTCCTGCTCTTCCAATGTGGCTCAATTTCACCGCTGTCCCTTTTCCCATGTTTAGCTGCTGACAAATTATACTGCAATGACATACTGTCTCTGCTGTCTGCCTAAACTTAGGATTCAACCAGTCAATCTTGAGCAATCTAACCATGGCATGCCTTCCAATGTGTGCCTGACCATGATAATACCTGGCCATTTGTGACAATAAACTATTGGGCAGGACCATCTGACCCTCCTCTGAAAACCCAAATCTCATCTGGACGCTGAACACATTTGAATTTGGACCAGAGTTGTTTCTCTTTTTTGTCTACATTACTTTTCAATGTTTTCAACTCTTCCAGAGAATCGATCACTTTCAATGCAAAACTTGTGCATCTGATATCTTCTTCTGACATCAATTCCCACTTGTCTTTGAACGATATACAGTTCAACGCGCAAAACCTTGCGACTTGATCGGCATATCCATTTCCCAGTGAGAGTAATGCTGTGTCTTTTGAAGTGCACTGCATTTCACCACTGCAATTTCTTCAGGTAACTGTATTGCACACAACAACTCTTTTATCTTGTTGCCATTTCTTACTGGTGTACCAGTAGAGGTCAGGAAACCTTTTTGCGACCACAATTGACCAAAATCATGAACAATTCCAAATCCATATTGGCTGTCAGTATAGATTGTGGCTCTCAGTCTCACAGAAACAATTTAATTTGCTCTAGTAAGAGCTACCAATTCTGCTACTTGTGCAGAATATACACCTCGAAGCCAAGAAGCTTCTAATGTACCTGTGATTGTGCATACAACATATCCTGCTCTCAATGTCCTTGTACCATCTATAAGACATGAACCATCAACAAAGGCAATTTGATCATTTTCTTCCAATCGTGAATCTCTTATGTCAGGTCTTGGTTTAGTACACAACTCAGTTTCCTCAAGACAATCATGCTCAATATCTTCCTCTTTTTCAATTTCAACAGTGTCACTTGGAAGTAATGTTGCTGGATTCAGCACTGTACATCTCTTAAATGTTACATTTGGAGCACCTAAAATGCTTGTCTTATACCTTGTCAGTCTTACACTAGACAAATACTGCATTTTCGTCCTTGTCAGTAAAATCTCAACAGAATGAGGAACCATTACTGTCAAATGGTATCCCATAACTACTCCCTCACATTGTGAAAGGCTTTGACCAACTGCGGCAACTGCACGCAGACAACTTGGTAAAGCTGCTGCGACTGGGTCCAAGGTAGCTGAAAAATAGGCTACTGGGTGTTAAGCACCTCCATGGACCTGTGTCAAAACACACAAAAACAAGCATTACGTTCATGACAAAACAATGTGAATGGCTTAGTGCAATCAGGCATTCTCAAAGCTGGAACTCTGCATAAACTCTCTCTCAACTCAGTGAATGCCTTCATCTGATCCTCCTCTAAAGTTATGGAGTCAGTAACCTCCTTATGTGTCAGCTGCTGTAAGGGTTTGGCAATCTCAGCAAAATTTGGACTCCGCTGTTGACAATAACCTACCATTCCCAGAAACATTCTGACATCTCTCTGTGAAGTTGGAGGATGTCTCTGCAATATCATTGTAGTAATCAGTTCTCTGGAGATTCTCCTCGACCTTTCTCTATCTGGTGTCCCAAGTATTTCACTGACTTCTGACAGTACTGCAATTTCAAAGGTGACACTTTGGGGGTTATTACAACTTTGGAGGAGGTGTTAATCCATCCCAAAAGTGACGGTAAAGTGACGGATATACCACCAGCCGTACTACGAGTCCATTATATCCTATGGAACTCGTAATACAGCTTGGTGGTATATCCGTCACTTTACCGTCACTTTTGGGACGGATTAACACCTCCTCCAAAGTTGTAATAACCCCCTTTATGTCTAAATTTTCCCAAATGATTCAACAGGGCAATCAAGTCATACTTACTCTTGTTCTTTGTCCTGGACACAATCAGTAAGTCATCAATGTACTGCATTAGAGTTGATAGGTACTGTTGTTCCAATGACTCCAAGTTCTTTTTCAAGATCTGATTGAACAGAGATAGTGACTTCGTATACCCTAGTGGAAGCCCTCACCAGCTGTAGACTCTGTCTAGGAATTTGAAACTAAAAAGAAACTGACTATCCTCATGAAGAGGCATAGAAAAGAAAGTTTGTGACAAATCAACCACTGTGAACCACTCTGCATTGCATGGAATCTGAAACAATATTCCTGCTGGGTTCAGCACTACAGGGCAACACTTGACCACCATGTAATTCACTTTTTGCAAGTTCTGCACAATGCACACTTTCCCACACGGCGTCTTTAAGCCCATTATCAGTGAATTACATGGACTGCTCAACACTTCTTTCAAAACCCCTTGTTTCAGGAAATCTCCAATTATCTGGGCCACTTTCATCAGAACATCTTGTGCCATGTTATACTGTGGAAGCTGTGGAAACACTACATTCGGCTTCAGAGTTATGTTATTCGGCTCCACTCCCTTGATCAAACCCACTTCTTTAGCTGTCAGGTCCCACACATTTTCCTGTACTGTTCCCTGCAAGTCGGCATGCAATTCTTTCACAGTAAACATCGAGAAAAACTCAATCAACGGGTACTCTTCATTAATGTTTTCATTCTCAGTTTCAGGTGCCTGTTCTTCCTCATCATTATTAGTCTGAACCTCTATTCCTGCAGTCGGACAACTAATAGAACATCTGGTTTTGCACAACAAATCCCTTCCCAGTAGAGATACAGGACTAGAGTCACAAACTACAAACTTATGCAGTCCCTGAAAGTTGCCAATCTCAACCTGTGCTGGATCTGTGATCGGATTTGTCAATTGTCTGTTTGCTACTCCCACAACCTGAAATGTTCTGCCTGAAAGAGGTAAGTTTACAACTTCTGCACTTCTCATTGTAGAGCGTGTAGCTCCTGTGTCCACTAAGAATGATACCATGTGTCCCATCACTTTTGCATTCACAAAGGGACCTCATTGATCTACTTCGAGTGAAGCTGCAAGCATACATGGCTCTTCATCCGAACTAACACTCATCCATTCATCCTTTATTTCATACTCCCTATGTAATGGGAATTGGTGCACTGTGTCATTACTTCTGTCTTGTATCTGACCTGTGACCTGCTGAGTAAGCATCATCTGTTGCTGTTCCATTGGGGCTTGAGGTATCTGCATTTGCTGTCTAGGTACCATAGGAACCTGCTGCTGCATTGGTTGCAACTGTGTCACATGTACACACGGCACTTGCACCTGTTGCATGGGTTTAAAATTCTGCACTTGATTCCGAACATTCGAATTAAGTCCTCTCATTTTAGGGAGTATCACAGTTTGAAATGTATTGACATCACCACTTTGCTGAACAACACCATCCTGCACCATCAACGGACACTCCCGCTTCCAGTGACCCAAGTTTCTGCACAGATGACACGGTAGCATCCTTTTCATCCCTTGTACATCATTCTGTACCACTACAGTACTGAAATCCAGAGCACGAGTCATAATGACTCCACAACCCCTACCTCTCATCTGAGGTTGGAACACGACAGTTCCCTGCTGCTGCGCATCTGTTGTACTAAAGCTCCTTGCACTCCAGTCTGAGCTGCCTTACTTTGCATCACCATTGCTTTCTCCTTCAACTTTTTCTGTTTTAACTCAATCTCATCACTACAGAATTTTGCATACTGCAACACCTCATTAATCGGTTTCGCTTGGCAACAAGTCAAATGACTCTTAGGTGGTCATTACAACCCTGGCGAACGGTGTTAAAGCTGTGGAAATACCGCAAACAGGCCGGCAGACCAAAAAAAGGGAATTATGACTCTGGCGGAAACCGCCAACAAAGAAAGCCACTTTAATACACCGCCCACCACCGCGGTACAGACAAGCAGCGCGGCGGTCACCGCCAACAGACAGGTGGAAGACAATGTACCGCCCACAGTATTACAACCCGCCAATCCGCCACCTTTTCCGGGGCGGATTCACCGTGGATAAAAACACGGCGGAAACAGCTTCTGCAATGGGAAAACGCTCACCTGAACACATCCCATGAGGAACGAGGACTCCATGGAGCCGGAACTACAAATACTCCCTGCCCTTGTGTTTCTGCTCATCTACGACCAACAGCTACGTAGGCGCCGAAGACAACGGTGAGTACTGCACCTACGACACGGGGGATGGGGGAGGCAAAAGTTAGGGGGACACCCACCAAACACCCCCACCTCCACCCTCACATATTACAACATACACACAAATGCATTCACAAAAATCACAGTAACAACCCACAATCCCCCCGGAAGAATGAAAAGACAATGCGAAATTCGGTCAAACATTGTAATGTGGCAATATACATGTCATACAAAAATATACAGATATATATTAGAAAATCAGTCATAAGTATATACAAAACGAGAAGTAGTGCAGATATGTACATAACAATGTCCGTGCACCAACAGTCCAAAAATCCATGGGCGAGGCCCACAAACGATACCTGACCACAATCAGAGAGAACACTGCCAGGGCATCAGATAGAAATACTACAGGCACCTCAGGGGGAACGGAAGGGGGGGCACCTCAGCCGGATGACTTCAAAGCCAGATCCACGATGGGGCTCCATGCCCATTGATGTATCCTGGGGAGTGCAAAGCCACAGTCTCTCAAGTCTCTACAGTGGGTGGCTTGCCCACTGCTTTATCCTGGGGAGTGCAAAGCCACAGTCTCTCAAGTAGATGCAGGTCTCTACTGGTACTGGGGGGGACTGATGCCCAGACTGGATGAGTCTCCCCGTGAAAGTTCCTGTCCTGTCACTGTCCCAGCTGCACATGGGATAAGGATGCCTGATGTGGCGGTCCATTCATTCCTACCCGGTCTTTGCCCTGTTCAGCTGTGCTTTGCCATGGCGGTCTTTGCCCTGTTCAGCGGTGCTTGCCATGGCGGTCTTTGCCTTGTTCAGCGGTGCTTGACTTAGCAGTTTCTGACCTGTTCAGCGGTGCTTGCCATGGCGGTCTTTGCCCTGTTCAGCGGTGATTTGCCATGGCGGTCTTTGCCCTGATCCGCGGTGCTTTGCCATGGCAGTCTTTGCCCTGTTCAGCGGTGCTTTGCCATGGCGGTCTTTGCCCTGTTCAGCGGTGCTTTGCCATGGCGGTCTTTGCCCTGTTCAGCGGTGCTTGCCATGGTGGTCTTTGCCCTGTTCAGCGGTGCTTGACTTAGCAGTTTCTGACCTGTTCAGCGGTGCTTGCCATGGCGGTCTTTGCCCTGTTCAGCGGTGCTTGCCATGGCGGTCTTCGGTGCTTGCCATGGCGGTCTTTGCCCTGTTCAGCGGTGCTTTGCCATGGCGGTCTTTGGCCTGTTCAGCGGTGCTTTGCCTTGGCGGTCTTTGCCCTGTTCAGCGGTGCTTGCCATGGTGGTCTTTGCCCTGTTCAGCGGTGCTTGACTTAGCAGTTTCTGACCTGTTCAGCGGTGCTTGCCATGGCGGTCTTTGCCCTGTTCAGCGGTGCTTTGCCATGGCGGTCTTTGCCCTGTTCAGCGGTGCTTGCCATGGCGGTCTTCGGTGCTTGCCATGGCGGTCTTTGCCCTGTTCAGCGGTGCTTTGCCATGGCGGTCTTTGGCCTGTTCAGTGGTGCTTTGCCATGGCGGTTCTGATACGGACATTGGTGTGTGGCATGACGTTCTCTACACTGGGCATTGGTGTGTGGCATGACGTTCTCTACACTGGGCATTGGTGTGTGGCATCACGTTCTCTACACTGCGCATTGGTGTGTGGCATCACATTCCATCATTGCCCAACGGGGCTGTGGCAGCCGGGGCCCTCCTGGGCACTGACTCCGGCGGTGGTCTCCTGACCAGGGACGATACTTGGGCCCTTCTGGGCGCTGACTCCGGCGGTGGTCTCCTGACCAGTGACGATACTTAGGCCCTCCTGGGCTGTGACTCTGGCGGTGGTCTCTGGACCAGTGACGATAAATGGGCCCTCCTGGGCACTGACTCCGGCGGTGGTCTCCTGACCAGTGACGATACTTGGGCCCTCCTGGGCACTGACTACGGCGGTGGCCTCCTGACCAGTGACGATACTTGGGCCCTCCTGGGCTGTGACTCTGGCGGTGGTCTCCTGACCAGTGAGGATACTTGGGTACTCCTGGGCACTGACTCTGGCGGTGGTCTCTGGACCAGTGACGATACTTGGGCCCTCCTGGGCTGTGACTCTGGCGGTGGTCTCTGGACCAGTGAAGACGGTACTGGCGGTTGTGTGTCGACCGCCGGAAATGATGGCGCACTTCTCCGCCGTGACACTCACAACAGGCTGGGCAGACTTCCTCTGGCCCTTTCCCACCTTTGGTGGAGTCACAGCTGACTCTCCAATCCTCTTGGAACCCAGGTCAGTTGTTTTTCCACCAGGAGTCTTAACACGGTCCCGTCGTCCACTCTCCAATTTTAGAGCCTTTACAGGGGGTGAGCAGCCAGTGCCTTGGCTCCGGGTCATACTGCCTGCCCTGGTGGCCGGTGCACTCCACATTCCTTGAACAGGCACCACTGGTATTGGAGGCTTTTTGGCTGAGGCGCTACAACGGGACTGATGAATTGGAGGGGGTGGGGTGGGGGCAAAAAGGTCAACTTTACAGAGGGACATTTTCTGACGAACACTGGGATGGGTAGCTGGAGGGGGTCTGGGAGTGGAGGAAGAGGAGGTGGTTGTCGGAGGTATAAATTTAGGTGTTTTGGGTGCAGGTGCAGGTACTGGAGGCTGTCGTGAGGTGGATGGATGTTGGGTGAGTGATTGGCGGCGTTTGTGTACTTTGGGAGGGGGCGTCACAGACACACTGGGAGAGGACACAGGGGACGTGTAAATGGCCGTGGAGGTGGTGAGTGCAGGTGAGCGGCTTGTGGTGCTGGGTCTCCTTGTGCGACTCATGGTGCCTGTAGATGTGGTGCATGAAGGTGTGTGTGTAGACGAGACTGGGAGGGAGGAGGGAGAAGAGGAGGAAGTGGATGTTGCTGAGTCTGTATGTGGGTGAGGCTTGCGTGAGTGCCTGTGGTGTGTGTGATGCCTGTGTTTGCTTGAGCTACCTGTGTGTGTTGACTTGTGTGCATGCTGGTCTGTAGGTGTGCTTGGGATGGGCTGGGGTACAGGAGATTGGGTCTGGGTGGAGGAAGTTGGAGGGGGGAGGCTAGACACAGGGACAATGGCTGCCATCAGTGCTGAGGCCAGAGATTGCAGGGTTCGCTGAAGGACAGCCTGACCAGGATGAATGTCCTCCAGGAATGCATTACTGTGTTGCAACTCTCGTTCTACACCCTGGATGGAATTCACAATGGTAGACTGCCCAACAGTGAGTGACCTGAGGACCTCAATAGCCTCCTCACTGAGGGCAGCAGGGGTGACTGGGGCAGGGCCTGAGGTGCCTAGGGCGAAGGTGATGCCCACCCTCCTGGGTGAGCAGGCACGGGGCGAACGCTGAGGGGCTGCTGGGAGGGCGGGGCTGGTAGGGGAAGTGGCGGCTGTACCTGCAGAGGTGGGGGGCACAGATGGTGCTGCCATCACAAGGGAGCCCCCATCGGTGAACGAGTCCGTGTCTCTGCTTGGTGATCCGGTGGCCGACGTGAAGCTCCCCTCGCCCTCCGTCCCACTGGTGCATTCAGAGTCCGTGGTTTGGCCCTCCATGGCCATGTGGGATGCAGCTCCCTCGTGCTCCAGTGCCACTTCCGCCTGTTTATGCTGATGTACAAAAGGACAGGGAGAGCAGAAAAAGGGGGGGAGACAGAAGATAGAGAGTTTTAGTGCATGGATTACTGCTACCGTTGGCGGACAAGAGAGACGCAGCAGCCCCCTGAATTATGCTGTGCTCCTGCCCTCTGCACATGCAATTTCTGGGATATGGCCTACATGGCAATGGTGGACATCTGCGCACATCTATGCCACAGGGACAACTGTACCTCGACTTGGCACTCTGCTGAGGTGGGGTAGAGTGCCACATGGCCTACATAATGGAGGGGCCTTGCCTGCCTAACTCGCCCTGGCCTAGGGACACCCACAGTCCACCTGCCCACCCAGACACCTCCACTGCACGCAAAGTCCGCAGAATGAGAGTGTACTCACCCCCTTGTGTCTACTGTGATGCCCTCAAGCGCCCATCCAACTCCGGGTAGGCCACCGCCAGTATCCGGAACATCAGGGGGGTCATGGTGCGACGGGCACCCCTCCCACGTTGGGAGGCCATCCCCAGCTGAGCCTCCGCCGTCTTCTTGCTGCAGCGACGAATGTCCTCCCATCTCTTACGGCAGTGGGTGCCTCGTCTCTGGTGGGCCCCCAGGGTCCGGACCTCCTTGGCGATGGCACGCCAAATGTCCCTCTTCTGGTGGGCGTTGACCTACATGACATGCACAAGGAAAGAGGAACAGTCATTACCAACTGCACCGTCAATGTGAGTGGCCCCCTCCCTACTCTGGCCATGTGGCCAATTCATTCCCATGCATTAATGTTCCCTGAACTCTGCCCCCTTCCCTCTTCCAACCAGCCCTCTCCACCCAGGCCTAGCCCATACAACGTGCTCCATGTGTACTAACCTGTTGGTCTGGAGGACCGTAGAGTAGCGTGTACTGGGGGAGGACCCCGTCTACTAGTTTCTCCAACTCCTGTGCAGTGAAGGCAGGGGCCCTTTCCCCAGATGCAGCAGCCATCGTCGCTTCCAGACCGAGGTCACAGCAGCACTTGCAGTGTAGGTCCTCTCCTGTCGAAGGTCAGGTATCTAGTGATTGAACAGATAGAAAATGGCAGTGACGTCCGCGGCGGTGCGCATCATCACCGCCGGCGCACCTGTTCATTGGCTCCTGGGACCCATAGGGTCCAATGTTAACCAATGCAGCATTGCGCCGCGGTCTACGACCGCCTACCGCGACGGTGTGCAACGCCAGCGCAGTTACCCCACAATCCCATTGTCCCAGTTTAGAGGTCAGGCAGCCGCCATTTCAGGGGCCCACATGGCTTCATTTACTTCTGTGTCACACATAGCTAGGCCTACACTCAACACACATACAGGAAGGGTTTTATGAGTGGTGTAGTCTTGTGTGTAACTGGGGGTACATACCTGGAGGAATAATGACTGGTTCTTCGCTGTTGTCCTTCATAGGCACCGTCAGCTGGGACATATGAGAAGATGGCGGAATCCTCTGGTGTACCGACCGCTGGTGGACCTGTTGGCAATGGAAGAGAGACATGTCATCGTGATCTACCGGTTTGACCGAGCCACAATCCAGCAACTATGTACCCACTTAGAGCCAGACCTGATGTCACCAATCCGCCATCCGACTGGAATCCCCCCTGATGTGCAGGTGCTGTCAGTGCTCCATTTCCTTGCAAGTGGGTCTTTTCAGACAACTGTGGCCATGGCATCAGGGATGTCCCAGCCTATGTTTTCCAACGTCTTGTCCAGAGTGTTGTCTGCCCTGCTGAAACACGTCAGGAGATACATCATTTTCCTTGAGGTGGAGGATTTGCCTACAGTGAAAGGTGACTTCTATGCCCTTGGACATATCCCCAACGTCATAGGTGCCATTGAAGGGACCCATGTAGCTCTGGTCCCCCCGACAGGAGTGAACAGGTGTACAGGAACAGGAAGAGTTATCATTCCATGAATATCCAGATGGTCTGTTTGGCAGACCAGTACATCTCGCAGGTTAATGCTATGTTCCCTGGCTCAGTGCATGACGCCTACATATTGCGGAATAGCAGAATCCCTGATATGATGGGTCAACTCCAGAGGCACCGTGTATGGCTATTGGGGGACTCTGGTTACCCCAACCTTTCCTGGCTATTGACCCCAGTGAGGAATCCCAGGACAAGGGCAGAGGAACAGTACAATGAGGCCCATGGGCAGACTAGGAGGGAGATCGAACGCACCTTCGGCCTCCTGAAGGCCAGGTTCCGGTGCCTCCATATGACAGGTGGATCCCTATTCTACTCACCGAAGAAGGTGTGCGAGATCATCATCGCCTGCTCCATGCTCCATAATTTGTCTTTGCGACGCCAGGGGCTTTTCTGCAGGAGGATGATCCAGATGACAGTGTTGTAGCAGCTGTGGAGTCTGTGGAGCTGTGGACAGTGATGAGGATGAAGCTGAGGAAGAAGACAACGACAACAGGGAGTCAGTCATACAGCAATATTTCCACTGACACAAAGGTGAGAACATTTTCAGGTTTAACATTACATTGATTGTTTCTCGATTTAGATCTCTATTTGGTAACTGAGTTGTACCCTTCCATTACAGTTTCACAGGTGTGGTTACCTACGTGTCAACTGCTTGCATCCTTCAAGGGCTTGTGATGTGTGACATAGGTATGTTAGCCTTACTATGGTAAACCCATTATGACACTGTCATTGATAATACATATTTACAAAATCACAGACTGACTCCAGATTGTTTTGTGTTTCAAGGGTGTTTATTGAAGTGCTCAGAAATGTGAGGGGTTTGTAAAAAGAGGATGGGTGATGTTGGAGTAATGTCCATGGCAGAGTCCAGTCTATTAGTCTCACAGGTGCACTGCCCATCTGGGCATAGGAAGTGGAGCTGGTGCAGTTAAAGTATGGACAGGGTAACAAAGTGGGACAGTGGGAGGACAATCAGGGTGGTGTCATTTCCTGGCGGGGGTCTTGCCATCTTGTTCTGTCCTGTTCCTGGATCTCAGGGACCGCTTGTGTGGTTGTTGTCCGTCTGCAGGGGGTGGGTGCTAGTGTGGTGGTCCTGTGGCTGGGCGTCCTGTCCACTAGCGCCAGCGGAGGTGGGGGGCAGTTCATCGTCCTGGCTAGTGTCAGGGGCCCCTTGGAGTGCCACGGTGTCCCTCAAGGTCTGCTGTATGTCCTTCAGCACCCCTGCAATGGTGCCCAGGGCGGAGCTGATGTTCCTGAGCTCCTCCCTGAACCCCAAAAACAGTTCATCCTGCAGGCGCAGGGTCTCCTGCAACTTGTCCAGGACTGTCGCCATCGTCTCCTGGGAGTGGTGGTATGCTCCCATGATGGAGGATAGGGCCTCGTGGAGAGTGGGTTCCCTTGGTCTGTCCGCCCCCTGTCACACAGCAGCCCTCCCAGTTCCCCTGTGTTCCTGTGACTCCGTCCCCTGGATCGTGTGCCCACTACCACTGCCCCCAGGTCCCTGTTGTTGTTGGGGTGACGGGTTATCCTGGGTTCCCTGTAGTGGTGGACACACCGCTGATTGACCTGTCCTGGGTAGGGAGGTTTGGGCCCGCTGGGTGGGTGCTGTGCTGGTGTTACCAGAAGGTGGAAGGTCGGTGTTGGGCTGTGCCTGTGCAAGGTGAACCGACTGTCCCGAGGCCCACGATGGTCCGGGCTGGTCATCAGGATCCAGTAGGGCAGAGCTGCTCTCGTCACTGTGGGCCTCTTCTGGGGATGGAGTGGTGTTGTCTGGATCCTCTGGTGTGGTGACGGTCCTTCGGGTTCCTGCTGGGGCATAAGAGCATGATTATTGCATGTGTGTGTGTGATGGTGTGCAATGGGTGGGTGTTTGTGTACCCCAGTGCAAGCATTCCTGTGTATGGGTTTGTGTGATGATGGTTGGGGGTTGTTCTGGGTATGTGTAGTGGGCATGCTTTAGTGAGGGGTGTCCATGCTTAGTTGTGTCATGCAGGCCTAGGTGTTGGGATGGGTGGTTTGTGTTATGGGTACATTAGTGAGGATTTGGAGTGATAGGGGAGGGTGTGAGGGTGGGGGTGTGTGATAGCATGCAGGTATGGTGGGGGATATGATAGTTAAGATTTGACTTACCAGTGTCCCATCCTCCACCGACTCCTCCGAGGCCCTCAGGAGGCAAGATGGTCAAGACTTGCTCCTCCCATGTTGTTAGGGGGAGGAGGTGGGGGTCCGCCGCCCGTCCGCTGTACCGCGATGTTGTGCCTGGAGACCGTTGAACGCACCTTCCCCCTTAGGTCGTTCCACCTCTTCCTGATGTCCTCCCTTTTTCTTGGGTGCTGTCCCACGGCGTTCACCCTGTCCACTATTCTGCGCCATACCTCCATCTTCCTGGCTATTGATGTGTGCTGTACCTGTGATCCAAATAGCTGTGGCTCTACCCGTATGATTTCCTCCACCATGACCCTGAGCTCCTCCTCGGAAAACTGGGGGTGTCTTTGGTGTGACATGGGGTGGTGTGTGTGTTGTGTGGGGCGGTGTGAGTGTTGATGTGTGTGGTGATGTGTAGTAGTGTGTGGTGTTTTGTGCGTGGATGTGGTGTGAGTGATGGTGTTGTGTGCCTCTGTATGGTGGTGTTGTCTTGGCTGTGCTGTCTCTCTGGCCTTCGTTCGTGAATTTTTGTTGTAGGGGTTTGTGGGTGATGTGGGTGTGTGTTTTATATTGAGTTGGGTGTGTGGGAGTGTTGTTTGTATGTGTATCAGGTGTGTGTATTTGTAATTGTCCAATGTGGCGGTGTTTTGGAGATGTGTGTGTATTTTGAGCGCGGCGGTGTGTACCGCCAATGGAATACCGCGGTTGAAAGACCGCCGCGTGGATTCGTGGTTCGTAATAGCATGGGCGTGTTTCTGTTGGCGTGGAGGTGGAGGTGGAGGTTTTGTTTCTGCCAGTTTATCACTGACCTTTGGTGTGGCGGTGTTGTGTGGGTGTCTGAATTTTGGCGGATTCCGAGATGTGTGTCATAATAGCTGTGGCGGAACACCGCCGTAACGGCGGTGTATTGGCTGTCTTCTCCACGGCGGTAAGCGCCTTTTACCGCCAATTTTGTAATGACCCCTTTAATCATCTGCCCTACTTCAGGTCTCAATCCTTCTACGAATCTGAACACAAAATGCAGCATGTCTTTCGGTTTGATCGCTTCCTTACCACTGTACTCCTTGAACGCTTTCAACAATCTCTCATAATAGGTATGTATAGACTCCTTTACTTCCTGCACTGTCCTGTCAGTCGTCTGCCAGTCAATATTTTTAGGCAAAATTCTCATCTTCAGGAACTCAATCATCTTATAATAATGTCTCATCACTTCGGGTGATGGTGCACTCTGCAATAACTCCTTTAGATGCGATTTTATTCCTGCTGACCTCATGTGTTCAAAATCCTTTGCCTCAAAATCTAACCTGTAATTCCTTTACAATTGTTTTGTTCTCTCAATCTCTGTCATGTTTGTCTGCCAATTTCTGATGTATCTTGCTCACTTCTCCTGTAATTATCAGACACAAATATCTCAGCTCTTCTGTGTAAGATCCTAACCTGTTCACTCCCATCGATCCCTCAACTAGCTCAGTTATCTCTGTATCCAGTCTCACACGATCTATCTACTCGTCACCCTTGGATGCATTTCGAGGTGCATTCAGACTGTCTAACCACTCATTCAAATCCTGTGCAGTCAATCTCTGCAACAAGATATTACTCGCATTCGGCATTGGCACCTGTTGTAACACTGCACCTCAGGTTTGCGGTGTCAAAAGCTTGAAGCTCTGACTTGCACTCGGACCATTTACCACATCTGGTAGGGCAACAAGTGGATTAAGATCCATTAACGATCTAGATCCATCAAAGGTCTGACCCATAGATGATACCACCTGCAGAGGCTCTCTCACTCCCCTCCTCATGAGGCTCTGTGACATTTCACCCTGTTCTCGTGCTATCGGCTTCTTTTGTGTAAACAATGGTACGGCTGGACCAACAGTAACCAGCAGTGATATTGCATCTGGTGCTGCTCTGACACTCATTTTGTGAAAGGTCTACTCCCATACTCTGATTTATCACTGGTGTCACATCTGACTGTGTCCCTGTCATTGGTGTAAACTTCGGCTAACCCAGTGGCTGTGCCTGAGGCATCAACATTGGAGTCGGCTCGGTCTGAACTAGCATTGGACTCAGAAACACTTGTTCAACCAGCACCACTAAGTTCGAAGTTGTCTCAAGAATCGGTACATCTGGACAAATTCTCTGTATCATTGGTGGGTGCATCTGCATTAGGAGTACTCTGCCCTACCCCTTCTACCTGTCCATTATCTGTCTACACTGGTCCCACTGGTCCCGTCACTTGAGCTGGGGCAGTCGGAACAGAACTAGTACTTGGACCCCCTTCATGCGCCGCACATGGAGGAGGTCGATCCCTCAATATCTGTGTAATAAGATCCTCAACATCTGAATCTTCTTCTTCTACGTAAGTCTTTTTCTTTTTCTTACCCCATGAACTCTTATCTCTTTGGTCAGTATTCTCTTTCTCTTCTGACTCATCTTCCTCTGTAATTGTAGGAAATAACCTAACAACCTATAACGTTCCCGTTCTCCATTTTTTTCTGTTCCCAATCCCATCTTGCCTCTGCTAAGGACTTCTCTACCTTCCTTACTCTCCTTTGGAACTTCACCTCTTGCTGCTGTCTGGCTACGAGCTACCAAACTGCTAAAGCCTCAAACTGTGCTGGTCTTGGAAGTGGCTTCATCTCATATAATTTCATTCATAACTGATCCAAAATTCTCAAATTAAATGTTCCATGCTCTGGAAATGCTAAAGCTCCCTGTTTCTCTGTCAGTTTGCACCACTGCTTTAACCAAAGACATGGTGCAACAGCTCTCTCCTCCATCACAATAAATGCCATAGAATTTTCCGGTGGGGTCGTCTCCCCGACTGTTGCCTTAATGTAAGAATCACCCTTCATGGCACTTCTGAACGCTTTGAAAAACTTCATCTTCTCTGTTGTATTTATTCGATTCAATAAGGAAATGGCTTTTGCTCCTAAGATTCCTTACACCCGCTTACCCAACCAATTACCTCTCACGGACGGGTACCACTCCACTTGTGACTCTTCTCACTAACCAACCTATCCCAGCGTGGCTTACTCTGATGTCACACTCACACACTGCGGCTGACAAAGTCTTGCGGCTTGTCCTTCTGATTTTCAATTCACACGAAACTAATGCAAAATTATTGCAAGCACTAACCAAAAACCAATAACCAAAAACCAAAAACAAATCTGCTGGTTTACTACAGGAAGGTACACAATCGCTTCGGAGACCTTACGGATTTTCACTGATGGCTCTTTTCGTTAATGCAGCTATTCATCTTTCTCAGCCTCTCACATTCGCAAGCAAAATGCGAATTTCACTTTCAACGGATTAATCGGTATGTCCAGGTGTACATAGGACTCACCAAATCTCAGTCGAAAATTTATCTTACTCGCTTAACTCACACATCGAATTGTTGATCACGCCCGATCAACCTACTTAAGCAGACAGATTGCAACATACAACCAAGTGTCTCCTACACTTGTCAATATACTCCGGAGTCTTAGACCATACAGGGTCCAAAGATCACCAACAACCATGTGGACAATTTTTGATCACAAGGTGCCACACACATGTGTAGTTCGACGACTTCCCTACTCTCATACTGCAGAGTACGCACACTCCTACTAAACCTCAACTGGAGTATGCAAACTCCCTACTTTACCTCTCATACATCACAATTCACCTGTGATCTGCTTAAGCCTTTGCAAGTGCAACCTACTGCTTTTACACTATCGCTTACACGCTGAGAACATACCCAACTTTACTAGTGGGATCTAGGATCTGGGAAAGTAATTTCTGGGCCTATGGGGACATCATCTTTGCTACAATTAATATTACGAAAAACAAAAATTCAAACTTCATAAAATGAACAGCTAATCCTAACTTAAACTACCACCATAACCACTAATCACCAAATAACTAGTTCTCCACAGAAACTAACCATCAAGCTGCTACCAAAAACTGCTAGTGCGTCTGGTTCTTCGTAAGTAGACTTACGAGGGGATGGGTATAGGCCGATGAACCTTTTGGATCGCATGAGGTATCCTAGCCATCTAGTGACTAATGTTATTGAAATGCACTATAACCAATCAACAATCACTATATAAAACATTAGTCATTTAGTCAACTAGATCAACAAATCATGAATAACCACAACTTAATATACGTTTTAACAATTTTGTCTCCCTATTAATTACAATTCTAATGCATGAGGTTAACTCAAACTTTATTCAATCAGCTCAGAATTAGTTTATTAATAATCACCAATAACATACCCTAATCATAATTTGAGAAAACATATGCTCTAATGCTTCAGCACAAGCTAACAAAGAAGAATATGGCAACATCAGTAGCGGAGTTCCGCAATCAGTTTGTCAATCATTTGTCACCGTCAACGTCATCAAAAAGAACCCTACCCATCTCAGATTAGCATTTATCATGTGGGACTTCATGCAAAAACAATTTAGAAACATGAATTTGGAAAACGTCTAGCTAGAAGAGTAAAACTATTTAAACAGAGCAGTTGGTTCCTAGAAAGAAAGGCACAAAGTTAATCAGTCACATTGTCATGCCGAACTATCCACGGATTAGATCAGCAACAAAGTCAGTCTTCGTCTTCAGGTCATCAATTGATCAGCAATGTATCAGGCTCTCAGGAGCATGAGCCCAATGACGGAATCTCGAATCACGTCTTGTGATGGCATCAATTCTCCCCTCACATCTCACATCTCCCTCAATTCTGCATATGAAGTTTTAGCCCCCTGTCATGACTTTTTATTAGAGTTTTTCAGTCCATTCCCCTAATTCTTAATTGGTCAGTCAATCACCAGTTATTACTCTCACCAACGAGTTTTATTTAGCAAATCTATGAATTCTAATATTTCGGCTTTCTCAGTTCATTGATTGGCTCACTGTACGATGTCCTCATCATCCGGCTCATCAGGTATCGAAAATGTTGCATCTTCCTCTTCAGTCAGTGTCTTCATTGTTCAAGTCCTGGGAAAGTACATCCAGCCTACTCTACACATAATTGTATCAATTTGATTCCATCATCTCCTGTCCGTTGGTACATTGCAGAAAATTCTAGCAAAGCAATAATTTTTTTAAACAGCATACAGTTCACGCTCAGTTCAATGCAGAAGCAACTTCTACATTGTGGTCCTCATTTCAACCCTGGCTTGGTATTACGACCACGGCAGAAACTGCCAACATAGACAGCCACTTTAACACTCCGACCGCCTCGGCGGTACAAACAAACAGCGCAACGGTAACCGCCAACAGACCGGTGGAAGAAAATGTACTTTCCACCCTATCACAAGATGCCAATCTACCACCTTTTCCGGGGCGTAATCAACGCGATCAAAAACACGCCGGAAACAGTACACAGAAGGGGATATCACTCACCTCTCCACACCCCACGAGGAACCAGGACACCATGGAGCCAGAACTGCAGATCCTGCCTGCGATCGTATTCCTTCTCCTCTATCAGGAGCTCCAGAGACGGCAACGATGACCACGGTGAGTACTGCACCTATAACACGGGGGGAGGGAAGAGAGAGTAACACACACATGCAACACTCCCACCCTCACCCACAACACCATACACACAAATACAAGCTCCAACATTACATATACACCCCCCACCTCCCCTTCAATAACGCAAGTACAAAAGGAATTGATTTGAACGATTGTAATCAATAGAAATCCAGTGGTCAAATCTCTAAATACAGTATAAACACACAAGTCCGGATATTGCACCAATCATTGTCCGTGGACCACTGGGCCAAAAATGCATGACGCCCACACTCGATACCTGACTCCAAACAGAAAGAACACTGGAGGGGCATCAGATGGAAAATAAACAGGCACCTCAAGAGGAGGGGGAGGGGGGCACCTCAGCCTGATGAACGCACAACGCCACTGTTCCACGAGGGGGCTCCATGCCCACTGCTTTATCCTGGGGAGTGCAAAGCCACAGTCTCTCAAGTCTCTCCATTGGGTGGGTTGCCCACTGTTTTATCCTGGGGAGTGCAAAACCACAGTCTCTCAAGTCTCTCCAGTGGGTGGGTTGCCCACTGCTGCATCCTGGGGAGTGCAAAGCCACAGTCTCTCAAGTCTCTCTAGTGGGTGGGTTGCCCACTGCTTTATCCTGGGGAGTTCAAAGCCACAGTCTCTCAAGTCTTTTCAGTGGGTGGGTTGCCCACTGCTTTATCCTGGGGAGTCCAAAGCCACAGTCTCTCAAGTCTCTCCAGTGGGTGGGTTGCCCACTGCTTTATCCTGGGGAGTGCAAAACCACAGTCTCTCAAGTCTCTCCAGTGGGTGGTTTGCCCACTGCTTTATCCTGGGGAGTGCAAAGCCACAGTCTCTCAAGTCTTTTCAGTGGGTGGGTTGCCCACTGCTATATCCTGGGGAGTGCAAAGCCACAGTCTATCAAGTCTTTTCAGTAGGTGGGTTGCCCACTGCTTTATCCTGGGGAGTGCAACACCACAGTCTTTCAAGTCTCTCCAGTGGGTAGGTTGCCCACTACTTTATCCTGGGGAGTGCAAAGCCACAGTCTCTCAAGTCTCTCCAGTGGGTGGGTTGCCCACTGCTGCATCCTGGGGAGTGCAAAGCCACAGTCTCTCAAGTCTTTCCAGTGGGTGGGTTGCCCACTGCTGCATCCTGGGGAGTGCAAAGCCACAGTCCCTCAAGTATTTTCAGTGGTTCGGTTGCCCACTGCTTTATCCTGAGGAGTGTAAAGCCTCAGTCTCTCAAGTCTTTTCAGTGGGTGGGTTGCCCACTGCTTTATCCTGGGGAGTGCCAAGCCACAGTATCACAAGTGGATGCCTTTCTCCACTGGTTCTGGAGGGGGCTTTGTGCCCAGAGTGCTTCATTCTGCCAAGAGCAGAGGTAGTGGATGTGATACTCCACTGGTTCTGGAAGGGGCTTTGTGCCCAGTGTGCTTCATCCTGCCAAGGACAGAGGTAGTGGATGTGATACTCCACTGGTTCGGGAGGGGGCTTTGTGCCCAGAGTGTTTAATCGGGGTCTGTGGCGGCGGTGCTGGTGGCGGGCTCAATGACAACGGTGCTGGTGGCGGGCTCTGTGGAGGTGCAGGTGGCAGTGCAGTTGGCGGTCTTCTCCGCCGTACAGGTTGGCGTCAACATGGACAGAAGGTGTGACACTGGTCCCTCAGTCAGTGCCACCATGCCCTCTCCTGACCTGCCCTTCAGTTTCTGGCCCTTCCCCACCCTGGATGGGGGCACAGCTGTCTTGCCACTATCGCCTTTCGTTTTCCCTGAGCCCTTGGTGGCCGGTGTTTTTTGCTTCTCCCTCCAGGATGTGGGCAACTTTTTTAGTTTTGCAGGGGGCAGAATGTCTTTGCCCTCGCTCCGTGGCACACTGGCAGCCCTGATGGTTGGCGCACTCCAATAGCCCGCAGTTGCTGGCATCACTGTGCCTGGGGATGTGATGGCTGAGGTGCTGGGTTGGGACCTGGAAAGCCTGGCCCTAGGGGACGGACGGTGGGGGAGGTGTAGGGAAGAGGTCAATATTAGCCAGGAAAAGTTTTTCAGACACACTGGGACGGGTAGATGGAGGGGGTTTGGGAGTGGAGGTAGAGGTAGTGGTTGTAGGAGGTGTGCGTCTGCTGAATATGGGTGAAGGTGCATGGGCTGGAGGCTGATGTGAGGTGGATGGCTGTTTGGTGGGTGTGTGCCTGCGTTTTTGTACTTTGGGAGGAGGGCTCACAGACACACTGGGAGAGGACACTGGAGATATGTGAATGGTAGTGGGGGTGGTGAGTGCACATGAGCGGTGTGTGGTGATGGGCATGCTGGTGATGGAGGTAGTGGCTGAAGATGTAGGGCATGCAGGTGTGAGTGTAGACAAGACTGGGAGGGAGACATGGAGGAGGGGAACACAGTGGAGGCAGTGGATGTTGGTATGTCTGCATGGGTATGATGCTTGTGTTAGTGCTTGTGGGATGTGTGGTGCTTATGTTTGCCTGAGCCACCCTTGTGTGTTGAGGTGTGTGCATGCTGGTCTGATGGTGTGCTTGGGATAGGCAGAGGTACAAGGGATTGGGTCTGGGTGGAGGAAGTTGGAGGAGGGACGCTGGACACAGGGACAATGGCTGCCATCAGTGCTGAGGCCAGAGCCTGAAATGCTCTCTGTTGGGCTGCCTGGCCAGAATGAATGCCCTCCAGGTATGCATTTGTTTGTTGCAAATGCCTCCCAACACCCTGGATGACATTCACAATGGTAGACTGCCCAACAGTGAGGGATCTAAGGAGGTCAATAGCCTCCTCACTGAGGAAAGCAGGGCTGACTGGGGCAGGGCCTGAGGTGCCTGGGGCGAAGTAGATGCCCACCCTCCTGGGTGAGCGGGCACGGGAAACACACTGAGGGGCTTGTGGGAGGGCAGTGCTGGTAGAGGGGGTGGTGGCTGTACCTGTTGATGCGGGGGCAACGGAGGGGCCTGCCACCGCAAGGACCTCCCATCAGAGGAAGAGTCACTGTCGCTGGTCTCTGCTCCTGTCCCTGCCGTGGAGCTCCCCTCACCCTCCTTCCCATTGGTGGCTTCAGACTCCGTTGTTTCGCCCTCCAGGGCCAAGTGGGATGCAGCTCCCTCCTGCTCCAGTGCCAATGATCCTCTGCCTGATGATGCTATTGCACACAAGAAAAGGGAGACCACAAAAAGGGGGGGGAGACAGAAGAAAGACATGTTCAGTGCATGCAACACCACTACCGTTAACGGACACTACAGACACAGCAGACCTCTGCACTACGCCATGCACTTATAGTTCCTAGATTATTCACAGAGCCATGGGGTACAAGGCCTATGCCCGATTGCTGCACACATGGAAGTCACAGGAGCCTGACTAGTTGTAGATGGCACTAACCACTAGTGGGGTTGGGGTGCCACTGAGTCTGCCTCACAAGTGACCTTGCATACCAAGCTCACCCTTGCCTAGAGGAACCCAATGCCCACCTCCCCTACCCAGACACCTCGTAATGCGCGCAGAGTCAGATAATTGTTACTGTACTCACCCCCTTGTGGCTGCTGTGATGCCCTCAAGCGCCCATCCAACTCTGGATACGCCACCGCCAGGATCTGGAACATAAGGGGGATCATGGTGCGATGGGCACCCCTCCCACGTTGGGAGGCCATCACCAGCTGGGCCTCTGCCATCTTCTTGCTCCAGCGGCAGATGTCCTCCCATCTTTTTCCAGCAGTGGGTGCTCCGTCTGTGGTGGACCCCCAGGGTCCGGACGTCCTTGGCGATGGCACGCCAAATATCCTTCTTGTAGTGGGCGCTGACCTAGAGGAATAGTACAGGGGAAAAGGATAATCTTTACCCGTCCGGACATCATACTCATTGACCCACGTTCCCACCCTTGCCCCGATGCACATACATTCACCGTCTCAGTCCCCCCCATGTATCTTCCAGCCACACCACTCCAAACAGGCATTGCCCATGCAGCATGCTCACAGTGTACTCACCTGTTTGTCTGGAGGACCGTAGAGTAGAGTGTACTGGGGAGGACCCCATCCACTAACTTTATTAAAGGTTTGTCTGCACAAGAAATAACAAAATGGTTGGAAGATTTAAGTAATTTAAAAATGCAAGAGAGGAAAGATAAAGAGGAAGAAAAAAATAAACAGAGTGAGATTGAACATGGTAGGAAATTAACTCCTGGAAGGGACCATGGGTGTGAACAGACTTGAGTCGTATACGGAAGCTTGTTGTGATGTGGCTCATGGCTGCTTGCATGCTTAGCCTCGAGCCAGACTTCTAGAACACGGTGGGGTGTTCGCTTTCCCGGCAGTTGGCTTGCTGATTGTGAAAGAGAGAGCATCGCGTTTGGAAGAGCTCATGAATAAACTACGTTATTCCTTTGAAGCTTTGTGTTGGTGTATTTACCTCACCACATTTTTATGGCGAAGAGGGTCAGTAAGCGACTCAACTCTTCCAACGCAGATGCATGGGACCCACAGTAAGAGCATTCTGTAGAGACACTTAAGGACATTATCGGCAAGGCGCTCATTCAAACTTCATCGCTGGTCACGATTTGATCGCTAGACTTCATTGGTGTACTTTGTCTGATGAGCCGCGTTTTGTTTACGGCCTTCTGCGCAGTTGCCTCTGGGTCCGGTTTCTTAGCAACGCCTTGGTGTGAGCGTTGCTGGTTCAACGTCAAGTGCACGTGATTCACATTTCCGGCGGCCATCTTGGGATGTTGGAATAATTCTCATTAGGACTACTGGCACACGAGTAACATTCGGTGAACGCCTACTCTAGCCATTTACAAGCGCTAGAAAACGTTGATCGGAAATCGAGTCCAGCGCACGTCTGCTGTATGGATGGCTAATGAATCAACAGGATTCTAATGAAGGTGCCTATTACGGTGATGGGCACACCTGGATCTTTCTTTGGTCGCTGTAAATTACATAATTCTGTTTCTTCTTCATTTTGACGGTGATGGATGCATCTGTTTTTTAGTAACACTGTTTACTTTGGCATTTTGTATTTATCACCCTATTGGACAATCAGTACATTTGATTCATTCCTTGAGTTTGTGTTTGCATCAAGACTATGGAGATCACAGCCTCTGCAATACATTCACCACCTCTGTTCTTAACCCAACCTGGGAATCCACCAATACCGTGGGAAGAGTGGATTGATAATTTTGACAATTACCTAGAAGCTTTAGATGGTTTGGGGTTCTCTTCCAACAGGAAGAAAGCCATTTTACTTAGTTCAATGGGTAATGAAGGACAACATGTTTTCAAATACCTTCCAAAGGCTGTTGATCAGGATGGGCAGTCTATAGACGATGTTTTTTTGGAGGCTATGCGGAGATTGGAAGTAAGGTTTGCTAAAGTGGAAAATGTGGTCATGCAAAGGTATAAATTTGACATGCAACCTCAGAGAGAGGGTGAGTCTATTGATTAATTTGTTGCTCGTTTCAGAGAACTTTCTGTTAAATGTAGGTTTGGAGCGATGACTGAGGAATTAATTAGAGACCAACTCATAGTATAGTGTAGGAGCAAGAAGATGCAAGATGCAAAAAATCGCTCCATGACGAAGTTGTCAACACTTCCTTCAATTCTAGCAAGATTAACAGCAGTGTATGTGGCAAGTGTGGTAGTAAATTTCACACTTCTGAATTCAAAAATTGTTTTGCACAAGGGAAAGAGTGTCGGAGGTGCGGATGCAAAAGGCACTTTGCGCGAATGTTTAGAGAGAGGGAACATGTTAAAGGGAACGTGGCCACTGTCGCAGATGCTGGTGGTAGCATATCCATGAATGACAAGCTAGAGAGGGTGCTATGTGTGTCTGAGTTTGATAATGCTGCAGTGCGAGTGAAGAGGATGCAGAGGCCTAAAGCTGAATTTATTGTAAAGAATGTGCCTGTAAATTTGATGATAGATTCTGGTTCCCTTTATACCATTGTTCCTAAGGATTTGTTCCTTCAGAAGTGGCCGTCAACCAGATTGTTGCCGAAAGACATTAATCCTGGGGGTTATCAGGGTGAACAAATAGATATAATTGGATACATGTTCACAGAAATAAGATTTAAGGGAAGGAAGGTAGTAGGCAAAGTCTATGTGGCAGAATCTGGACCACCAATTTTGGGTTGGCAACATCAATATGATCTGTGCATTGTCACCAATCCATGTGCTCCTAGCCAGGTTACTGTTATTGATGATGTTTCAGTGGGTGATATCCTGGAAGATGCCAGGGAGGTGTTTAGAGATGAAATGGGGTAGTTAAGAGACTATGGGGGTCATTCCAACATTGGCGGTAAAAGCCGCTTACCGTCGTGCAGAAGACCGCCAACACACAGCCACGGAATTCCGCCACAGCTATTATGACACACATCTCGGAATCCGCCGAAATTCAGACACCCACACAAGTCCGCCACACCAAAGGTCAGTGTTAAACTGGCGAAAACAATTCCTCCACCGTCACGGCAACAGAAACACACCCATGCTATCACGACCCACGAATCCACGCGGCGGTCTTTCAACCGCGGTATTCCATTGGCGGTACACACCGCCGCGCTCAAAATACACACACATCTCCAAAACACCACCACATTGGACAATTCCAAATACACACACCTGACACACATACAAACAACACTCCCACACACCCAATTCAATATAAAACACACACCCACATCACCCACAAACCCCTATGACCATAATTCAGGAACGAAAGCCAGAGAGACAGAGAGCACAGCAATTGAGAACCCCACCACACAGAGGCACACAACACCATCACCCATACAACATTCCATGCACAAAACACCACACACCACTACACATCACCACACACATCAACACTTACACCACCCCACACATCACCCACACCACCTCATGTCACGCCAAAGACACCCCCGGTTTTCCGAGGAGGAGCTCAGGGTCATGGTGGAGGAAATCCTACGGGTAGAGCCACAGCTATTTGGCTCACAGGTGCAGCACACCTCCATAGCCAGGAAGATGGAGCTATGGTGCAGAATCGTGGACAGGGTCAACGGTGTGGGACAGCATCCAAGAAATCGGGAGGACATCAGGAAGCAGTGGAACGCCCTACGGGGAAAGGTGCGTTCTGTGGTCTCCAGGCACAACCTCGCGGTACAGCAGACTGGCGGCGGACCCCGACCTCCTCCCCCACAACTAACAACATGGGAGGAGCAAGTCTTGACCATAATGCATCCAGAGGGCCTCGGAAGAGTCGGTGGAAGTATGGACACTGGTAAGTCAAATCTTAACTATCATATCCCCCACCCTACCTGCATGCTATCACACACCCCCACCCTCACCCCCTCCCCTATCACCCCAAATCCTCACCAATGTGCTAATAACACAAACCACTCATCCCAACACCAAGCCCTGCATGACACAACTAAGCATGGTCACCCCTCACCAAAGCATGCTCACTGCACATACCCAGAACAACCCCCTAACCATCATCACACAAACCCACACACAGGAATGCTTGCACTGGGGTACACGCACACCCACCCATTGCGCACCATTACACACACACATGCAATAATCATACTCTCATATCCCTGCAGGACCACTAAGGAACGTCACCACACCGGAGGGTCCAGACATCTCCACTCCACCCACAGAAGAGGCCCACAGTGATGACAGCAGCTCTGCCCTACTGGATCCTGATGACCAGCCCGGACCATCGTGGGCCTCGGGACAGTCGGTTCCCCTTGCACAGGCACAGCCCAACACTAACCTTCCACCCTCTGGTAACAACAGCACAGCACCCACCCAGCGGGCCCATACCTCCGTACCCAGGACACGTCAATAAGCTGTGTGTCTACCACTACAGGGAACCCAGGATAACCCACCACCCCAACAACAACAGGGACCTGGGGGCAGTGGTAGTGGGCACACGGTCCAGAGGAAGGAGGCACAGGAACACAGGGGAATTGGGAGGGCTGCTGTGCGACAGGGGGCGGATAGGCCAAGGGAACCCTCTCTCCACAAGGCCCTCTCCTCCATCATGGGAGCATACCACCACTCCAGGATACGATGGCGACGGTCCTGGCCAAGTTTCAGGAGACCCAGCGCCTGCAGGAGGAGCAGTATTTGGGGTTCAGGGAGGAGCTCAGAACCATCAGCTCTGCCCTGGGCACCATCGTAGGGGTGCTGAAGGACATACAAAAGACCATGAGGGACACCGTGGCACTCCAAGGGGCCCCTGACACTGGCCTGGACAATGAACTGCCCACCACCTCCGCCGGCGCTAGTGGACAAGACGCCCCGCCACAGGACCACCACACCAGCACCCCACCCCCTGCAGACGGACAACCACCACGCAAGCGGTCCCTGAGATCCAGGAACAGGACAGAGCAAGATGGCAAGACCCCCGCCAGGAAATGAGACCACCCTGATTGTCCTCCCAATGTCCCACTTTGTTACCTTGCCCATACTTTAACTGCCCCAGCTCCACATCCAAAGTCTATATGGGCAGTGCACCTGGTGACCAATAGACTGGACTCTGCAATGGACATTCTTCCACCGTCCCCCATCACCATTTTACAACCCCCCTCCATTTTTGAGCACATAAATAAACACCTTTGAACCACAAAACAATCTGGAGTCAGTCTGTGATTTGTTAAATTTGTATTATCAATGACAGTGTCAAAATGCGTTTTCAATTGTAAAGCCAACATACCTATGTCACACATCACAAGTCCTTGAAGGATGCAAGCAGATGACACACGTTGGTAACCACACCTGTGAAACCGTAATGGAAAGGTACAACTCAGTGACCAAATAGTGATATGGAATGACAGACATGATAGAGGTAGAAGTGTGAAAGTGAATGTAATGGTAAAAAAGAAATGTTCTCACCTGTGTGTCACTGGAAATATTGCTGTATGACTGACTCCCTGTTGTCTATGTCTTCTTCCTCAGCTTCCTCCTCATCACTGTCCACAGGCTCCACAGCTGCCACAACACCGTCATCTGGACCATCCTCCTGCAGAAAAGGCACCTGTCTTCGCAAAGCAAGATTCTGAAGCATCGAGCAGGCAATGATGATCTGGCACACCTTCTTCGGTGAGTAGAATAGGGAACCACCTGTCATATGGAGGCACCTGAACCTGGCCTTCAGGAGGCCGAAGGTGCGTTCGATCACCCTCCTAGTCCGCCCATGGGCCTCATTGTAGCGTTCCTCTGCCCTGGTCCTGGGATTCCTCGCTGGGGTCAATAGCCAGGACAGGTTAGGGTAACCAGAGTCCCCTAATAGCCACACACAGTGCCTCTGGAGTTGACCTATCACATACGGGATACTGCTATTCCGCAGGATGTAGGCGTCATGCACATAGCCAGGGAACATAGTATTTACCTGGGAGATGTACTGGTCTGCCAAACATTCCATCTGTACATTCATGGAATGATAACTCTTCTGGTTCCTGTACACCTGTTCACTCCTGTGGGGGGGACCAAAGCTACATGGGTGCCATCAATAGCACCTATGATGTTGGGGATATGTCCAAGGGCATAGAAGTCACCTTTAACTGTAGCCAAATCCTCCACCTGAGGGAAAACGATGTAGCTCCTTACATGTTTCAGCAGGGCAGACAACACTCTGGACAACACGTTGGAAAACATAGGCTGGGACATCCATGATGCCATGGCCACTGTTGTCTGAAAAGACCCACTTGCAAGGAAGCACCTGCATGTCAGGGGGGATTCCAGTGGGATGGCGGATTGGTGACATCAGGTCTGGCTCCAACTGGGTACACAGTTCCTGGATAGTGGCATTGTCAAACCTGTAGGTGATGATTAAATGTCGCTCCTCCATTGTCAACAGGTCCACCAGCAGTCAGTACACCGGAGGATTCCACCATCTTCTCAAATGTCCAAGCTGACGGTGCCTAGGAAGGACAACAACGACCACAGAGTCAACAAATTTCCAGGTATGTACCCACAGATACACAGAACACGACACCAAACACAAAACTCTTCCTGTATGTGTGTTGAGTGTAGGCCTAGGTATGTGTGATGCAGTAGTAAATGAAGCCATGTGGGCCCCTGAAATGGCAGCTGCCTGACCTCTAAACTGGGACAATGGGATGTGAGGTATCTGCGCTGGCATTGTACCCCGTCCCGGTAGGCGGTCGTAGACCGCGGCGCAATGCTGCATTGGTTAACATTGGACCCTATGGGTCCCAGGAGCCAATGATGAAGTGCGCCGGCAGTGATGATACGCACCGCCGTGGACGTCACCGCCACGGACGTGACTGACATTTTCTATCTGTTCAATCACTCAATACCTGATCTTCGACAGGAGAGGACCTACACTGCAAGTGCTGCTGTGACCTCGGTCTGGAAGAGACAATGGCTGCTGCGTCTGGGGAAAGGGCCCCTGCCTTCACTGCTTAGGAGTTGGAGAAGCTCATGAATGGGGTCCTCCCCCAGTACACGCTACTCTACGGTCCTCCAGACCAACAGGTAAGTACCAAGGGAGCACGTTGTAGGGGCTATGCCAGGGTGGAGAGGGCTGGTTGTAAGAAGGAAGGGTGCAGAGTTCAGGGAACATGAAGGACTGTGAATGCATGTGTCACAAGGCAAGGGTATGGATGGGGGCCACTCACATCGATGGTGCAGTTGGTAATGACTTTTCTTCTTCCCCTGCGCATGTCATGTAGGTCTGCCCCCACCAGAAGAAGGACATTTGGCATGCCATCGCCAAGGACGTCCGGACCCTGGGGATCCACCAGAGACGGGGCACCCACTGCCGGAAAAGATGGGAGGACATTCGCCGCTGGTCAAGAAGACGGCTGGGGCTCAGCTGGGGATGGCCTCCCAACGTTGGAGGGGTGCCCGTCGCACCATGACCCCTCTGATGTTCAGATCCTGGCGGTAGCCTACCCGGAGTTTGATGGGCGCTTGAGGGCATCACAGCAGACACAAGGGGGTGAGTACACTCTCATTCTGGGGATTTTGCGTGCAGTGGAGGGGTCTGGGTGGGGGAGGAGGGATGTGGGTTTCCCTAGGCCAGGGCGACTTACGTAGGCTAGGCCCCTCCGTAATGCAGGCCATGTGCCACTCCACCCCACCTCAGTAGAGGGCCAAGTACAGGTATACATGCCCCTGTGGCATCCATGTGTGCAGATGTCCACCATAGCCATGTAGGCCAGATCCCAGGAATTGCATCTGTAGTGGCCAAGAGCACGGCGTAGTGCAGGGGGCTGCTGTGTCTGTATTTTCTGCCAACGGTAGCGGTAAGCCATGCACTCAACCTGACTTTCTTCTGTCGCCCCCCCCCCTTTTTCTGCTCTCCCTTTCTTTTGTGCATCAGCATCATCAGGCGGAGGTAGAGGGGCACCGGAGCACGAGGGAGCTGCATCCCACATGGCCATGGAGGGCCACACCACGGACTCTGAATACACCAGTGGGGCAGAGGGCGAGGGGAGCTTCACGTTGGGCACCGGATCACCAACCAGCGACATGGACTCGTCGCCAATGGGAGCTCCCTTGTGGTGGTGGCACCATCTGTGCCCCCCACTTCTACAGGTACAGCCGCCACCTTCCCTACCAGCACCGCCCTCCCAGCAACCCCTCAGCCTTCGCCCCGTGCCCGCTCACCCAGGAGGGTGGGCATCACCTTCGCCACAGGCACCTCAGCCCCTGCCCCTGTCACCGCTGCTGCCCTCAGTGAGGAGGCCATTGACCTCCTCAGGTCCCTCACTGTTGTGCAGTCTACCATTGTGAATGCCATCCAGGGTGTAGAAAGGGAGTTGAAACACACTATGCATTCCTGGAGGGCATTCATTCTGGTCAGGCTGCCCATCATCGAACCCTGCAATCTCTGGCCTCAGCACTGATGGCAGCCATTGTCCCTGTGTCTAGCCTCCCCCTCCAACTTCCTCCACCCAGATCCAAACCCCTATACCCCAGCCTATCCCAAGCACACCATCAAACAAGCATGCATACACCTCAACACACACAAGTAGCTCAGGCAAACATAGGCAGCACACAACCCACAGGCACTCATGCAAGCATCACCCACATACAGAGACAGCAACATCCACTGCCTCCACTGTGTCCCCCTCCTCGTCGTCTCCCTCCTCCCTCCCAGTGTGGTCTACACTCTCACCTGCATGCACTACATCTACAGGCACTAGGACTCGCACCAGAACACCCAGCACCACACCCCGCTCACCTGCACTCACCACCCCCACTACCATTTACACGTCCCCTGTGTCCACTCCCAGTGTGTCTGTGACGCCCCCTCCCAAAGTACACAAACACGGGCACCCACACACCCAACATCCATCCACCTCACGACAGCCTCCAGTACCTGCACCTGCACCCAAAACACCTAAAGTTACACCTCCTACATCCACCTCCTCTTCCTCCACTCCCACACCCCCTCCAGCTACCCATCCCAGTCTTCGTCAGCAACTCTTCCTCAGCAACGTTGACCTCTTTGCCCCCATCCCCACCCCTCCAATTCATAAGTCCCGTAGTAGCACCTCAGCCAAAAAAACTCCAGGACCTGTGGTGCGTGTTCAAGGTGTGTGGAGTGCACCGGCCACCAGGGCAGCCAGTGTGACATGGAGCCAAAGCACTGCCAGTCCACCCCCTGTAAAGCACCTCAAGTTGGAAAGTGTCCGACAGGACAGGGTGAAGACTCCTGGTGGCAAAACTGCTCACAAGGGTCCCAGGGGGATTGCAGAGTCAGCTGTGACTCCTCCAAAGGTGGTGAGGGGCCAGAAGAAGTCTGCACAGTCTGGTAGGAGCAGCACGGCGGAGAAGCGCTCCATCCTCCCCGGCGGCCGGGACACCACCGCCAGCACCATCGTCACTGGTCAGGAGACCACCGCCGGAGTCAGTGCCCAGGAGGGCAGCAGTATCGTCACTGGTCAGGAGACCACCGCCGGAGTCAGTGCCCAGGAGGGCAGCAGTATAGTCAGTGGTCAGGAGACCACCGCCGGAGTCAGTGCCCAGGACGGCAGCAGTATTGTCACTGGTCAGGAGACCACCGCCGGAGTCAGTGCCAAGGAGGGCAGCAGTATCGTCACTGGTCAGGAGACCACTGCCTGAGTCAGTGCCCAGGAGGGGCCTGCCAGCCACAGCCCCACTGGGCAATGAGGGACCATCATGCCACACACCAATGCACAGGTCAGAGACCGCCATGGCAAAGCACTTCTACACAAGGGAAACACCGCCATTGCAAAGCACCGCTGAACAGGGCAAAGCACCGCTGAACAGGTCAGAGACCGCCATGGCAAAGCACTTCTACACAAGGGAAACACCGCCATTGCAAAGAACCGCTGAACAGGGCAAAGCACGCTGAACAGGTCAGAGACCGCAATGGCAAAGAACCACTGAACAGGGCAAAGCACCGCTGAACAGGTCAGAGACCGCCATGGCAAAGCACCGCTGAACAGGTCAGAGACCGCCATGGCAAATCACCACTGAACAGGGCAAAGCACCGCAGAACAGGGCAAAGCACCGCTGAACAGGTCAGAGACCGCCATGGCAAAGCACCGCTGAACAGGGCAAAGCACTCCCCAGGATGGTACAGTGGCCAAACCACCCACTGTAGAGACTTGAGAGACTGTGGCTTTGCACTCCCAGGATGTTACAGTGGGCATCCCACCCACTGTAGAGACTTGTGAGACTGTGGCTTTGCATTCCCCAGGATGGTACAGTGGGTAACCCACCCACTGCAGAGACTTGAGAGACTGTGGCTTTGCACTCCCCAGGATACATCAATGGGCATGGAGCCCCCTCGTGGATCTGGCATGGTGCTGTAATCTGGCAGAGGTGCCCCCCCTTTCCCTTCCCCCTGAGGTGCCTGTTGTATTTCTATCTGATGCCCCTGCAGTGTTCTCTCCGTTAGTGGACAGGTATCTAGTGTGGGCCTCGCCCATGCATTTTTGGACCAGTGGTGCACGGACATTGATATGTGCATATCTGCACTGCTTCTCGTAATGTATATAATTTTCAATGTGTATATATATCTGTATATATTTGGAACTGTATTTCGATACATTACAAAGTTTGAACTAATTTCCTTTTGTCTTTGCATTCTTCCGGGGGGGGTTTGTGGGTTGTTACTGTGATGTTTGGAAATGCATTGGTGTGTGTGTTGTAGTGTGCGAGGGTGGGGATGGGGTGGGGGTGTTGCATGTGTGTGTCCCTGACTTTTGCCTCCCCCCTCCCCTATGTCGTAGGTGCAGTACTCACCGTTGTCTTCGGCGCCGCCGTTGCTGGTGTTCGTAGATGAGCAGGAAGACAAGGGCAGAGAGTATTTGTAATTCCGGCTCCATGGTGTCCTCCTTCCTCGTGGAGTGTGTTGAGGTGAGCGTTTTCCCTGTGCAAAAGCTGTTTCCACTGTGTTTTTATCCACGGTGAATCCGCCACAGAAAAGGTGGCGGATTGGCGGGTTGTGATACTGTGGGCGGTACATTGTCTTCCGCCTGTCTGTTGGCGGTGACCGCCGTGCTGCTTGTCTGTACCACCATGGCGGGCGGTGTGTTAAAGTGGCTGTCTATGTTGGCCGTTTCCGCCAAGGTCATAATTCCCTTTTTTTGTCCGCCGGCCTGTTTGCGGTATTACCACACCTTTAACACCGTCCGCCAGGGTTGTAATGACCCCCTATATGCATGAAATTAAACTGAAACCGGGTGTTGTTCCTGTACAGCACAAAGGGGGTTATTCCAACTTTGGAGGAGGTGTTAATCCGTCCCAAAAGTGACGGTAAAGTGACGGATTTACCACCAGCCGTATTACGAGTTCCATAGGATATAATGGGCTCGTAATACGGCTGGTGGTAAATCCGTCACTTTTCTGTCACTTTTGGGACGGATTAACACCTCCTCCAAAGTTGGAATAACCCCCAAAGTCAGAAAAGTACCAGTGTCAGTAAGGGGTGGAGTTAAGGAACTTCTAAATGAAATGCTTGACAGCGGTCTCATCGAACCTGTGGAGGACTCAGAATGGTTGTCACCTGTTGTCATTTCGAAAAAAAAGATGGAAATTTGAGACTCTGTGTGGACCTGAGAGATTTGAACCAAAACATAATAACTGACAATTTTCCTTTGCCTAACATCAATGAGTTGATCTTACTTATGAAAGATGCTAAATACTTTTCTAAGTTAGACCTCAAGCACGCTTATGATTAAATAAGACTTCATTTGTCGTCTAAGGCTCTTACTGCTTTCATCACTATGGAGGGCACGTACCAGTTTACCCAGATGCCTTTTGGATTGGCATCTCCTGCCAGTGTATTTCAGAGGATGATGAGTCATATTTTTAAAGGTTTGGAAAATGTACTGTTTTTTCAAGATGACATTCTTGTTTTTGGCAATACTATTGAAAATCATAATATCACATTGAAGAGGGTGTTGGACAGACTTTTGGAGTCTGGGTTGACATTACGTCAGGAGAAGTGTCAGTTTTTGATAAAGGAGGTGGAGTATCTCGGACATTCGATATCGCAGGAGGGTGTTAAACCAAAAAAAGACTTACTAAATGCCATTAGGTTGGCGCCAGCTCCCAAGGACAAAGACCAATTACGGTCATTTTTGGGGCTTGTTAAATATTACTCCAAGTTTGTCAAAGACTTTGCCAGCAAAACTGAGGGGGTCATTCTGACCTCGGCGGTAAAAGGCCCTTACCGCCGGTCAGAAGTCCGCCATTCTACCTCCGCGGCCGCGGTAAACCGCCACGGTCATTCTGACCACCAACTGTGAAACCGCCAAAAACCCGACATCCACAGAAGGCCGCCTCATCAGCGGGCAGCGATAAACTGGAGATGACCAAACCTCCACCGCCACGCCAACACAAACACGCCCATGCCATGCTGACCCACGAATCCACGCGGCGGTCTTTCAACCGCGGTATTCCATTGGCGGTACACACCGCCGCGCTCAAAATATACACACAGCTCCAAAACACAGCCACATTGGACAATTTGAAATACACACACCTGATACACATACACACAACACTCCCACACACCCAATTAACTATAAAACACACACCCACTTCACCCACAAACCCCTACAAACACAAATATCTGAGAGAAGGCGCAATGCACTGAGAGAGAGCACAGGGAACGCAAAGCACAACACACACAGGAACACAACATCATCACCCACACTACATCTACGCACACATCACCACACATCACCACGCACATCACCACAAACACCACCCCACACCTCATCCACACCACCCCATGGCACCCCAAAGACACCCCAGGTTCTCGGACCAGGAACTCAGGGTCATGGTGGAGGAAATTATAAGGGTAGAGCCCCAGCTCTTCGGCACACAGGTGCAGCACACCACTATAGCAAGGAAGGCTGAGCTATGGCAAAGGATCGTAGACAGGGTCAACGCTGTGAGACAGCATCCCAGAAATCGGGAAGATATCCGAAAGCGATGGAACGACCTACAGGGGAAGGTGCGCTCAATGGTGTCGCAACACAACATCGCTGTGCAGAAGACTGGCGGCGGACCCCCACCCACTCCACCCCAATTCACAGCATGGGAGCAAGAGGTAGTAAACATCCTGCATCCTGATGGCCTCGCTGGAGTACACAGAGGAATGGACTCTGGTAAGTCGAATCTCAACTACTTCACCCCCCCCAACCACCAGCATGCCAACCCACACCCCCACCCTCACCCCCAATCTCAAACCCCCAGCACACATCCTCCCTGCCAATGTCTCACCAGCACAACCCACCCTAAACAACACCAACCCCTGAATGCCAACACAAACCATAGACACCCATCACCAAAGCATGACCATTGCACATACCCATACACCCCCCCAACCACACTCACAACACCTCCCACAAGGGAATGCCAGCACTGGGGGACAAGGGCACTCAAAATGCACGCCATGGCACACACAAAAACAATAACCACACTATTTTACCCCTGCAGGGCCTGAACGCCAACACACCGCCACAAAGGGTCCAGATTTGTCCATCCCACCCCCAGAACAGGCACCCAGTGAGGACAGCAGCTCTGTCGACCTAGAACCTGATGACCAGCCCGGACCATCGGGGACCTCTGGACAGTGGGTTCCCCACACACAGACACAGGCCACAGCAGACCCAACCCCCTCTGGGAACACCAGCACAGCTCCCACCCAGCGGGCCCATGCCTCTGTCTCCAGGACAGGTCAATCAGCGGTGTGTCCGCCACTACAGGGCACCCAGGCTGACCCAACACCCCAACAACAACAGGGACCTGGGGGCAGTGGTAGTGGGCACACCGTCCAGGGGACAGAGGCTCAGGGAAACAGGGCAACTGGGAGGGCTGCTGTGCGACAGGGGGGGGGAGGACAGGCCCAGGGAACCCACTCTCCAAGAAGCCCTCACCACCATCATGGGAGCATACCACCACTCCCAGGAGACGATGGCGACGGTACTGGCCAGGTTCACCGAGATCCAGGCACAGCAGGAGGAACGCTACATGGGGTTCAGCAATGAACTCCGGAACATTGGTACCGCTATGGGGACCATAGTCCAGGCCCTCAACCGGATAGGAACCACATTGCGGGACCATGTGGCACCACAAAGGGCCCCTGTCACTAGCCAGGACCAGGAACAGCCTACCACCTCCGCCGGCGCTAGTGGACAGGAGGCCCCACCACAACGACAGGCCACCAGAACCCCACCTCCTGCTGAACAACAACCACCCCGCAAGAGGAACCTGAGATCTCACAGGAAGACAGAGTAGGATGCCAAGACCCCCGCCAGCCTAAGATCCCCCCGGATGTCATTCCACTGTCCCACATCGTCATCCTGTCCAACCTTGAACTGCCCCTGCTCCCAACCTTCCACAGCCATATGGACAATGCACCTGTGCGACCGAGAACTGGACTCTGCCATGGACATCACTCCACCCCCACCCATCACCGTTTTAATATCATGTACCAATATCTAGCACTAAAAATAAATCACTCATTGCACTGAAATCATTAAGGAGTCAGCCTGTATTATTTACAAATGTATAACACATTACTGATCAATAATGTTCAGTTAACTTTGTGATGAAAACATACCGATGTCAATAAGCATTAGTCCATGGGCTAACCAAGCAGAAGTCACGCAGTGGGTCATACAGCACTGAAAAGGGAAGGGAAAATCAAACATCAGTTTAAAAGAACTGGGGGGAAATACACAAAGTAAAGATGCAGGAGGCTTTCAGGAAATGTGAAATGGCGTGGGTGATTCCTACCTGTGTGCTACTGAAAATACTGTTGGATAACTGTGTCCCTGTTGTCTGTGTCGTCCCCGTCGTCTTCCTCCTCTTCACTCTCCACAGGCTCCACAGCTGCTACAACACCACCATCTGGACCATCCTCCTGCAGGAAGGGCACCTGACTTCGCAATGCCAGATTGTGAAGCATACAGCAGGCCACGATGATCTGGCACACCTTCTTTGGTGAGTACATCAATGATCCACCTGTCATATGCAGGCACCTAAACCTGGCCTTCAGAAGGCCGAAGGTCCTTTCTATGATCCTCCTAGTTCGCCCATGGGCCTCATTGTACCGTTCCTCTGCCCTGGTCCGGGGATTCCTCACTGGGGTCAATAGCCAAGGCAGGTTGGGGTAACCAGAGTCACCTATTAGCCACACACGGTGTCTCTGTAGCTGTTCCATCACATAGGGGATGCTGCTATTACGCATAACATACGCGTCATGCACTGACCCAGGGAACTTGGCATTTACATGGGAGATGTACTGGTCTGCCAAACAGACCACCTGCACATTCATAGAATGGTAATTTTTCCTGTTTCTGTACACCTGCTCATCGTCTTTTGGGGGTACTAAGGCCACATGGGTCCCATCAATGGCACCAATGATGTTGGGGATATGTCCAAGGGCATAGAAATCACCCTTCACAGTGGCCAAATCATCCTCCTCAGGGAAAACAATGTAGCTCTGCATGTATTTCGTCAGGGCAGACAACACTCTTGACAAAACCTTAGAAAACATAGGCTGAGACATCCCAGATGACATGGCCACTGTTGTTTGGAATGATCCACTTGCAAGGAAATGGAGTACTGACAGAACCCGCACCAAAGGGGGAATCCCTGTGGGTTGGCGGATGGGGGACATCAGGGCTGGCTCCAGCTGGGCACACAGTTCATGTATAGTGGCTCGGTCAAGTCGGTATCGTAGTATATGGCGTTCTTCCATTGTCGACAGGTCCACCAGCGGTCGGTACACGCGAGGATTCATCCTTCTCCTCGCAAGTCCCAGCGGACGGTGCCTAGGAAGGACAACATGGAGTACAGAGTCAAGCAAATCACAGGTACGTTCACCACAGCTTGCATAGCACACGGTTATCTATGTATTGAAAGGCGTGTATGTGTGGCAATGCAAGGCCTAGGCCTGTGTGACACAGTTGAAATTAAGCCATGTGGGCCCTTGAAATGGCGGCTGCCTGACCTGTGAAGTGGGACAATGGGATGTGAGGTCAATGCGCTGGCGTGGCACACCGTGGCGGTAGGCGGTCGACGACCGCTCTACGAAGCCGCATTGGTTAAATTTGAAACCTATGGGTTTCAGGAGCCAATGACGAGGTGCGCCGGCGGTCGCGGTACGCACCGCCGCGGTATGCACCGCCACGGGCGTGACCGACATTTTCTACATGATTAATCACTCGAGACCTGATCTTCCACAGGAGAGGACCTATACTGCAAGTGCTGCTGTGACCTCGGTCTGGAAGTGACAATGGCTGCTGCGACTGGGGAAAGGGCCCCTGCCTTCACGTCTGAAGAGTTGGAGAAACTTGTGGATGGGGTCCTCCCCCAGTATGCGTTACTCTACGGTCCTCCAGACCAACAGGTAAGTACGCTGGGTGCACATTGAATGGGCTATGCCTGTGTGGAGTGGGGTGGATGTAAGTTGGTGGGGTGGGGAGCGAATGAGGAGTGCAACGCACGACAGATGAGAGCATGTGCCACATGGCAAAGTTGGGGGGGGGGGCGCATTCACATCTAACATGCAGAAAAATGATGGAATTTCATTTCCCACCCTGTACATGTCAACTCGGTCAGCGCCCATCAGAAAGTCGACATTTGGTGTGCCATCGCCAAGGAAGTCCGGGCCCTGGGGGTCCACATCAGACGGGGCACCCACTGCCGCAAGAGGTGGGAGGACATCCGCCGCGGAACCAGGAAGACCGCCGAGTCACTGCTGGGGATGGCCTCCCAACCTAGGAGGGGTGCCAGTCGTACCCTGACCCCCCTGATGTCCCGGATCCTGGCGGTGGCCTACCCTGATTTGGATGGGCACTTGAGGACATCACAGCAGACACAAGGGGGTGAGTATCAGCACATTCTGCTATCTTTATGCGCAGTGGAGGTGTCTGGGTGGGGGAGGAGGGTTGTGGGTGTCATTAGGCCAGGGCGCTTTCTGTTGTGTAGGCCTCTCCTTTAGGCATGGCCCTGTGCCCCCGCCCCCCACCTCTGTAGGGTGCCAAGTACAGCTATCCATGGTCCTGCATCACCCATGTGCGCGTTTGTTGTCCCTATACCTGTTGGCATAGTCAGAAGTACTGAGTAGTGTACCCCGATTGCGCGGCTTAGTGCATGAGGCTCCTGTGTCTGTCCTCTCCGCCAACGGTGTTGACAATGCATGCACTCAACCTGTTTTTATTTCTCCCCCCACCCTGTTTCTTTATCTTCTTGTGCATGTGTGCATTAGCATCATCAGGCGGAGGAGATTTGGCATCGGAGCACGAGGGAGCTGCAAGTCACAAGGCCCCGGTGGGCCGTGGTACAGACACCGAGGGCACCAGTGATACGGAGGGCGAGGGGAGCACCACAACGGGGACCGGTGGTGACACCAGCGACACCGACACGTCTTCGGATGGGAGCTCCCTAGCGGTGGCGGACACATCCGGGCCCCCCGCCTCTACAGGTACAGCCGCCACCCAGCGCACCAGCCCCGCCCTCCCAGCAGCCCCTCAGCCTACGCTCCGTGCCCGCTCGCCCAAGAAGGCGGGCGTCTCCTTCGCCCCAGGCACCTCAGCCCCTGCCCCAGTTACCCCTGCTGCCCTCAGTGAGGAGGTCATTGACCTCCTCAGGACACTCATTGTTGGGCAGTCTACCCTTTTGAATGCCATCCAGGGGGTAGAAAGGGAGGTGCATCGGAGCAATGCCTACCTGGAGGGCATTCATTCGGGTCAGGCTGCCCATCAACGATCGTTCAATGCTCTGGCCTCAGCACTGACGGCAGCCATTGTCCCTGTTTCCAGCCTCCCTCTTCTAACTGCCTCCACCCTGTCTCTGTCTCCTGTTCCTCAGCCTATCCCATCCACACCATCAGACCAGCCTGCACACACCTCAACACCCAAGGTCAGCTCATCCAGACACAAGCACCACAGATCCCACAAACACTCACCCAAGCAACAACCAGATGCAGACATACCAACAGTCACTACCACCTCTGTGTCCCCCTCCTCCTCGTTTCCCTCCTCCCTCCCTGTGACGTCTACACTCACACCTGCATGCACACCATCATCAGCCAGTGCTTCCATCACCAGCACACCCTCCAGTACAGTCCGCACACGTGCAGTCACCACCCCCACTGCCATTTACACGTCCCCTGTGTCCTCTCCCACTGTGTCTGTCACCCCCTCTTCCAAGACACACAAACGCAGGCAGCCACCCACCCAACAGCCATCCACTTCACGACAGCCTACGGCACAATCACCTGCACCCAAAGACAGCACACCTGACTCTCCTACAACCACCTCCTCTTCCTCCACTCCCATCACCACTACTCCCACCCTTTACCTTGGTCCTAAAAAACTTTACCTCTCCAATCTTAACCTCTTTCCCTCCCCTGACCCACCCCCTCCATCTGCTAAGAGTCCCAAGAGCACCTCAGCCACCACCAGCCCAGCTTCGAGTGTCACTGTGGTGCATGGGTTCTGAAGTCCACCCTTTGGCAGCAGTGACACTTCTATCAGCAGCAAGGGGACAGCCAGAACCCCCCAGGCAAGAGGACCCGGAAAGTCAAGGGCCGCCGTGAGAGGACTGACATGGCTGCCGCCAAGGACCAAAGTTCGGCCACTTCACCTGCCACAACATCCAGGGGAGGCAAGGGCCAGAGAGCCTCTTCTAAGGAGCGAAAGGGCAGCAGGGCGGAGAAGTCAGCCAGCAGGAGCGCGGAGCAGGAGGGCCCCACAAGCCCCATCCCGGCTGTAAGGGAGGACACCAAAGGGCCCAGGACTCCGTCACCGAAGGGTCCTGCAACTGCACGGTCGGAGGGCGACTGAGCAGGGAGTCCAGGCCAGGTCTGGCTCCCTTGAATTACTGGACAAGCACCGCTGAACAGGGCCCCGCCGTGCAGAAGAGCACCGCTGAACAGGGCCCCGCCGTGAAGATAGGCACCGCTGAACAGGGCCCCGCCGTGCAGAAGAGCACCGCTGAACAGGGCCCCGCCGTGCAGAAGAGCACCGCTGAACAGGGCCCCGCCGTGCAGAAGAGCACCGCTGAACAGGGCCCCGCCGTGCAGAAGAGCACCGCTGAACAGGGCCCCGCCGTGAAGATAGGCACCGCTGAACAGGGCCCCGCTGTGAAGATAGGCACCGCTGAACAGGGCCCCGCCATGCAGAAGAGCACCGCTGAACAGGGCCCCGCCGTGAAGATAGGCACCGCTGAACAGGGCCCCGCCGTGAAGATAGGCACCGCTGAACAGGGCCCCGCCGTCTCAAGCACCGCTCCGCTGGGCCCTTCCTGTCAAGCACCGCTCCGCTGGGCCCCGCCGTCTCAAGCACCGCTCCGCTGGGCCCCGCCGTCCCAAGCACCGCTCCGCTGGGCCCTTCCTGTCAAGCACCGCTCCGCTGGGCCCCGCCGTCTCAAGCACCGCTCCGCTGGGCCCTTCCTGTCAAGCACCGCTCCGCTGGGCCCCGCCGTCTCAAGCACCGCTCTGCTGGGCCCCCCGTCTCAAGCACCGCTCCGCTGGGCCCTTCCTGTCAAGCACCGCTCCGCTGGGCCCCGCCGGGCCCCGCCGTCTGAAGCACCGCTCCGCTGGGCCCCGCCGTCTCAAGCACCGCTCCGCTGGGCCCTTCCTGTCAAGCACCGCTCCGCTGGGCCCCGCCGTCTCAAGCACCGCTCCGCTGGGCCCTTCCTGTCAAGCACCGCTCCGCTGGGCCCCGCCGTCTCAAGCACCGCTCCGCTGGGCCCTTCCTGTCAAGCACCGCTCCGCTGGGCCCCGCCGTCTCAAGCACCGCTCCGCTGGGCCCTTCCTGTCAAGCACTGCTCCGCTGGGCCCCGCCGTCTCAATCACCGCTCCGCTGGGCCCCGCCGTCTCAAGCACCGCTCCGCTGGGCCCTTCCTGTCAAGCACCACTGGCACAATGACAGTGCCGGATCTGTGTCGAGCTACTGTTCACGGTTCACTGTGCCCACCATGCCTCCTCCTTGACCAGTGGAGACTGTTATCCACCTGATAGACTGTGGCTTTGCACTCCCCAGGATTGAACAGTGGGCAAGCCACCCACTGTAGAAACATTGAGAGACTGTGGCTTTGCACTCCCCAGGATGGCACAGTGGGCAAGCCACCCACTGTAGAGACATTGAGAGACTGTGGCTTTGCACTCCCCAGGATGGCACAGTGGGCAAGCCACCCACTGTAGAGACATTGAGAGACTGTGGATTTGCACTCCCCAGGATTGAACAGTGGGCATGGTGGCCCCTTCGTGGATCTGGCGTCGTGGACTCATGTGGCTGTGGTGCCCCCCCCTTCCTTTCCCCCTGAGGTGCCTGTAGTTTTGTCATCAGATGCCCCTGCAGCGTTCTCTCCAAAGGACTCAGGTCTCCTGTGTGGGCTTTGCCCTTGTGTTTATACACTTTGGCCCATGGACACTTAGAATGTAATCAAATGTGCAGGTCTAATTGCCTCGGTTTCTCGATTGAAGAAAATATTTATTTTATTTTTTTGATTTTTTTATTGCTATTTGACCATGAGTTATCAGAGGCTATTTTTTACATAAATTTTGATTCACAATTTAATTATGTCTTTGCATTTTTCACGGAGGTTTGGGTGGTGTCACTGTGACTTGTTGCTCTGCATTGGTGTGTACATAGTTTGGGGGGGGTGGGGGTCGCATATGTGTGTGCCGTAAGCTTTCCTCCTCCCCCCTCCCCTGTGTCGTAGGTGCAGTACTCACCGTTGTCGTCTGCGCCGTAGTTCGTACTCGTGGTAGATGAGCAGGTAGACGAGAGCAGGTAGGATGTTTAATTCGGGTTCCATGCTGTCCTCCGTCCTCGTGGAGTGCGTAGAGGTGAGCGTTTTCCCATTCGTAGTCTGTTTCCGCCGTGTTTTTATCGGCAGTGCTCCCGCCCCGGAAAAGGTGGCGGATTGGTGAGTTGTGATAGTGTGGGCGGTACATTGTCTGCCGCCTGTCTGTTGGCGGTGACCGCCGCGCTGTTTGTTTGTACCGCCGTGGCGGTCGGAGTGTTAATGTGGCGGTCTCTGTTGGCGGTTCCTGCCAGGGTCAGAATTCCATTTTTTGGACCGCCGGCCTGTTGGCGGGTTGGCCGCCGCTTTATCACCGACCGCCAGGGTTAGAATCACCCCCTGAATGTGTAAAGGTGCTCTTACACAAGGGAGCAAGTTTTGAGTGGGGAGTGGCACAGAGTCAATGTTTCCAAATGATCATAGATGAAGTGTGTGGTGCGGGTGTCTTAGTATCTTTCGACACAAGAAAAAAAAACATTGTTACTGTTGACGCAAGCGCACTGGGCATTGGTGCGGTCTTGTCACAGTGGCACAGATCTGTTGAGAAAACTGTTGCCTTTGCTTCTCGCACGTTAACAACTGCAGAGAGATGTTATGCAGTTATTGAACGAGAGACTTTAGCTGCATCATGGGGTGTGCAATACTTTCGCACATATCTATGGGGTAGTAACATCACGTTGCATACTGATCATAAGCCTTTGCTTAAAATGTTGTCACCTGGTGGGACTGGTAAGGGGTCAGCAGGACTGTCAAGATTAGCTACGCGTCTACAAGAATATGATTACAATGTTGAGTTCATTCCTGGGTGGAAGAATGTACAGGCTGATTGCCTTTCTCGTTTGGCTCTTGATTGGCAAAAGGTGGATAAAGTGAATGTTCTAGAGAGTGAGTGTGAGGGTGCGGTAGCATCAGTGTGTGAAGTTACGCAATGGAGTAAAGGAGTAGTGAATGAAACAGAATGGGATATGGCAATGAAGGATGATGTGATTTTAGAGAGGGTCATTGAGTTGGTAAGAAAGGGCAGCAGAAGAGACAGCACTGTTCCTGTGTTCAACAAGGTGTTAGATGAACTCTCAGAGGTTGATGGGAGGATAATATTGCATGGAGAGAAGTTTGTTCCACCAGGAGGTGTACAGAAAAAATTGTTTGATATTGCGCATGAGGGTCACCTGGGACAAACAATTACCAAGAGGAGATTGAGAATGGAGTTTTGGTGGCCTGTGATGGATGATGATGTTGTGAGATGGGTTGAGAGATGTTCGGTGTATCTAAGAAGTGAGAAAGGGTTAAAAGTGGGAAGACAGTCTGATGGGGGTAATATAGCTGACCCAGGTAGGCCGTGGCATAGTGTGTGCATGGATTTTATTGGACCTTTGGCCGGTGTAGGCAGAGGTAAGAGTTTTGCACTAGTTATGGTGGATGTACATTCCAAATGGCTCATTGTCAAGTTTATGTCAGAAGTTATGACTGCTGCGACCATAAGTGTTTTGAGGGAGATTTTTTCAGAGGAGGGGTTTCTTTGATCACCGATAATGGAACGCAGTTGACATCTTATGCGACTAAAGTGTTTCTGGACTCATGTGGTGTGAAGCATATGCGTACAGCGTTGTACAATCCTCGTGCTAACAGAATTGTTGAACAGGCTAACTGTATGATTAAAGGTGTGCTACAATGGGCTGTTGTTAACGGCTTGGATGTTGAATTGGTGATTTCAGATATGGTATGGGCGCATCGGTCCACGGAGAATCTTGTTTCTGGGAGGGTACCATTTGAAATCATGAGAGGCAGGAAACCGTTGGGTAAACTCAAAACTTCATGGATGGAGAAATTGGTTAAAAGATGTAGCGAGTATGATGGTGAGCATGTAAGTGAGACTGTGTGCAATGAAGCGAAGATTAAGCCGGGTGATTGGGTGAAAATCAAGTCAGGAAGAATTAAAAAAGGGGTCTGCAAGTTTTTAGGTCCTTTCAAAGTTCGAAATGTTTACAGGTGGCATGTGTTGCTTGATAATGGTCAGCGCTGGAGTTTCAGACAGGTCGCTAAGTTTGCTTCAGATTGGTTTGGGAAGAACGAGTTGAGCATTGATGATTGTAGTGGTTATATGCTGAGGAGGGATGAAGATGTTGTAGGACCTTGTACATATCAGGAGGGTGAGCGTGTTCAGGATGGGGGTGGATTTGCTATGAGTGTTATGGGTACATCCTCTAGTGGTATGAAGGAAAGGATTCCTAGGGTTAGAAGGCCACCCACATTTTTGAATGATTATGTAACTTAGGGCCAGATGTAGCAAAGGTTTTTCCCCATTCTGTGTCTTTTCAAAAAAGTGTTTGAACATATGGCCCTTAGTGCCTTTATTTCTTTGTGTGTTTTTTAGTATAATTAACCTTGGTTTTCTGGTTGTAATGTTTTTTTTTTTTTTGTATTGTTATTTTGTTGGTTCTCTTATGTATTATTTATATTAGGCGTTTTATTTGTATTGAGTATTCTACTCTCCTTAGTGTTGTTAACTGAGAGGGATGTGTTGTGATGTGGCTCGTGGCTGCTTGCATGCTTAGCTTCGAGCCAAACTTCTAGAACACGGTGCAGTGTTCGCTTTCCCGGCAGTTGGCTTGCTGATTGGGAAAGAGAGAGCATCGTGTTTGGAAGAGCTCATGAATAAACTACGTTATTCCTTTGAAGCTTTGTGTTGGTGTATTTACCTCACAACAAAGCTCAATTGAGATACCTGTGTAAAATAATTACTAGAGGAGCAGAGATTGTATACTAGCAATTACAAGAAGTAGCAGATGATTATGACATTGATTTATCAAAAATGAAAACTTTGAAAAGAAGTTACAGATTAAACATGGAGGAGGAAGATTTTATACATATCTGCAGGGATAAGAATACATCTTAGAGAATTACTTGAGAACGTACAGGTTTGAAGTGCATTAGATGAATGGGAAGGCAGATGGGTCAAGAAAAGGGAAAGACCCAAGAAAGAGGATGCAACCCAGGCAGGAGAGTCAGTAAAAATGCTGCCAATGAGAGAAACACCAGGAGGGAATTTTACACATGTACCTTAGAATAGGAGTGATATTTTAAGTTTTACAAATGATTATCCAAGGTTTAGAGAGAAGCCAATGGAGTGGTACCAGTAAACAGATAGATTTATGAAACTTGCAAAGTTTCTATGGGAAGATCTTAATACACTTTTTGATATTGTTGTTCCAGCAGATTTGTGGATTGAATGCAAAAGGAGTGCTGATTGGCCAACGAGCGAACCCTAAAGAGATTTGAAAACAGGTTTCACAATCTCCTGATGTAATGAAATATTGCTATAAGATCATTGAGTTTCTGAAAAACAGAGTTTCACAGAAAAATGTTGATTGTTAACGCATAGAAAGAATATCAAAGGAAGGAAAGGAATCGGTTCATGCATGTTATGAAAGATTATTAAAAGTGTTCAAACAATTCAGTGGTGTGGAAACAATTGAGAAAGAAAGCATGAATCATTTGGTGTTCAGGTTTGTTGAAGGGTTAAAACCAGAAATAAATCAGATGATTAAGAATCATTTAATTTGCTGGCAAGCAAAGCCAATTGATGAGGTATTGCAGTATGCCAAATATTGTAGTAATGAAATTGAGATGAAGCAGAAAAAGCTGAAAGAGAAAGCAATGGTGATGCAGATCAAGGCTGCACAGACAGGATTACAAGGAAATTTTCAACAGCTGCCACAGGGAAATGGTTTGTTTTCGAGTCGAGGTAGATGTCGAGGTGGAATGATGCTACCAGTAGTTAATAAAAATGTGGATTTGAGTTCTGTGGTGATGCGGGATGACCAGCAAAGGTGAAAGGTGTTACCTTGTCATATTTGTGGAGTAATTGGACATTGGAAGAGACAGTGCCCAATGTTAAATCAAGGTAGAATTGTACAGCAGACAAATGGTGTCAATTAATCTCAGAGCATGAGAGGACCTAGGATTGGGGTGGTCAAAGCCAAAATTTCCAGAACAATATAAATAACATGCAAGGTTTCCAGCCTTTACAGCCAATACAACAGGCACAGAATGCACAACATCAGGTACATCCGGTACATATGCCACAAATGCAACCAATGCAGCCACAGGTGCAGATGGTACCTGTACAGCAAATGCACATACCGAGACAGGTTCAAATGATACTGAGCCCTATGGATCAGCAACAGGTAATGCTTTCGTAAAAGGTCACAAATCAAAGTAAGAACGAAAATGTAAAAAACAGCAGAACAGTTTCCTTTACACAGTGAGGATGAAATAAAAGCTAAATGGTCATTCGATAGTTCAGATGAGGAGGAGTGTATGATGGTTGCATCATTAGCAGTGTATCAGAGAGGTCCTTATGTGAAAGTTGAAGTACATGATCATGAGGTTAATTGTTTGATCGATATAGGAGCGACACGCTCGACAGTAAGAACTGCAGAAGTTTCCGACATACCGATTTCAGAAAAGACAGTGCAAATAGTAGGAGTTGCAAACAAACAGTTGGGCAATACTCTTACAGAACCAGTTCTCGTAAAAATTGGAAACTTTAGGGATTACCATAGCTTTGTTGTTTGTGACTCTAGTCCAGTGTCATTATTGGGAAGAGACTTACTATGTAAAATAAATTGTTTGATTTTGTGTTCAATGAAAGGGATTAAAATTGAGACAAACAGTGATGGAGAAGAAGATTTGTCAGATGATGTCAAAAGATGGAAGGTGTCTCAAGAATTTGCTTTGTTAGATCTCGATGACCAGACAGGTGAAAATGAGCAGGCAAATGAGGAAAACAATCCAGTAGATTTATTTAATTTCTTTCCAGGTTTTGAAATAAAAGATCTGCCAAATGACTTACAAGAAAGAGCTAAGTCAAAGATATGGGATTTGTCAGGAAAAGACATTGGTTTACTTAAAGGAGGCGAAGGGGTTAAAGTAACAGTGAAAGCAAATGTAGTGTTTCCACAGACTGCACAATATCCAATGACAAACGAAGCAATTAAAGGGATAAGACATTTGATAGAGCAGTTTTTGGAACAGGGAGTTTTGAAAGAAGTGATGTGTTTTTGGTTTGTGTAGTTCACCAATAATGGGGTTGAAAAAGCCGAATGGAAAAATTTGTCTTGTCCAGGATTTGAGGAAAATAAATGACATTGTGGTGAAATGTTGTTCAGTTGTGCCAAATCCAGCAGTGATAATGTTTCAAATTCCATGTAACGCAGAATGGTTCACAGTAATTGATTTGTGCCAAGCTTTCTTTTCTGTGTCTCTACATGAGGACAGTAGATAGTTTTGTTTCATGTTTTTGACCAGAGGGTATTGCTGGTGTATAATGCCTCAAGGGTTTTCAGAATCACCATCAGATTTTGAAAAAGAACCTGGAGTCATTGGTGATGCCTTACCAATCGACATTAGTGGAGTACATTGATGATTTGGTGGTTGCATTAAAAACAATGGAAGGTTGTAGAGAGAATATAATTGCATTGTTAAACTTTGCTGCAGTATTGTCAGCAAGAGGTCAAATATTTGGGACATTTGATCGAGAAAGGATCAAGGAGAATTTGGAGAGAAAGAGAAGCGGCAATAATGAAAATGAAAATACTGAGTTTGCAGAAAGAGTTGAGGATGTTTCTGGGAATGGTAGGATATTGGCGCCAGTGGATTAAAAGTTTTTCCGATATTTCTAAACCACTGCAAAGATTGACACCAAGGGATGTTTCAGATCCCATAATGATGGATGAGGAATGCATGAGAGCATTTACCGAAGTGAGAGAGAGTTTGTTTCAAGCTCCAGCTTTAGGTATGCCTGATTACACAAATTCTTTGTTGTTTTGTCATGAATTAGATGGATGTTCTTTGTCTGTCTTGACACAAGCACATTTTGGTGTCAATCGTCCAGTAGCGTATTTTTCAGCTACTTTGGATCCTTTTTTCAGCAGCCTTACCAGGATGCTTACGAGCAGTTGCAGCAGTTGAGCAGAGAATAACTCAAAGTGAAAATATTGTGATGGGTTATCCTCTGACAGTGATGGTACCTCATTCAATAGAAATTTTATTGGCCAGGTCGAAAATGCAATACCTGACAAATGTGCTTAACCCTACAACATTGTTACCAAACGAGGGGGAAGATCCAAACAAAATAGATGATATTGAACATGATTGTTTGGAGGTGACAGATCTATGCACCTAACCAAGAGATGATACTTGTTTGGTAGACAATGATCAAATTCTCCTTGTTGATGGTTCTTGTTTAAGAGACAGCAAGGGTGCCTTAAAAGCAGGATATGCAGTGTGTAGAGTTACTGGTATACTAGAAGCTTCATGGCTTAAAGGAGTAATTTCTGGACAAGTTGCAGAATTGGTGGATCTTACTAGAGCATGCCTATTGTCAGACCAGAAGAAAGTAACAATCTACACTGATAGTCAGTATGGATTCGGTATTGTACATGATTTTTGGCAAATTTGGTCACAGAGGGGATTCCTGACTTCATCGTGTTCACCTGTGAGAAATGAAGAAAGAATATATGATTTGTTACAAGCTGTACAAAAACTAGAGAAAATTGCCGTGGTTATATGCAGTGCACACCAGAGAGGAGTAGATTATGTAACATTGGGAAATGCTTATGCAGATGAGATTGCAAAATTTTGTGCTCTGAATGGAATCTCATTCAAAAGGAAATTAATGTCTGAAAATGATGAGGTGTACACAAATTTTACAATGCAGATTGTTGAGACATTGGAGGAGTTAAAGGCCATACAGAACAATGTTCCAGAGGAGGAGCGTAGGGATTGGTTAAAACATTGTTGCATTCAGAGAGAAGATGAAATTTGGATGCCAGCAGAGGGAAAAGTGGTTTTACCAAACAGTTTGTTGACATAAATGGCTAGATGCTATCATGGTCAGACACACATAAGGAGAGATGGGATGATCAGGAGTTTTAAACAATTTTAGTAGAAACCAAAATTCAAGCAAGTGGCTTAAATGGTTTTCCATTGGTGGGTAATTTGCCAGCAGATGAACGTTGGCAAAGGAACAATTGTCAACATGGGACATATAGGTATGGCAGGAGGTCAATTTAGTAGAATGCAAATGGATTTTATTGAGATGCCTGTGTTTGAAATACATGTTGGTGATTGTGTGCATTTTTAGTCACTGGATTGAGGCGTATCCAACAAGGAGAAATTACAGTCTTATAGTAGCTAAGTTACTTTTGCGAGAACTAATTCCACGTTTTGGTTTCCGGGTTTCTATAGAAGCAGATAGGGGAACTCATTTTAATTATGAAGTGATCAAATTGCATTTTCTCAGCATTAAACATTCAGCAGAGACTACATTGTAGTTATCGCCCAGAAGCTTCAGGATTGGTAGAGCAAATGAATGGAACATTAAAATCATGATTGGCAAAAGTATGTGCATCAACAAATTTTAAGGGCCAGGTGCTTTGCCACTAATGCTAATGTCAATGAGAAGCAGTCCTGATAAGAAGACTGGGTTGTCTCCACATGAGGTTTTGATGGGAAGAGCAATGAGATTGCCAGCAATACCTGCAAATGCACTTGTAACTATTACAGATGGTATGGTGCTAGATTATTGCAAAAGCCTAGCTGATGTAGTTCAGTCTTTTTCTCATCAGGTGATAACAACAACAATACAACAAATGCAAGGTCAAGGCCATAGCTTGAGAGCTGGTGACTAGGTGCTCATACGGAAGCACGTGAGAAAGTCTTGCCTGGAACCACGTCCATATCAAATCATGCTCACTACGACGACAGCTGTAAATTAAAACTACAGTTTGGGAAAAGGCTGGCAAGGGAATTAAGGTTGTGGGAAATTGGTTTAGTAATGTGGGAAGAAGTATTATTTTGACAATGGCAAAATGGGTGTCAATAATTGTATTTTGTCTAATTGGAATTTGGGGAACATATAAAATGATATAATGTTTGAAAGAAGGAAATTAGAAAAGAATAGAAGGAATTCCAAAATCCAAATGACTAAATCATATTGAGAAAATAAAAAGAGAAAGAGAAATAATGTGAAAATAAATGAGACATAATTTTGAAGAATTGATGATAATAAATGAATTTATTATAGATTAATGTGATGACATAAATAGTCATCAGAGGAGGGATTGTGAGAGTGTGAAGTTTCTAACATGTTTATTAATGATTTTGGTATACTAAATGTATAATGAATTAAAGTGTAAAAAGGGTGACTTTTGAAAATGGTCGCCACAGTTTATTTTCTGTTCCTAACTGAGCAAAATGCTAACTAAATGCAGTGGTTATTTTCCATAATTCAATGCTTACATAAAAGTGTATTCTATGCTCTAATAGATATATCCACAGCTACCCCTAGTGGGTTTCTGCATTATGTCTTAAAAGGCCATGTTTAACTGAATTCTTACATAAGTTGAGTGTTCTATTGTTTGAGAATGTTACTAATATGTGGTTTCTTCCTCGAGGATGGAAGTGAAATTTGCAAGAGTAAAAGTTTCTTCCAGAGAAGAGAAGCTTAGACGAGATGGAACAATGGAGCTACAGATGAGACGGAAGAGGAAAAGCTACTGTTGAGAAAATGTTCTAAATGATGTACTAATGTTGTATTTTAGGTTATTGACTAAAATTTCTATTGGCTGAAACGGATCCACCCCAAGAACTGACCAATCATAAGCTTTTTGAAGATTAGTATAACAACTTGAGATTGCATATTTTAGTGGGAGAAATTGAAGTTGTTAGATGCCAGAGTTCCTGTTGATGGTTCGAGTTGTATTAGCAGTGTGGGTTTAGCTGTTGTTAGGCCCGATTCTTCTGAAGACATTTCTGATGGTGTTCCCTTGCTGAAGTAGTCTGTATTTTATGGTCGAATAGAGTAAATTATCTCATTGCAATGTTATATGTGTCTCTTTTGCTTTCCAGGTACCAGCTTCAATTTATAATTTGATTGTTTCATAATAATGATATTTTTTCCTAATAACCTGAGTTAAAGAGTTTTTCTAAATTTGTGTTTCTAAATTATTTTCACATGAAGCCCAGCATGTTAATGCTAATTTGTGGTTAGTGAGTGTATTAACTCAGAATGCTCATTGATTACATTGACATCTTTCGAGTGTTGTACTAATGTATACTTTGCCATTATTACCAGTTCTGGTATTATTAATAAGTGTAATTATTTTGGAAATTATTTGTTTGGTTGTTTTGATTAAATTGAGATATATAAGACGCTCTATTAATTCTATTCTATATGCTGACCATTTATGTTTGAGAGTTATTTACGTAACATTAGCGTTGTTAATTTAGGGAAATGCATTTTATAATTCTTCTTAATAAACTGGTGTGGTTATTGTCTGAGGTTTAATATCTTTGGTAAATACTGATTATTATTAATGCTTACATTTCACATTGATGACATGCCCTCAAACCTATGTCGCTTAGATCCATCGACCTCAAGCGCAGAACCCACTAATCGGTTTAAGTATTAGCTAGGATTCCGTGGCACTGCAGCATTTGTAAAAATGGAAAACAGGGAGCCTTATCTAAAATGAACACAGGCTTGTGCACTTAAGTTACCTGACCCCAAACAGTCACAGGTGAAGTACTTTTATCATGGATAGTAGTCAGCATGTATACATCTTGCCTGTCAGCAAATTTCACAGCTGGACGTTCAGCACATGTAAAGCACTGGACTGCCCCCTCTCGAGTTCTTTTACAAACAAGCTCTTTGGGGTAACATTTAAGGTTATAGCAGATTGCGCTACAGCAGCTGTGTCCACTTTGAGCAATTTCCTGAACAATTGCACACCAGTGCAGTGTAGATGTTATATACCTATAAGTGGTTACCTTTGTTAAAAAGTCTTCTGCCAAGTTCCCGCACCATTTTCTCACTAACTCTGAAAGTCGACGGACAACCAGGGGGGTCAATAGTGGAATCCCTACCAGTGTACACCCTGAAATTATAGACATATCCAGTACTACTCTCAGACAGCATATGCCTCTTAATTCCATAACATGCCCTCTTGCTAGGAAGTACTACCTAAAAACCCAACCGCCCTTGAAAAGGATCAACAACTCATACACTGCTATTTCTTTCCCTGGGACATAGATCTCTGAAATTGATCTTCAAGGTGGTCAAGGACTGGCCAAATCTTAAAAAGGTTGTCACAATCAGGATGATCTTGTGGTAATGCTGAAGCATTAACAGCAAAATGCAGCATCCGAAGCAGAAGCAAATACTAATCACGACTCATGGTTGCAGGAAATATAGCCATTGCCATCAAATGACTAGTAGACCAAGATTAATAAAGAGGCAGAATCCTTATTAAGCCCATCAGCAAAGTTAAACACGAACGTTTTCAACTCATCCAGATTTGTGGGAGTCCATTGGAAAGCTCTAGTGTGGGGCTTAGGTCTGGCACAATTGTCCCTCGAATACTGTTCAGCATAAAATTACTCTGGTCAACAATCTCATCCATAAATACATCATTCATACACAACTGAAAGACATTTCTAGGCAAAATGTTTTCAGCATTCACTCTACACCCTGCGATCCCAGTAAAGACAGGCAACACCAGCTGCACCATGTTTGGGGCCACCTAGAGTTCAGCACTTCCAAAGAGAGGTCTTTCAGCCACATGCTACAGTCCAGAAGCCTCTTGCTGAACTATTGGCACATCAGTGTCTTCCTCTGAAAGAACCACTTCCTCCTCACTGAGAGTGGCTTCATCATCAGATGATTCCTCTCGGACAGAAAATTGACTGCCAGAATCTTGGACTTCCTCCTCTGCCTCAGATGTAGAGCCAGCATCATGATAATTGTCAGAGGAAAATTTGAAAAACATAGCAACAACCTGCTGAGCAGTAATCTTGTGGCTAGCCATAATCCTTACTGATAAAAGTAACATGAAAAATAAGTCAACTACCAACACTGTGTAAAATATGTAATAAACAAAATGTGTCTTTATAAAACAGAAAGTATAACTACTGGCACAGAGTTATCTGGAAGGAACAGTCAATCAATACAAAGCACACAAAAACCGATATACTCATGTACGATGCCACTCACTTGCCAGAGACAGCTAGGCTCAGAATCACCTGCTCCTGCTTTGCACAGACACAACAAGCACTAACGATATCCCACTAGAAAGGAAAAAACTAAAGAAAATTACACACAAGACAACACAATACACATTGTGCCCAAATCCAAGGAGAATTTCACACGCAATAAAACACAAGGTAAATATGCTGCTATTATAACATAATTTATTTTTAAAAAAGCATTCATGCAGGACAGTGATACTCATTTGACATAAATAGTACAATAATATTTTTCTCAAAAAATACATACAACACCACAAACAGCAGATCTACCAGTGCTGAAACTACAAGCAGGAGTTCTTCCAAAGAAATCAAAAGCTTAGCACTAGAACAAAAAGAAGAAATAAAACATTACTATCAGTGATGCAAATGATCAGAAGAAACAAAACAATTAAAACACTGAAGTCTGCCCATCACCATCCAAATGCCAGCCACACATATTGCCAGCCAGATGTCAATCAACACACACCATCAACCATATGCCAATCCACACAACCACCTGCAAAGCTCCAGTCCACACACACTGCTAGGTAAGTGCTAGTCTACCTACACCACCAGACAAGCGTGGGTCTACAAATACCATCAGAAAAGCACCAGTCTACACACATGCCAGGCGAATGCAAGTCCACACACGCACTGCCAGCCAAATGCCAGTACACACAATGCCAGGAAAATGCCAGTACCTGCAGACTGTCAGCTGAAATCCAGTTCACACACACCCAGTAACTTTCCTCCCTGGGGGGGGGAAATGGGCCTAAAAATATGGCCGATCATAAGCTTAAAAAAATAAATTTCTGGTCATCTAGAGCTTCTGCCCCCTTTGTGGACGGGTAGAGGTAAAACAATTATGGTGGATCTGCCCCCAAGGGGGGCAGAAATGGCCAAAGCATTCACTCCCAAAGGGAGGGTGAACCTTTCCCACGTGACCGCTCCCCAAAAATTAAGATCTTAAAAAATAAATCTCTGGTGGTCTAGTGGCTTCTTCTTCCTTTGTGGCAGATGGTTGTGAAAATATATGGCCAATATACCCCCAAGGAGGGCAGAAATGGCCACAACGTTCACCTCCAAAAAGGGGGGGTGACATTTGTCCAAGGGGTAGCTCTCCAAAACAGCATAAGGTATAAAAAATCCCTGGTGGTCTAGTGCTTCTGCCGCACTTGGGCAGATAGGCCTAAAACCATATGGCCGATCTGACCCAAAGGGAGCATATATGTTTTAAAAAAATCCCTGGTTGTCTATTGGCTTCTGCCCCAGAAATATGTGGTAGAAATGGCAAAAACAGTTACCCCAAAAAAGGGGCAACCCTTTCCCATGGGACACTCCCCAACACATCATAAGCACTCCAAAAAAATCCTTGTTTGTTTAGTGGCTTCTGCCCCCCCCCCTCTTGGGGCAGCTGGGCCTAAAAATGTATGGCCAATCTGCCCCCAAGGGGGGTAGAAATGGTCAAAACATTCAAACCTAAAAGGGGGGTGACCCTTGCCCTAGGGGCTACTCCCCAAAACATCATAAGCACAAATCCCTGGTGGTCTACTGCTTGTGCACCACTTGGGGACAGATGGGTCCAAAAATATCTGGTTGATCTGTCCTGAAGGGGGTCAGAAATGGCCAAAACATTCACTCCCAAAGGGGGGATGACTCTCACCCAAGATACTGCTCCCAAAACATCATAAGCTTAAAAAATAAATTACTGGTGGTCCAGTGGCTTCTGCCTCCCTTTGGGCAGACGGTCCAAAAATATTTGGCTGATCTGTCCCCAAGGGGGCAGAAATTTCCAAAACATTCACTCCCAAAAGGGAGGGTGACCCTTGCCCAAGGGGCCACTATCTAAATCATCATAAGCTGAAAAAACTGAATCCCTCATGGTCTAGTGGGCATTCCTGCTGAACAATCGAGGCTCCATGCACAATGGTGCAGCAGGAATGTACATCAAAGAGGCATTGGGGAAAGTAAAACCTTTTTCTTTCCCCGGATGCCTCTTTGGGTGCCCCAAACCCTCCCTGGAGGGAGAAAAACCTACCTTCCACCAAACCATCCTGGACGCAAATGGTTTCCAGCGTGGTCCCGAGTGTTGTCATAACGTTGGCAAGCTGTGCACACCAACGTCATAAGTTCACTGGGAAGGGGGTAGGGTGGCAACAGAAGCCCTTCTGCTGACATCCGTGGTGGGGGGATCTAGAGGGATGGCCCACAGAGGAAGCGCCAGCTCTTACTCAATGGGTGGGTGAGGGGACGGCTTGGAGCCATCCAGTGCACACGCCCACCGCTGCGTTGAATGGTTCCAAGACGTCCAACAGGCGCAAGGGATTAAAAAGAACATAAAGCTGATAAAGGAGTGTCTTACTGGCTTAGTCAAGCTGTAGACCAGATAAGCTGGAGTTACATTGTCTGCAAAGGAAGGTGCCATCTACGGAGAGTATTTTTTATGATTAAAAGAATCCAAGTCTGTAGTGTACTAATAGTTTTCATTTGCTTTTTTAGCACCTTCTTAAAGTGCTCCACTGATATTGGTAATCACCAATGGGCTTCTGCCTGCAGGGTATTTACAGTAAAGAAAAGGTAATTTTTCAAGGGAGCAAAACTTGCTGAATCTGATGAGAGAGGGGCCGTATTACAGAAGTGCCCCAGGGGGGACAATGGGCATTTGCTCCTGCTTTGTGTGCTCTGGGGTAGTTTGGTATTACAGAAGGGGCCACAAACGCTTCTGTGGCCCCTTCTGTACTACAGATAGCTCTGACACACATGTAGACCAGTGCTATCGTTAGCAGGCATTTCTTCATTTGCATGGGAGTGTGGCCTCATGTAAATGAGGGAATCTCTTTGCCTCTGCGCCAAGGCTGTAGTACGAATGTAGGTGCAGAGGCAAACATGCTTTTAGGAGGCACCCAGAAAGTGCACCACATAAAGGTGTTGCACTTTCAGTGTGCCTCTTAAAGTAAGCCATTTGAGGAATGAAAGTAGGTTCCGTGGACGACATCCTGTGGGTGCAACTACTCACTGCACCCTCATCCATTGCGATCTCTACTCCCGTTTAAAAGTGCAGGCATATTACTGCCTACACAGAGAAATTCTGAACAGCTTTTAAACAGCTGCTCTCTATTTCTCTTGAATGTGCTGGTCTGAGGGCTGAGCAAGTTCGCTGCATCTCTGACAGCTGTACATTCAACACAATAGGGCACACTTTCCCTGTTTGTACCCGGTGCACCCGCTTAAAGATGCACAGTGGTGCAGACAGGAAAAGTGTGCCTTTGCTGCAAAAGGGCCCAATATCACTGCCCTCAGGTATAAGCATGGCGTTTCTCAGCCTGTGTCCAAGTGAATCAACACTGTACCATTAATGTTTATGATGATGATATCAGATAAAATTCAAGTCTAATGTGAGAAGGGCTTATAGAGTTAGGAAGTTGCAAGATAATATTTCAAAATCTGAAAGTGTGGCCTATAAAGCTACAAAGCAGCCATCCTCGGAAAAGACGTCAGACTGTAATCAGGGAGCGCAAGTATTTAACATGAATTACTGTGACTAAAGTGTCTAATGGAGGAGTTTCTAAGTTGTTCTAGAGCCGCTTCTTGGCATACTTGTCAGAAGCCTCTTTTGAATTTAGGTGATCAAGGGGCTCTCAGGATTAATTTTTATCACACAGTTAGCAATACATTCTGTGCCTCTCCACATGATCTTCCCTGATCTGCCACCTGGTCACCTTGCAGTGCTTGTTACTGAACTCTTGGGGCCATATTTATAATCTGTTTGCTTTGAATTAGTGTCATTTTTTTACACTAATTTATCGCAAACCGAACTCCATATTTATATTTTGATGCTAGACCCGTCTAGCGCCAAAATGTTGGAGTTAAAGTCATTTGGATGTGTGAAACCACCTTGCGTCAATAAGATGCAAAGTAGGCTTTCCCATCCAAAAAATGACTCTAAGGCCCTAACACCTTATTTATACTCCCTGTGCACAAATGGTGCATGGGGACCTAAATAATTACGCTAAGCCTGCTTAGCGCCATTATTTAATGCCCGGGCATTAGGGGACCTGTGGACCCATTTCCATGGTCAAACACCATGGAAAGAGCCCACACGTGCCCATCCCAAGCCCCAGAAACACCAGAGGGACATCACAGGATGGGGGGGACCCCATCCCAAGTAAGTAGGGTAAGTATTGGTGAGTATTTTAACATATTTTTTATAGTGCCATTGAGGGCCCTGAAATGGCACCCCACTATATGGCATTGGGTGCAATGACCCTTGTCCCCGGTGCTAGCCATTGGGGTGGTGGGCATGCCTCCTGTCTTTTATAAGACAGGAGTCATGTTGCATGGATGGTTTTGCATCAGAAAATGCTGCTAGGCTGGTTAGAGGCATTTATTTGCCTCTAACCAGCCTAAATCAATTTTTTGGTGCAAAACCCTCTTCCCCCATAGTGCCACCCCCACCCGGCTAACGTCATTTTCCCAGACGTTAGCCCACCCTTTGTGCCCGCTTGCACCATTCCAGAAATTTGGCGCCCGCCTGGCGCTCTGGAAAGACACAAGCAGGCGCTGTAGTTTTGAGTCAAAAAGGTATAAATATGGCCTAAGAACACACTTTTGTTAATATTTAATCTTGGAATGCTGGAAGAGTTATAGTACTTTAAGGCTTTGAGAACATAGTCAACGCCTGCAGCTGTATGGTCCAGAGTCACTGCATCACCAGCATATTGTGCAGCCTGCACTTGTAGGAAAGCAAGCCATTGCAGAGTTTCATTGTGAATTCCAGCATTTTAGTATACAAAGCCTGGAATCACCCCAATAGAGCCCCAAGCCCAATAAAATATTTGCAAAAAATCATAGGCCACTCCAAACTGCTGTGCGTGCCGTGGTTTTACTCGTTCATGACACTCCGTTTGCTTTGTTATTTTTCTGTACTTTAGCTTATACAAACTGTCACCTCTCTAGACCCAGTACCAGTTTCCATAATCATGAAACTTGCAAGTATATATAATATTCAGAAAACGTGTCAAAACTGCGTCTATTATATTTCTTGTTTCAGCTGCTAACACAGATATGTTGTTTCCAAAATTTGCAGATATTTAACAAAATACATAATATCATGTTTGAAGATGTAGTGAAATTGAATGTAATCTTCATTCGCACTGCAAATATATCCACACAGACACACGCACACATTTACATAAACACAACTATATGCACTAAATGCCAAAATGAGGCTGAACATGTCCTTAACCATAATCCTTTTCATTAATCACGACAAAATCTTCCATCAACATGTATTTTTCACAGCTGATTCAATGATAGGGGTTCTAGGGACACAGAGTTACGTTGGGGTATCATGCATCAGCATTAGCAAACCACAATGTAGAAAGCACACGTAGACTGCATGTAAAGGTTATGGAATTTGCTGAGACTAGGGGAAAGCATTTGCCATTTTTCCACTGTAGCGGTAACCTCCAACAGCCAGGCGGAGGACAATGTACCACCCACTGTATTAAAACAGGCCTATCTGCCACCTTTTCTGGGGCGGTACCAACGACATCAAAAGTATGGCGGAAACAGTGCACAGAAGGGAAACGACTCACCCCTGGAGACTCAAGGAAGAACCACTCTGCCATGGAGCCCGAGTTGCAGGTGTTCCCCATGCTTGTCTATCTCCTTCTTCACCATGAATACCAACGCTGGCGAAGACGACCACGATGAGTACTGCCACCTAGCACACAAGGGAGGGGGGGAGGAAAAAGAGAGTGACACACACACATGAAACACCGCCACCCCCAACACTATACACACAAACAGATGCAGTAACATTACATATACATCCCATACCCCTCAGAAATAATGCAAGGACAAAATGAATTGATTAAAGTGAGTGTAATAAGATAAAATGCAAGAAAATTGTCCTTCAAAATCAAAACAGTACATACATATATACAAATGGAGGGACACTGCCCAGTCCACAATGTCTGTGGGACACAGGCCTACATCACACAGGCCAAGGCCCCACTTGACTTCTGCAACAACACAGAGAGAACACTGCAGGGGCATCCGGTCGAAAATACACGGGCACTTCAGAGGGACAGGGAACGGGGGGCTCCTCAGCCAGAAGGTGGAACAACACCACTGGTGGTGGAGGGGGCAACATGCCCATCATACTGTCCTGGGGAGTGCAAAGCCACACTCTCAAGTGGGTGGTTTGCCCACTGCCTGGTCCTGGGGAATACAAAGGCACAGTCTCTCAAGTGGGTGGTTTGCCCACTGCCTAGTCCTGGGGAGTGCAAAGCCATAGTCTCTCAAGTCGGTGGTTTGTCCACTGCCTGGTCCTGGGGAGTGCAAAGCCACAGTCTCTCAAGTGGGTGGTTTGCCCACTGCCTGGTCCTGGGGAGTGCAAAGCCACAGTCTCGCTAGTGGGAGGTCTGCCCACTGCCTGGTCCTTGGGAGTGCAAAGGCACAGTCTCTCAAGTGGACCGCTTCTCCACTGGTTCTGGAGGGGGCTTTGTGCCCAGTGTACTTTGTCCTGGCAAGGAGGGGGTGAGTAGATGGCTGCTTCCACTGTTTTGGAGGGGTCTTTGTGCCCAGTATGCTTCATCCTGGCAAGGAGGGGGTGAGTGGATGGCTTCTTCCACAGGTTCTGGAGGGGATTTTTTGCCCAGTCTGCTTCATCGTGGCAAAGAGGGGTGAGTGGATGGTTTCTTCCACTGGTTCTCGAGGGGGCTTTGTACCCTGTGATGCAGCACATGGGGAGTGCAAGGTCACAGTCTCTCACCTGGGTGTCACACTCACAGGATTTGCAGGGGCCAGGATGCACCACAGACCATGGAGGCAGGACTACACACTGCCCCTTGCCCTTGCCCTTCACAGCTTGTGGTGCCTCTTTGTCCTTCACCTTGGCAGCCGGTGATGCCTCCTTGCCATTGTCCTTCACAGCTGGTGGTGCCTCCTTGCCCTTCACAGCTGGTGGTGCCTCCTTGCACTTGCCCTTCACAGCTGGTGGTACCTCTTTGTCCATCCCTTTGGCAACTGGTGCAGGCACACTGTCAGTGCTTATGACTGGTTCCCTGAAGCCTCTCCCACCTGCAGTAGCTGCCGACACTACTGTGGCTGTGGACTGTGTGGCTGAGGTGCTAGCCTGGGTTATGACCACCCTGGCCCGACCTGAAGGACGGGGGGAGGGCTAGTAAAGAGGTCAACGGCGGAGAGGAAAAGCTTCTTAGGAACATTGGGGTGGGAAAAAGGTTAAGGTCTGGGAGTGGAGGAAGAGGGAGTGGTTGTAGGAGGTGTCAGTCTGCTGTGTTTGGGTATAGGTGCATGGGCTGGATGCTCTTGTGAGATGGATGGCTGTTGGGTGTCTGAGTGCTTGCTTTTGTGTACTTTGGGAGGAGGGGGCACAGACACAATGGAAGAGGCGACAGGACACGTGTGCATGGATGTGGGTGTGGTTACTGCCAGTGAGGGGTGTGTAGTGGTAGGCATGATGGTGATGGAGGCAGTGGATGAGGATGCAGTGCATGCCAGTGTGAGTGGAGACACTACTGGGAGGGTGATGGACGAGGAGGAGGAAGAGACACAGTGGAGACAGTGGATGTTGGTATGTCTGATTCTGGATGGTGTTTGTGTGAGTGCATGTGGGATGATGTGTGGTGCTTGTGTTTGCCTGAGCCACTCCTGTGTGTTGTCCTGGGTGCATGCTGGTCTGAATGTCTGCTTGGGATAGGTTGGGGTTCAGGGGAATGGGACTCGGTAGAGGAAGTTGGAGGGGGGAGGCTAGAGACAGGGACAATGACTGCCATCAGGGAGCAGGTCAGAGCTTGGATTAATCTCTGTTGTGCTGCAATGCTAGAGTGAATGCCCTACAGGAATTAATTTGTTTGTTGCAAATGGCCTGCCAGCCCCTGGATGGCATTCACTATGGTTGACTGCCCAACAGAGATGGATCGCAGGAGGTCAATAGCCTCCTCACTCAGGGCAGCAGGGCTAACTGGGGCAGGGCCTGAGGTGCCTGGGGCAAAGGAGATGCCTACTCTCCTGGGTGAGCGGGCACGGGAAACTTGCTGAGGGGCTGCTGGGAGTACGGTGCTGGTACGGGGTGGTGGCTGTACCTGTAGTTGGGGTGGGCACAGAGGTGCCTGCCACCACCAGGGATCTTTTATCGGAGGAGGTATCACTGTCTGAACTGTACCCTCCTGTCTCTGCCGTGGTGCTCCCCTCACCCTCGATCCCACTGGTGCCCTCACCATTGGTGGATTCGGTCTCCTGGGCGATGTGGGATGCAGCTCCCTCCGTCACAGTGCCTCTGCTCCTCTGCCAGATGATGCTAATGCACACAAGGACAGGGTGACAAAACAAAAAGGGATGGGGAGACAAACGATACACCTGGTCAATGGCTGCACCAACACCACTGTTGGCATACACAACACACTTACACAGGGAACAGGCCAACACCCTATGCAATGCACTGCTAGTAACCAGCCCTAGGACAGGAATACCTAAGGCCAATTGCAGCATACCTGAGACTCACAGACCCCTGCGCAGTAGTGGATGTTTCTAGCTTGGTTGGAGGAATTTTACATCAGAACCCTGCCCAACATGGGACCTACCTTGCAATGTCCGGCCTGGCCTAGGGGCACCCACAGACCCACATCTCCTATCCGGAAACCACCCCACCACGCCCAGGTTGTAGATTTGGAAACTGTACTCACTCCCTTGTGCCTGCTGTGATGCCCTCAAGCGCCCGTCCATCTCCGGATAGGCCACCAATAGAATGCAGGCCATCAGGAAGGGGAGGGTTCGACGGGCACCCCTTCCTCGTTGGGAGGCTATCCCCAGCAGGGCCTCCACCATCTTCCGTGCCCAGCGTCTCAGGTCCGCTCACCGTTTGCGACAGTGGGTGCTCCGCCAGCCGTAGACCCCCAGGGTCTGCACGTCCTTGGCAATGGCACGCCATATACCCTTTTTCTAATGGGCGCTGGCCTGCAGGGAAATAAACATAGAAAAAGGTATCAGCTTACAGTCCAGCCTCTTACACTCATGGCCCGCCATATCCCTCACATCCCATTACGCACAGACATTGACCACCATACATGCGGCATGCTGCCAGGATCCTTCCACCCCCCCTTACACGAGGCCCTCACATACAGCAATCCATGCATTCATGCCCCATGCATCGTGCTCACAGTGTACTCACCTGTTGGTCTGGAGGCCCATACAGCATTCGGTACTGGGGTAGAACCCTATCCACCAGTCTCTGCAACTCTGCAGCTGTGAAGGCAGGGGCCCTTTCCCCAGTGACTCGAACGAAAGTCAGTTCCAGACACAGGTCACACCAACACTTACTGTGTGGATCCTCTCCTGTTGAAGGTCAGGTAGCAAGTAAGAGAACAGATAGAAAATGGTTGTCTCGTCCACGGCGGTGTGTACCGTCACCGCGGGCGTACATCACCATTGGCCACTGTAACCCATCGGGCCCAATGACAACCAATGAGGAGTTGCACGGCGGTACTCGACCGCCTCCCGCAACAGCACACAACGTCAGCTGCATTACCTCATTTCCACCTGTCCATCCACACAGGACAGGCAGATGCCATTTCGGGGGGGGGCAGACCATGGCACCTAACTGCGTCACAGTATACATTAGCACCATTCGGGCCTATTCAACAACATATTGTTACAGTCACAACATGCAATGCAGTGTACAGTTTGGAAATGTGGAATACTGATAGCTGCTCCCTGTTTTGCCCCCTAGATTCTAACTGCTGCAGATGAATAGGAGTTGGAGACATCCCCACATATACAGACCCCTGGTGGACTTGGCAACTATGGAGGACAGGCACATTATCCTCTCCTACAGACTTGACAGGGCTACAATCCAAGAGCTGTGTGCCCAATTGGAGCCAGACATGATGTCTGCTATCCTTCATCCCACTGGGATCCCCCCTCTTCTGCAGGTGCTATCTGTGCTTTATTTCTTGGCAACTGGTTCTTTCCAAGTGACAGTGGGATTGGCAGCAGGAATGTCACAGCCAATGTTCTCAATAGTGCTGACCAGAGTGTTTTTTGCCCTGATTAAACACATGTGCAGCTACAATGTTTTCCCCCAGGTGGAGGATTTGGCCACAGTGAAAGCTGACTTCTATGCAATGGGACATATCCCCAACATTATTGGGGCAATTGATGGTACACATATTGCCTTGCCCCCCCCCCCAGAGAAATGAACAGGTGTTCAGAAACCAAAAGAGCTTTCACTCAATGAATGTGCAGATAGTGTGCCTGGCGGACCAGTACATCTCCAATGTCAATGCAAAGTATCCTGGGTTGGTGCATGATGCCTTTATCCTGAGGAATAGCAGCATCCCACATGTGATGGCACAACTCCAGAGGCATCGGGTGTGGCTAATAGGTGAGCCCATGGTTCCTACCCGGTATGTGTTGGTGTATGGGTATGGGGTTGGCCCTAAGGGTTAGTGTTTAGCTAACAGATATTCCTCGATGTGTGCAGGTGACTCTGGTTACCCCAACCTCTCATGGCTACTGACCCCTGTGAGGAATCCCAGGACAAGGACAGAGGAAAGTTACAATGAGGCACATGGGCGAACAAGAAGGATTATAGAGAAGACATTCGGCCTCCTGAAGGGAAGGTGCCTCCACCTAAAAGGTGGTTCCCTGTGCTACTCACCTAAGAAGGTCTGCCAGATCATCGTGACATGCTGTATGTTGCACAACCTTGCCTTGAGACACCAGGGGGCATATTTATACTCCGTTTGCGCCGGAATTGCGTAGTTTTTTTTTACGCAATTCTGACGCAAAACTAACTCCATATTTATACTTTGGCGTTAGACGCGTCTAGCGCCAAAGTCCATGGAGTTAGCGTCATTTTTTAGCGTGGACACCTACTTTGCGTTAATTATATGCAAGGTAGGCGTTCCCGTCTAAAAAATCGACTCCGAGGCATGTGCGTCGGATTTATACTCCCGGGCAAAATTCATGCCCGGGAGTGGGCGGGTCAAAAAAAATGACGTACGGCCGCTTTTGCGCCGTTTTTTAGCACCTGCAAAAGGCAGGCGTTAAGGGACCTGTGGGCTCTGAAGGAGCCCAGAGGTGCCCTCCCATGCCCCCAGGGACACCCCCTGTCACCCTTGCCCACCCCAGGAGGACACCCAAGGCTGGAGGGACCCATCCCAGGGACATTAAGGTAAGTTCAGGTAAGTCATTTTTTTTATTTTTTTTTGTGGCATAGGGGGGTCTGATTTGTGCCCTCCTACATGCCACTATGCCCAATGACCATGCCCAGGGGACATAAGTCCCCTGGGCATGGCCATTGGGCAAGGGGGCATGACTCCTGTCTTTGCTATGACAGGAGTCATTTCTATGGGGGTTGGGAGTGAAAAAAAATGGCGCAAATCGGGTTGAGGCGAAAAAATAGCCTCAACCTGACTTGCCCCATTTCTTGACGCCCAAGCCCCATATCCCCCTACGCCGGCGCTGCCTGGTGTATGTCGTTTTTTTTAACGCACACCAGACGGCGCCGGCGGCTAACGCCGGCTAACGTCATTCAATAAATACGGCGCCCGCATGGCGCTTAAGAATGGCGTTAGCCGGCGCTAATTTTTTTGACGCAAAACTGCGTTAGCGCAGTTTTGCATCAAAAAGTATAAATATGGGCCCAGGTGTCTTTTCTGGAGGAGGATGAGGCTAGAGATGGGCGTATGGCAGCAGTGGACCCTGTGGACAGTGACGGAAGAGGAGGATGAGGCAATCATACAACAGTACTTCCATTGACACACAGGTAAGACACTGTAACTTCACCTTCCATTGACAGTTTTATGTTGGATATTGTCACTGGCAGGCTGATTTGCCCACTATTATGGCCACTTAGCGTACCCTTTGGCATTTCTATTTTCAGATATCTGTGCCCCACTGTGGCTCCTGGTGTGTTGAATGCAGCCAACTACAGGTCATACCTATGTATACATTACTGTACAGTTGAATTGCAATGTTTACAGCTTGTTAAATGAAAACATAGTTGAATAAAGTGACAGACTCCATACTTGTATTTTTTACAAGTGTGTTTATTTATGTGCTAATAAGTCGAGGGGGTATTGCAATGGGGTGGGGTGGTGGTGGAGGATAGTCCAGGGTAGAGTTCCAGTCTATTTGTATCACAGGTGCATTGGCAAAGGGGGCATAGGAAGTGGAGCAATGGCAGTTAAAGGTGGACAGGGTGACAGAGTGGGACACAAGGATCGCAGGGACTGTTTACTTGGCGGTTCTCCTTCTGCAGGGGGAGGGGTGCTGGTGGCATATTGGTCCTGTGGCGGGGCCTCCTATCCACTATCGACTGGCGTCAGCGGAGGTGGAAGGCTGTTCATCGATGTGGCCAGTTTCAGGGGCCCGTTGGTGTGCCACTGCCTCCCTCATGGTGTTGTCCATGTCTACCAGCACCCCTGCAATGGTGACCAGGTGGTGTGGATGTCCCTCAGGTCCTCCCTGATCCCCAGGTACTGTCCCTCCTGCAGCTGCTGGGTCTCCTGCAACTTGGTCAGTATCTGGCCCATCATCTTCTGGGAATGGTGCTATGCTTCCAGTATGTTGGTGAGTGCCTCATGGAGAGTCGGTTCCCTGTGCCTGTCATCCCCCTGTCACATAGCAGTCCTCCCAGCTTCCCTGTTGTCCTGTGCCTCTGTCCCCTGGACCGTGTGCCCACTGCCACTGACCCCAGTTCCCTGATCGTCCTGTGTTTGGAGTGGCCTGGGGTCCCTGTAGTGACACACTGCTGATTGATGTGTCCTGGGGACAGTGGTATGGGCCTGCTAAGTGGGTGCTGTGGTGGTGTTTCCTGAGGGGGGAGGCTCTGTGGTGGTATGGGACTGTGCCTCTGTAACCAACTGTCCGGAGGTCCCTGATGGGCCAGATTGGTCATCCAGATGCAGGCATCCAGAGCTGTTGTCATCACTGTGGGTCTCTTCTTTGGGGGGACTACATGTTGCTGCCACCTCCAGTGACGATGGATGGGGGACCTGTGGGGATGTAAATGCAGTGTTATTGTTTCTGTGTGTGCCATCTTGTGCATGGGTGTGTTGACCTCTATGGTTGTTTTTCCCCTTGCAGCTTTGGCTTGTGTGAGTGGTGATTTGGTTGGCTAGGTGATTGTCTCAAGTGTGCATGCTTTGGTGATGAGTGTCCATTGAGGTCTGTGATGGGGGTCCAAGCATTGGTGTTGCATGCAGGGCTTGGTATTGGGATGGGTGGGTTTTGATGGTGGGGTATATATATCAGGTGGTGGAGTGATGGGTTGAGGGTAGGTGTGGGGGTATGCAATGGCATGCAGGTAGTGGGGTGAATGTAGTAAAGAGTTGACTTAACAGAGTCCAGTCCTCCTGCTACTCCTGCTAGGCCCTCAGGATGCAGTATTGCCAAGACTTGCTCCTCCTATGTTGTTAGTTATGGGGGAGGAGGTGGGAGTCCGACCCCAGTCCTCTGTACTGCTATCTGGTATCTTGCTACCATGGAATGCACCTTCCCCTGTATGTCCTTTCACCTCTTCCTGATGTCATCCTTGTTCTGGGGTGCTGTACCACCGCGTTGACCCTGTCCAGGATCCCCCACCATAGCTCCATCTTCCTGGCAATGGATGTCTGCTGCACCTGTGATCTGAATAACTGTGGCTCTATCCTGATGATTTCCTTCACCATGACCCTTAGCTCCTCCTGGGGTGTCTTTGTGGTGCCATGGGTGTAGTGTGAGGGTGTGTGGGGCGATGTGTTAGGGTGTGTGCTGTAAGGTATATGGATGGTGTATGGGTGATGGTGTTTTGTGGTTCTGGTTCTGTGGGTGCTGTTGGTCTCGCTCTCTCAGTTGGCAATATTTTTGAGTCATAAGGGGTTGTGGGTAGTGTGGGTGTGTGTTTAATAGTGGTGTGTGGGTGTGGTATGTGTATGGGTGTCAGGTGTGTGTATTTTGAATTGTCCAATGTAGTGTTGTTTTGTATGTGTGTGTGTATTTTGAGCGCTGTGGTATGTACTGCCAATGGTTTACCGCGGTTGAATGTCGGCCGCAGTGATTCGTGGGTCATAATTTTGTGGGCGGAGTTCTGTTGGCGTAACGGTGTGGGTTTTGGTACCTCCAGTTTATCACTGACCTTTGGGCTGGCAGACTTGTGTGTGTGTCTGTATAGTGACGAATTGCTTTGTGTGTGTCATAATATGGGTAGCGGTAAACCGCCACGCCGGCGGTATGTTGGCAGCAGTGGGCATGGCGGTAAGCAGAAGATACTGCCAATGTCATAATGAGGGCCATAGTGTTTCTTGCCGTCATTTGTGCTTATCCTTTCATCACTAAATAATGCAAATTTAATTTAGTTCCAACCTTTAACACACCAGGACAACGCAGCTCTGCTTGGCGAAATGTAGTGCAGATAAAGTCATGTACAGACATTTAACATACTCAGTGGCCTGCCGAGCTGTTTTTTTAGTGCAGTGCAGAACCAATAATGGGTGCCCCATGACGCACTGTAACAGGTGGCAGTGAATATATGGTTGGATTTTTTAAATCAGTCTTGGAGCTTGTGACATTTCCATCACTCAGCTCATAAAGCCCAGGGTTAATTTCCAGAAGGATAAGTTGGTACACTCCTACCAGAACATTCCCTTCATCTCAGTACCTACTCCTACAAGCTCCCATATTTCATAAGCATGGATTGACATCAAAAGCTTATCAATATGCACTCCTACCTTGTGGAATAAACTACGGAAACAATTACATTGATGTTCAAATCATACGCATTCCGCAAACACTATTCTGTTATGTAGCAAAAGGGGACCCAAAGGTGACATTGGACATTATAAATTCCCTATAACATTAATTTCCCCGCCGATATGTACCCTCTGCGATTGCCCCGGACGTCGGAGTCTGACACATCTCTGTGCACACCCAGGACTGTACTGTAAAACAACCATTTTACATTGACAAAGAACTAAAGTACTGCTGCATGCTTTAAAATAGGGTACTGTCTCCAAAGTGTGAATCAGAGTCCAAAGACGTTAGTGAAGCTTGTGGGCCAGGCCTGAGTGTCAAGCATGCAGGGTAACAAAATGACATAGACTCAGTGAGGCAGATGGGATGCAAGACCATGTGTATTCTTTTCTCATTTATTATACAACCTCTGGCAATGCCTGATCACAGGATGTCATGAACTCCTTCCAGTGTTATGCCGGTGGGCTGGTCAACTAGACCAAAGCGAACCACACATTACATCCATCTTGGTTCAAAAAGTTCATTCACAAACAATGCACACAAGCCTCTGAGCCTTTGGCTTGGCTGTGGATTGGGCCAGAGTCCTTGTCACCGGGGAAGATAGCAGTGAGTGTTCTCCGGTTCCCAGGGTTATTGCCAGCTGTTTGGGTTCTACTGCCTAGATAAGCTGTTGAAGTTGTCGCATCATGGGGATTCGGCTCTTGTTCTGTGGGTGCCAAGTTCCAAGTGTCTTCATGCCCTGGTTGTCTTCTGAAACTTCTGGTACAGGAACCTTTCTGAACCATTTTATATTCTGAGTTACTTGTTCAGCTTTTTTCAGGCAATGACCGTTGTGCTGATCTCTGAGAGGACTGTCCACCTTCCAGGTTCAAAAGGCACCCGGAATTTCCACCCTGGCCTTCGGTCCAAAATGATCACCTGATTTACAGGGTTGAGTAATTGGATAAAGCATGTCACCTCCTGCTGGCTTGTGCAATGTTTTCCTCTCTGTTTGCTAGGGCTGCTCTGGGATTGTAGCGCGACAGTACCCATCCAGGGCACGTCGGTATAGTGTCATGTTTCGCCCCATTTCACATGAGCAACCATGCAGCCCATTGTGTTGTACAGTGTGGCGTTCCCCAGTACTCTCTCAGAAACCACTACAGGCTCAACTCGGGGTCAGTGGCAATCGTTAAGGCTTTATTGAGGGTGCACATAAAGCGCTCGACTTCCTTAGACTCTTGGGGCCATTGTGAGGTGATATGTTGATGCTTTATCCCAGGTTCTTCGAGTATCTCTTTGAATTATGCCCCTTGGAAAGGAGGGAGGGCTGTTGTCTGTTTTAATCTCTTTGGGGAAACCAACACTTGTGATACGTTTGCAAATGCAGAGGACTCTATAATCTATATGAGCGGATACTTTGAATACCCATCTACCATCACTAGTGAGACTCTTCCATCTGGCAAGCTTCCTTAGTTGAAGCTCACCTTGGAGCAGGGTGTGTCACACAGTCCTTCTGTGAAAACAGGTGCCGAGGATTCAGGGATGCTTGTTATCTGGCAGGAGGGACATTGCCTCACATGATCGTCTACCATGCTCTCAAAGTAAGGGAACAATACCTTTTCTTGCATCTGTGATGTCATTTTCATTGTGCCTTGGTGTCCTCTGTGAGCCAGTTTGGTTACCCATTGTTCGAGGCTGGCCAGTATTACCAACCGGTGACCCATCAGTATGAGACCACCTAGTGTTGCGCGCTCCATAGTTTTGTGAGTCGCTCTTTATTCAAACCAGGCCAGCTATTGGTGTCTTTCAGGAATCCTTCCCAGGGTTCTCCTGTTAGGGCTACTTGCACTTTTGTCAGTACATGGTCGGCGGCTGTCGCATCGTAGATTTCCTTCAGGTTAAGTGTCTTAGGGCAGGCACTTTGTACTAGTGTTTGAACTTGACAGCTACTTCATCGGTTGGCATGTTCTCGTCCCCTTGGTACGGAGGGTGGTGTGAGAGAAAGCCCATAGGGTTTGTAGCACCAGGGCAGTAGATGATTTCCGTGTAATAGTGTTGTAGTTGATTGGCCTAGCTTTCTATATATGGTGGGGGTGTGGTGCAGTGCACTTGAACAGAGGGACTAGAGGTTAATGGTCTGTGACTACTCTGAAGGGCCTCCCGCAGAGGTAGAGATGGACGTGTCCACAGGCCAACTTGATCGTCAGGGCTTCTCCTTCAATCTGGGCATAATGCTTTTCGGATGGCATAAGCAATCCACTAACAAATGCCAGTGGGACCCATTTGCTGAGCTCAACTTTTTGAGTTAGGACAGCTCCTAGGACCACTGGGCTCAAATCTACTATCAATTCTGTCTTTTTTTATATCAAAGTATACCATGGTTGTCTTGTTCAGTAGTGCTTCCTTGAGGTCTTGAAATGCTCTCTCTTTTCTGCAGCCCTCTGATCACGGAGAGTCTATTTTTTTGAGGGACCGTAGTGGTTCTGCTATGGTGGCCAAGTTTGGTATGAATGGGCCACAGTAGGTGGCCAGCCACAAGAAGCTGCGCTCCTCACTCACAATCTTTGGTGCTGGGGCTTGCTTGATTGCCTGGGAATTATGTGGATCAACCTGCACCCCATCCTGGTTGAAGATGTATCCAAAGAATTCAATAGATGTTTGAAAAAATTAGCACTTTTCTTTGTAGAGGGTTAAGCCATGTTCTACAAGGTGTTGGAGTGTATCTTGGAGGCGTTGGTGATGTTCCTCCTCTAGCTTGCTTAGTTTTTGCTCCACTAGCGGATGTAGATGAAAACAGATGCGCCTGTGTCACAGTGTATTGGGTTTAACAGTATTGTCAATGTGTTAGTGTGATAGGTATTGCTTTCAAGCACCCAAGCCAGTAAACAATTCAGGGAATTGATGCAGTAGTTCATCAATATGAACAGCACTGATGCTTTTTGCAAAGGAATCAAGTTCTAAGTCCTCTGCCCGGTGGCTGCCAAGTGGTGTGTCTGCTTCTTTGACTAAGATATGGAAGGTGGCCTGTATCTCTTTGTTCTCTGCCTTTATGCTCACTGTTATTTGCCACTTGAGCGGCAGAGGTGTGTGGCTCCCGTACGTGAAGATCTTGGTGTTAGAAGGTACTATAAAAGGGAGAGGCTGGAGACGGCATTACTGTTGGACACCCATTACATTAACTGATGTGTCTGTGTCATTCAGTGTTCTCACTTGGGATCCTGTGATCTCGATGACACAGGTAGGTTGAAGTAGTCTGTGACTTTTCAGGTCATCCGTTAAAGAGATGAGGAATACCTCCTCCTCATTGGGCGAAGAATCTTTGGGTGCACTCTTCCACCTCCTCCTTTGCTGGACCCGTTCAAGTTGTCCTGGGTCTTCCACTGCTCTTGTTATTGGGTGTCTTCCTCTTGCCCTTGGTGCTCTGGCACCTTCATGACAGACAGTAGCAAAATTAGTCATCTTCCCTCAAAACATTGACGTCCTTGCACTGGACAATCTTTTGGGGAATGCTTCTCTCGTCCACAGTACATGCAGTGTGGCCATTGTCTTGCCAGTGTCTTTGGCCTGCTTTTGGTGTATTGTACTTGCATTGCATCAGCCCATTCTGCTTTGATGGTCAAGCCCTTCTCAGGGCTTGGGTTATTGCTGCATCCATCTTGGTAGCTCTGGCTGTTGAACGGTCATATGACCTGGCCATTATTAGGATGTCATCCAGGCTAATGTTGGGTTGCCTCAGGAGGAGCCCTTTGAGTGTCTTGTTACAACAGTCTTGGATAATTTGTGCGCATGTTACTTTGGGCTGGTCTTCTACCGTACATCTGCTGGCTAGCTGTCTTGGCCGCACGTAAAACTGGTCTATGGATTTCCCTTCTCGTTGGCGAGCCTGGTGGAGCTTGAATCTTTCAAAGTCAGGGTTTAGCTGTGGGTCAAAATGAGCGTTGAGTGCTCTTCAGCCTCGTTGTAGTCGTCTACTCTGCCAGTGTTAGATAGGTGCCTGAATTGTTTGAATATTTCATCTCCATCAAAGTGCAGTAGCAGAGACCTCTTGACAGCACTATCACTCTCTCAGGTGGCGATAAAGTTGTTTTATAGCTGCCCAATTCAAGCCTTCCATCGCAGAGAGGCGGTTGCAGGGTCTTCTAGCTTGCTGAATGGTGGCGACTCTCCTACAATGGTGTGCTGTTGTGGGAACTGTGCAGGAGCTGCTGGTTGATGCTGGGTGGGACATGCTCATGTGTGACTTGGCGCTCTAATAAATCTGGTCAATAGGTGTACAGGTACATGGGCACACTGTAGAAGCTGGGTGCACACATTGCACTTACTTGTTGTGATGACTCGCATTTTATTCTTTTGAAATTGCCGTGTAACCAGGCCCTTATTATTCACTTGGAGAGCGAGTCTGGTAGCCGTGAGGCACATGGGCAAGAGACCCCTCGTCACTAGTGTAGTGAACCTTGTGAGGCCGGCCTGAGTGTCACACGTGCAGGCTGACAAAATGATAGGGACTCAGTGACGCAGTTCGGATGCAAGACCCCATGCGGTCTTTTCCCATTTATTATATAACCTCATGCCACACCTGGTCAGAGGATGTCATGAACTCCTTCGATGTTATGATGGTGGGCTGGTCAACTAGACCAAAGCCCACCCACACATTACAAGGATGGCAATCAAAAACAGACCTCTCCTCTTCTCAATCACAGTTTTGTCTCTCCCAAAAGAGTTTCATGTGAGCATTTCCAGAGGTAACTGTATTCGTGCACCCACATTATAAATTGACCCGAGAGTATTACAGTGCACAGATGCCATTTCCTGCAACCCTGCTTCCTCCATTTTAGTGATTTAAACTAATGATGAAAAATGTTCTCTCTCAACCTTGTTATCAGTTCAGCTGAAATAGCAACTTTAAACTAAATATTTCCAGGCACAGTCAATGACCAAGTATCCCTGTCAACCTTACGAGCCCCAATTAATACTTTACCTTTGTTTCGTAAGGTTTTTTCATCAGTTGTTGATTCATTGCATTATTGGCTTTGCAAGCTGTAATCAAAGCCGCTGTGCAGATGCCGCTATCATTCCGAAAGATTAAATGATCAATACGAAACTCTTCTTTGACTCTCTGCTTGAATTATAAAAGCAGAGACATGTCCTTGTTATTTATGCCAGTGGCTAACAGCAGTTACTGTACTGGGGGCATGAACTGCCCAACAACAAGGACAGCATTGTTATATTGACTTACAGAAAATTATATATTATACAATAATCAATTCCTGTGATGAGTGATTGAAGAAGAGTTATTTCGGAATGTAACTTTTTTGACTGCATTTTATGAGCATGCCATTAGGCTTTTGCTTGTAATATCTGAACATTCCAATCAACGTTTTTTAAATAGGTTTGCAGAAGATCATTTGCATATTTCACCTTGTATTCCTTAACTTATCACACATGTATCAACAAAACATAGAGACAGTAATAGAATAGAATAGTCATAGACAAAAAAAACAACCCTTTCTGTGTTTTATTGCAAAAAAAAAAGCCTAATGCTATCTTTACAGTTTATGTTAATGGAGATTTTAAAGATTAACGATATTTGCTTCTCAATAATTATTCAAAACAAGAACGTCGGATGTCATCGTCACAGTTGATTTACCGTCAAGAAAAAAATTAATTTTCTTCTGTCAATAATTTTGAGGGGTGCTATTATATGTCCTTCGTAGTTGTTAAAGGAGAGCTAAAGCAAACTCATTTTACCATCCTATCATGAAATCAGATTTGTGTAATTGCCAATATGTGACAGGAATATGAGTGTATCTTTGTTGTGCTGCATTTTGTTGCACTTTCCTTTTAAGTTGCACTAATAAACAGCTATTTAACTCAGTCTATGATGGTAAAATATCCCTATTTCAGCGCTTCCGTTGTTTATAGCACAAGGGATCATAAGACCGGTCTCTGCTATGGTTTTGGGCTGATTACGGTCTTAAATAGTTGAAGGGCCAGAACATCCATATTCATCCACCTTATACACAGGGGCAGCTCCTCCGTATTAGCGGAGGAGCGTTACTCCCCTATTCAGTCAGGCAGTGACAAAGAAAATAATAATAAATTAATATTATTATCATTTTATTTGTCACTGCCTGAACCATTCAAGTCTATGGTGGGGTGGGGGCATAGGGAGGAGGATTGGTGGGCACTGGAAAGTGCGCATGTTGGAAAGGTAGGCTGTCTTAGGATGGCCAAACTGACATGCGCACTTACATTTCTCCAACCCAGCTGTGTTTCACAGTCGAGTGGAGAAATGGCACAGGCTCCCTGTGCATGAGCGAGCATCAAACCAGCCCACTCAGTCCAATCCCAGTGCTGCTACCACGCTTGGTATAGCATGGGAGCAGTGACTGGTCTGGGAGCCTGTTGTTATGCCCTGGTGATGCACAGGAGAAAGGAGCACCGAGGAGGCCAGGACCAAAGTGGTAGGTGAGTTTTTATTTTTGTCCTCCCGCTGACAGCACCCCCACCCCTGCACCCCACCACACTTGATTAGCGGTAGCCGACACTGCTTATAGAGTGACAACTTAAAAGAATATGCTGCGTTTCACTGGAAATGTAGCAGCATTTTGTTGACAACTCTAAAGTAAACAAAAAAAGACAATGCAAATTAACCCCTTCCCCGCCACTGAAGTAACGGTTACGTCCTTGGCTGCGGCACTGAGGCACCAAGGACGTAACCGTTATGTCCTGGACCTGGCTAGCGCTCCCCCCATGAACCTCCCATACCCCTCCCATGGGAGGGATGGAAGGGAAATCGCTTCCCCTTCCACCCCCATCCTTCCCAAGTGACCTCTGATGACATCAGAGTGCGATTGAGCACTGACCTCATCAGAGGCTGCCCCATGAGAATCCAGCACGATCGGAAGAGAAATGCTTTCCTGGTGCTGGGGGCGGCACAGAGACACGAAAGGAAAGGAGAGGAAAAGACAGGCCTTTCCTTTCATGTCTCGTTGAGCATTTCTGCAAGGGGGCAGAAAGCCCACCAGAGACAAGGGAAGATTATTTTTCAGAAAAAAAGGGTGGGGTTATGGCCATACCCCCACCCCAAATAAATGGGAACAAAGTTGTTCTGCTCATCGGTGGGCAGATGGGTCAATTACTCCCAATCCACTCCCCGGGGGAGCAGAAAGCTTACTAGATGCCAGGAAATTTAAAAAATAAATAGTGAGGTGGTGGCTACCAACCAGTATGGGCATGGTTATGCCCCCCCCCCCAACTGAAGGGGGTAACTGTCTTTCAGCTCTCACCCCACACACTAAAACATCTTATGCCACATCAAGGAAGAGGACATTTGATTATTTGGGTTTTGCTTTTACATTTGGTCCATGAGAGCTTGGCTAATTCTCAAAATCGTCCCACTTGGAATGTTGAGGGCTGCACTTTTTGGACTTTGGGACACTGCCATGTATAAAAATCTATAAGACCTAGACACATCTGAAAACTAAACATCTGGGTGAGTCCAGGGTGGTGTGGTTCACATGCACCCTTCGCCATTTTCTTACCCACAGTGCCCTGCAAACCTCCAACTTTGCTGGAAATCACAAATTTTTCTCATATTTTTTGTGATGGAACCTTCTGGAATCTGCAGGTGTCCACAAAATTCCTACCACCCAGCATTGTTGCATCTATACCCTTACAAATTCTGCCCCACGTGTCAGCCTAAAAATGTTTTTTTTCAAACTGCCCTTTTGGACCCGCTTTGGTTCCCCCTCATTGTTCACATGTTTTTGGCTCTTCCCTGTCACAGGCACTTGGCCCACCTCCAAAAGTGAGGTATCATTTTTACCGTGAGACTGAGGGGAACGTTGGGTGGTAGCAAAATTGTGCTGTTGTGTTGATCCCACACAGAAGTGTGGCAAAAATGTCACTTTTTAGCTAAGTTTGAGGTTTGCTGTGGGTTCTGTGTAATAAAACACTGGGGGATCTATGCCAGTCACACCTCCTTGGATTCCCTTGGGTGTCTAGTTTTCAGAAATGTTTGAGTTTGGTAGGTTCCCCTATATGGCTGCTGAGTCCAGGACCAAAAAAGAAGGTGCCCCCCACAAAACATGTAGTTTTGTATTTGATGATTTTGATGTGTCCACATGGCGTTTTGAGGTATTTCCTTTTGCAGGCACTAGGCCTACCCACACAAGTGAGGTACCATTTTTATCGGGAGACATGGGGAAACGCTTTGTAGATGGAAGTTTGTGGCCCGCCCTCTGATTCCAGAACTTTGCAGCATTGAAATTTGAGGGAAAAGTGGTTTTTTTGTAGCCACATTTTGAGTTTTGCAAATGATTCTGGGTAACAGAACCTGGTGAGCGCCCCGCAAGTCACCCCGTTCTAAATTCCCCTAGGTGTCTAGTTTTCAGAAATGTCCAGGTTTGCTAGGGTTTCCTAGGTGCTGGCTGAGCTAGAGGCCAAAATCCATAGCTGGGCACTTTGCAGAAAACAGGTCAGTTTTCTTGGGAAAATGCGATGTGTCCACGTTGTGTTTTAGGGCATTTCCTGTTGCGGGCACTAGGCCTTCCCACACACGTGAGGTACAATTTTTATTTGGAGACTTGGGGAAATGCTGGGTAGAAGGAAATTTGTGGCTCCTCTCAGATTCCAGAACTTTCCATCACCAAAATGTGAGGAAAATGTTTTTGTTTGCCAAATTTCGAGGTTTGGAAAGGATTCTGGGCAACAGAACCTGGTGAGAGCCCCACAAGTCACCCCATCCTAGATTTCCCTTGGTGTCTAGTTTTCAGAAATGGACATGTTTTGTAGGTTTCCCTAGGTGCCGGGTGAGCTTGAGGCCAAAATCCACAGCTAGACACTTTTACAAAAAAAACCATCAGATTTCAATGTAAAAATGTGATGTGTCCATGTTGCGTTTCCTGTCCTGGGCATTGCGCTTACCGAGCAAATGTGAGGTACCATTTTTATCGGGAGACTTGGGAGAAGACAGAATGACAGAACAAGAGTTACTGCCCCTTGTCTTCCTCTATCTTTTTTCCTTCCAAATTTAAGACAGTGTGTAAAAAGGACATCTATTTGAGAAATGCCCTGTAATTCACATGCTAGTATGGGGACCCCGGAATTCAGAGATGTGCAAATAACCCCTGCTTCTCAACACCTTATCTTGTGCCCATTTAGGAAATACAAAGGTTTCCTTGATACCTATTTTTCACTCTTTATATTTCACCAAATGAATTGCTGTATACCCTGTATACAATGAAGACCCATTGCAAGGCGCAGCTCCTTTATTGCCTCTGGGTACCTAGAGTTCTTGATAAATCTACAAGCCCTATATATTCCCTTAATCAGAAGAGTCCAGGTATAAGGGTATTTTGTTTTTGAAAATACAAGGCAGGAAAAAATTACAGAATAAAAAGTGGAGAAAAATGGCTGTTTTTTTACCTCAATTTCATCTTTTTGTTTTATTTCAGCTGTTATTTTCTGTAAGAAAACCTTGTAGGATCTACAAAAATGACCCCTTGCTGAATTCAGACTTTTGTCTACTTTTTCGAAATGTTTAGCTGTCCAGGATACAACATTGGTTTCACACCCATTTCCATCACTAACTGGAAGGAGGCTAAAAGCACAAAAAATAGTAAAAATGGGGTATGTCCCCCTAAAATGCCAAAATTGTGTTGAAAAATGTGGTTTTATGATTCAAGTCTGCCTGCTCCTAAAAGCTGGGAAGATTGTAATTTTAGCAGAGCAAACCCTTTGTGGGTACCTGTTGGACCTGGCCCTTTTTGCGGGGTCATCCCCAAACTTTTTGCCTCCTTCCTCCTATTTTATCTTTCCTGTTTTTGTTGTCTTTTGAACTCTGAGCACTTTACCACTGTAACCAGTGCTAAAGTGCTTATGCTCTCTGTGTAAATTGTACTGGTAATTGGTTTATCCATGATTGGCATATTTGATTTACTAGTAAGTCCCTAGTAAAGTGCACTTCAGGTGCCCAGGGCCTGTAAATCAAATACTGCTAGTGGGCCTGCAGCACTGATTGTGCCACCCACATAAGTAGCACTGTAATCATGTCTCAGACCTGCCACTGCAGTGTGTGTGTTTGCAGTTTTAAACTGTAAATTCACCTTGGCAGGTTGTAGTGAATCCTACTTCATTTTAATGGGATAACTTGAGTTAGCTTAGCATTTGGCTTGCAGACTCGTGCCCCTGTCACCTAGTGACTTTTAACCTACTTAGCTTGCTCTGTCTTAGCACATTTAATTATTTATTTATTCTAAAATGGCTGCCTTGTTTAAAGTTAGGCCACTTGTTATGAGTTACATTATCAGTGTCACCGTGCTAAGGCATCAAGAACAAGCACCAAAGACAAACAAACAGTAGGTGTTCACACTTAGGGATTTTCCCTCTCCATACTTTCGAGGGGTTGTTTATATTAATTGCCGTCCCAAGCATGTCTGTTATCTATTGTTTGGGAACACACCTACGTCAGGGGTCCTTGAAGATCTGTATAAATATATCGCATTTTAGACAGATAATCAGAGGGATTCCGACCAGAGGGGATCGCCACCATCGCTGATATCGATGCTGCAGTCGTCTTGACGCTAACCCAGTCTTCGTGTCCCTACGGAGTCTGAGATAGAGCCCTCATTCCAAGGTAACAAGGGGTTGGAGCTCCTTTCATGGACATGGCATTGGCAGATTACGTTTAACAAACCCAGCTCTCCTTTAGGTAGGAGGTTAGGACTTTCACATTAGGGTACTAGGGCATATTATATCCTGTATGTCTTTTTTATGCATTGCAAGATGGTGGGGGTCTTTGTAATAATGACTCTCATCTTCACAATTCTGTTACTTGCACTATTCATTATCCTAATCATTGCAGCCAATGCAACTTATCAAAATTGCAGTTATGTTGAATAAAAACTATTGAAACTTTGCTGCATCTTTGTCATTGCCTGCGTTTGTATGAGACATGATACATCTGTGATAAAGGGGTTATCTCAGTTTAACCACGACATTCCCTGAGATGTCTTACTCTCGAGTCCATGCGTAAAGGCTGCCACAAATCACCTCTTACTATTGTGTTTCTGGTGAGGTGCTGCTAGTGAGCCGGTAAGGTTAGGACAACAGTTGCGACTTGTTGTAGGAAGGACGTAGTCACCTACAAGCAAAAGTACTGTCATCCTTTAACCAGCAGTCTTGCCCAGAGCAAGATTCCAATCTACGACAAAGTGTCTCACTTGCCAGGCCTAACCCTTCCCTTTTCCTACATATAAGACACCCCTAAGGTAGGCCATAAATAGCCCCATGGGCAGGGTGCAGTGTATGGTTAAGGTAGGACATATACTATTGTGTTTTACATGTCCTGACAGTGAAATACTGCCAAATTTGTTTTTCACTGTTGTAAGGCCTATCTCTCTCATAGGTTAACTTGGGGGCTGCCTTTAACCATGATTAATGAGTAGATTCCCTTTGGGAGCAGATAGACATGTGGAGTTTGAGACCTCTGAACTCACAATTTAAAAATACATATTTTAGTAAAGTTGGTTTTGAGATTGTGTGTTTGAAAATGCCACTTTTAGAAAGTGGGCATTTTCTTGCTTGACCATTTTTGTGACTCTGCTTGTTTGTGGTTTCCCTGTCAGGGTTAGTTTGACAGTTGGGCTGTATGCACCTCTCTCCAGACAGTGACACAAAGGTAGCTGGGGGGTAGCCTGCATATTCTGATGAGCCATCAGTGCTAGGAAGGAGGAGAGGAGTGGTCACTCGCAACTGAAAGGGCTGTGCCTGCCCTCACACAATGCAGACTCCAACCCCCTGGTGTGTGTCTGAGGCCTTGCCCGGGCAAGGCAGGATTTCACAAACAAGTGAGACTTTTTCTTTGAAGTAAGCCTACTTCAAAGGCCAAAATGGGCATGAGAAGAGGACCCAAAACCACAGACTTTAGACATTTCGAGGGGTAGACACTCTACCTCACAGACACTTCCTGGAGAAGAAACTTCTAACCAGAACCTGCATCCTCCCAAGAAGAACTGCCTGGCTGCCCAAAGGACTCACTTGACTGCTTTCTGTGAAGGACTGCTGCCTTGATGTTGCCCTGCTGCCTTGCTGCTCTCTGGCCGAGGTGAAGAAGTGCTCTCCAAGGGCTTGGATAGAGCTTGCCTCATGTTCCATGAAGTCTCAGGACCAAAAAGACTTCATCTCTACAAAAAGGACTCCTTGTGTGGTGAAAATCAATGCACAGTCGGCCAGAAACGATGCACAGCCTGCATTGCAGTGAACAATTCCAAGCACGCCAACCCGGAACGAAGCAGTCCGACTTCCCAGTGAGAAGATCGACACAGTGCCAGCCCAGCAACTGGAAATACACAGCACGGCCCACTAGATCGACGCACATTCGAGCCGGAAAGACGCAGCCCAACTTCCAGAGAGGAATCAACGCAGCACCTGCCATGCAGTAGAAATGTGCACGCAATGCCCACTGGATCAACGCAGCCCCTGTGACTCTGTCCTGTCAGCGCCGGAAATCCATGCATCATCCCCGGGGAGTCCGAAAATCCCGCAACCCGAAGAGGATCCGCGACCGAGTGCTGGAAATTGACAAACAGACATCTCTGCATAAAAACTAAACAACGCATTGCCGTGTGCAGCCCAAGAAATTGACGCACACCTCCTTGATTTCCATGCATCTACGCCTCTGTGGTTCTTTGCAGAGATTTTGAACGCAAACCAGGTACTTTGTGCTTGAAAGAGACATTTATTGCTTTTAAGAGACTAAAGACACTTTATATCATTTTTACAGTGATATCTCAACATATACTTATTGCATCTTAATCGTTTTGACCTGCAATTTACCAGATAAATATTATATATTTTTCTAAACACTGTGTGGTGTATTTTGAGGTGCTAACTGTGTTATTGCATGATTTATTGTACACATACTTTACACATTGCCTTCTACATTAAGCCTGACTGCTCAGTGCCAAACTACCAGAGGGTGGGGACAGGATAATTTGGATTGTGTATGACTTACGCTGACTAGAGTGAGGGCCCTTGCTTGGATAGGGGGGTAACCTAACTAAAAACCAAAAACCCCATTCCTAACAAATGGTAACAGAAAATCCTACTTATTGGTGAGGTTGGATTTTACATTACTATTTTAGAAATGCCACTTTTAGAACGTGAGCATTTTTCTTCACTTAAAATCCATCTGTGTCTTACAGTCTGTCTCCAATCAATGTCTGGGCTGGGCCGCTTGACAGCTTCCATGTGCATTTCACCCAGACAACCATAAACACAGGACACTCAGTCACTCATCTGCATATTGAATGAGCCTTCCTGGGTTGGAAGGGTGGAGGGTTTGCTATTCACATTTCAAAGGCTAGCAGCCTGCCCTCACACAATGGACTGCCAAACCCCCTACTTGGACCCTGGCAGACATACCTGTACTGAAAGGAGAACTTGTGTACTTCAAAACCACTCTTTGAAGTCTCCCCCACTTCAAATGCATTCTTGGGTATATAAACTGGGTCTCCGACCCCACCAACTCAGACGCTTCTGGACCTGAACCTGCAAGCTCTCAAGAGGAACTGCCTGGCCACCCAAAGGTCTCATCTGGACAGCTATTTATCTCAGTCTATGATGGTAAAATATTCTTATTTTAGCGCTTCCGTTGTTAATAGCACAAGGGATCACATCACGTAAAGAGAATGCAGAAAGTGCTAATTTAAGACCGGTCTCTGCTATGGTTTTGGGCTGATTATGGTCTTAAATAGTTGAAGGGCCAGAACATCCATATTCATCCACCTTATACACAGGCGCAGCTGCTCCTCTGTATTAGCGGAGGAGCGTTGCTCCCCTGTTCAGTCAGGCACTGACAAAGAAAATAATTATAAATTAATTTTATTTTCATTTTATTTGTCACTGCCTGAGACATGCAAGTCTATGGTGGGGTGGGGGCATAGTCAGGAGGAGTGGTGGGCACTGTAAGGTGCGCATGTTGGAAAGGCCGGCTGTCTTAGGATGGCCAAACTGACATGCGCACTTACATTTCTCCAACCCAGCTGTGTTGCACAGTCCAGTGGAGAAATGGCACAGGCTCCCTGTGCATGAGCGAGCATCAAACCAGCCCACTCAGGCCAATCCCAGTGCTGCTACCACGCTTGGTATAGCATGGGAGCAGTGACTGGTCTGGGAGCCTGTTGTTATGCCCTGGTGACGCACAGGAGAAAGGAGCACCAAGGAGGCCAGGACCAAAGTGGTAGGTGAGTTTTTATTTTTGTCCTCCCGCTGACAGCACCCCACCCCTGCTCCCCACCACACTTGATTAGCGGTAGCCGACACTGCTTATAGAGTGACAACTTAAAAGAATGTGCTGCGTTTCACTGGCAATGTAGCAACATTTTGTTGACAACTCTAAAGTAAACAAAAAAAGACAATGCAAATGAACCCCTTCCCCGCCACTGAAGTAACGGTTACGTCCTTGGCTGCGGCACTGAGGCACCAAGGACATAACCGTTATGTCCTGGACCTGGCTTGCGCTCCCCCCATGAACCTCCCATACCCCTCCCATGGGAGGGATGGAAGGGAAATCGCTTACCCTTCCACCCCCATCCTTCCCAAGTGACCTCTGATGACATCAGAGTGCGATTGAGCACTGACCTCATCAGAGGCCGCCCCATGAGAATCCAGCACGATCGGAAGAGAAATGCTTTCCTCGTGCTGGGGGCGGAGCAGAAAGCTTACTAGATGCCAGGGAATTAAAAAAATAAATAGTGAGGTGGTGGCTACCAACCAGTATGGGCATGGTTATGCCCCCCCCCCCCCAACTGAAGGGGGTAACTCTCTTTCAGCTCTCACCCCACACACTAAAACATCTTATGCAATGTCAAGAAAGAGGACATTTGATTATTTGGGTTTTGCTTTTACATTTGGTCCATGAGAGCTTGGCTAATTCTCAAAATCGTCCCACTTGGAATGGTGAGGGCTGCACTTTTTGGACTTTGGGACTCTGCCATGTATAAAAATCTACAAGACCTAGACACATCTGAAAACTAAACATCTGGGTGAGTCCAGGGTGGTGTGGTTCACATGCACCCTTCACCATTTTCCTACCCACAATGCCCTGCAAACCTCCAACTTTGCTGTAAATCACACATTTTTCTCACATTTTTTGTGATGGAACCTTCTGGAATCTGCAGGTGTCCACAAAATTCCTACCACCCAGCATTGTTGCATCTATACCCTTACAAATTCTGTCCCATGAGTCAGCCTAAAAACTTTTTTTTTCAAACTGCCCTTTTGGACCCGCTTTGGTTCCCCCTCATTGTTCACATGTTTTTGGCTCTTCCCTGTCACAGGCACTTGACCCACCTCCACAAGTGAGGTATTATTTTTACTGTGAGACTGAGGGGAACGTTGGGTGGTAGGAAAATTGTGCCGTTGTGTTGATCCCATACAGAAGTGTGGCAAAAATGTCACTTTTTAGCTAAGTTTGAGGTTTGCTGTGGGTTCTGTGTAATAAAACACTGGGGGATCTATGCCAGTCACACCTCCTTGGACTCCCTTGGGTGTCTAGTTCCCAGAAATGTTTGAGTTTGGTAGGTTCCACTATATGGCTGCTGAGTCCAGGACCAAAAACGCAGGTGCCCCCCACAAAACATGTAGTTTTGTATTTGATGATTTTGATGTGTCCACATAGCGTTTTGAGGTATTTCCTTTTGCAGGCACTAGGCCTACCCACACAAGTGAGGTACCATTTTTATCGGGAGACATGGGGAAACGCTGGGTAGATGGAAGTTTGTGCCCCCCCCTCTGATTCCAGAACTTTGCAGCACTGAAATTTGAGGAAAAAGGGTTTATTTTTGTAGCCACATTTTGAGTTTTGCAAATGATTCTGGGTAACAGAACCTGGTGAGCGCCCCACAAGTCACCCCGTTCTAAAGTCCCCTAGGTGTCTAGTTTTCAGAAATGTCCAGGTTTGCTAGGTTTTCCTAGGTGCTGGCTGAGCTAGAGGCCAAAATCCATAGCTGGGCACTTTGCAGAAAACAGGTCAGTTTTCTTGGGAAAATGTGATGTGTCCACGTCGTATTTTGGGGCATTTCCTGTTGCGGGCACTAGGCCTACCCACACACGTGAGGTACAATTTTTATTTGGAGACTTGGGGAAATGCTGGGTAGAAGGAAATTTGTGGCTCCTCTCAGATTCCAGAACTTTCCATCACCAAAATGTGAGGAAAATGTTTTTTTTTGCCAAATTTCGAGGTTTGGAAAGGATTCTGGGTAACTGAACCTGGTGAGAGCCCCACAAGTCACCCCATCCTAGATTTCCCTCGTTGTCTAGTTTTCAGAAATGCACATGTTTTGTAGGTTTCCCTAGGGGTCGGCTGAGCTTCAGGCCAAAATCCACAGCTAGACACTTTTACAAAAAACACATCAGATTTCAATGTAAAAATGTGATGTGTCCATGTTGCGTTTCCTGTCCTGGGCATTGCGCCTACCCAGCAAATGTGAGGTACCATTTTTATCGGGAGACTTGGGAGAAGACAGAATGACAGAACAAGAGTTACTGCTCCTTGTCTTCCTCTATCTTTTTAACTTCCAAATGTAAGACAGTGTGTAAGAAGGACATCTATTTGAGAAATGCCCTGTAATTCACATGCTAGTATGGGGAACCCGGAATTCAGAGATGTGCGAATAACCCCTGCTTCTCAACACCTTATCTTGTGCCCATTTATGAAATACAAAGGTTTCCTTGATACCTATTTTTCACTATTTATATTTCACCAAATGAATTGCTGTATACCCTGTATACAATGAAGACCCATTGCAAGGCGCAGCTCCTTTATTGGCTCGGGGTACCTAGAGTTCTTGATGAATCTACAAGCCCTATATATTCCCTTAATCAGAAGAGTCCAGGTATAAGGGTATTTTGTTTTTGAAAATACAACAAGGTAGGGAAAAATTACAGAATAAAAAGTGGAGAAAAATGGCTGTTTTTTTACCTCAATTTCATATTTTTGTTTTATTTCAGCTGTTATTTTCTGTAAGAAAACCTTGTAGGATCTACATAAATGACCCCTTGCTGAATTCAGACATTTGTCTACTTTTTAGAAATGTTAAGCTGCCCAGGATACAGCATTGGTTTCACACCCATTTCCGTCACTAACTGGAAGGAGGTTAAAAGCTCAAAAAATAGTAAAAATGGGGTATGTCCCTGTAAAATGCCAACATTGTGTTGACAAATGTGGTTTTCTGATTCAAGTCTGCCTGCTCCTAAAAGCTGGGAAGATTGTAATTTTAGCAGAGCAAACCCTTTGTTGGTACCTGTTGGACCTGGCCCTTTTTGCGGGGTCATCCCCAAACTTTTTGCCTCCTTCCTCCTATTTTATCTTTCCTGTTTTTGTTGTCTTTTGAACTCTGAGCACTTTACCACTGCTAACCAGTGGTAAAGTGCTTATGCTCTCTGTGTAAATTGTACTGTTAATTGGTTTATCCATGATTGGCATATTTGATTTACTAGTAAGTCTCTAGTAAAGTGCACTGGAGGTGCCCAGGGCCTGCAAATCAAATACTACTAGTGGGCCTGCAGCACTGATTGTGCCACCCACATAAGTAACACTGTAATCATGTCTCAGACCTGCCACTGCAGTGTGTGTGTTTGCAGTTTTAAACTGTAAATTCACCTTGGCAAGTTGTAGTGAATCCTACTATATTTTAATGGGATAACATGAGTTAGCTTAGCATTTGGCTTGCAGACTTGTGCCCCCGTCACCTAGTGACTTTTAACCTACTTAGCTTGCTCTGTCTTAGCACATTTAATTATTTATTTATTCTAAAATGGCTGCCTTGTTTAGAGTTAGGCCACTTGTTGTGAGTTACATTATCAGTGTCACCGCGCTAAGGCGTCAAGAACAAGCACCAAAGACAAACAGTAGGTGTTCACACTTAGGGATTTTCCCTCTCTATACTTTTGAGGGGTTGTTTATATTAATTGCCGTCCCAAGCATGTCTGTTATCTATTGTTTGAGAACACACCTACGTCAGGGGTCCTTGAAGATCTGTATAAATATATCGCGCTTTAGACAGATAATCAGAGGGATTCCGACCAGAGGGGATCGCCACCATCGCTGATATCGATGCTGCAGTCGTCTTGAAGCTAACCCAGTCTTCGTGTCCCTAGGGAGTCTGAGATAGAGCCCTCATTCCAAGGTAACAAGGGGTTGGGGCTCCTTTCATGGACATGGCATTGGCAGATTAGGTTTAACAAACCCAGCTCTCCTTTAGGTAGGAGGTTAGGCCTTTCACATTAGGGTATTAGGGCATATTACATCCCGTATGTCTTTTTTATGCATTGCAAGATGGTGGGGGTCTTTGTAATAATGACTCTCATCTTCACAATTCTGTTACTTGCACTATTCATTATCCTAATCATTGCAGCCAATGCAACTTATCACAAATTGCAGTTATGTTGAATAAAAACTATTGGAACTTTACTGCATCTTTGTCATTGCCTGCGTTTGTATGAGACATGATACATCTGTGATAAAGGGGTTATCTCCGTTTAACCACAACATTCCCTGAGATGTCTTACTCTCGAGTCCACGCGTAAAGGCTGCCACAAATCACCTCTTACTATTGTGTTTCTGGTGAGGTGCTGCTAGTGAGCCGGTAAGGTTAGGACAACAGTTGCGACTTGTTGTAGGAAGGGCGTAGTCACCTACAAGCAAAAGTACTGTCATTCTTTAACCAGAGCAAGAGTCCAAACTACGACAAAGTTTCTCACTTGCCAGGCCTAACCCTTCCCTTTTTCTACATATAAGACACCCCTAAGGTAGGCCATAAATAGCCCCATGGGCAGGGTGCAGTGTATGGTTAAGGTAGGACATATACTATTGTGTTTTATATGTCCTGACAGTGAAATACTGCCAAATTTGTTTTTCACTGTTATAAGGCCTATCTCTCTCATAGGTTAACCTGGGGGCTGCCTTTAACCATGATTAATGAGTAGATTCCCTTTGGGAGCAGATAGACATGTGGAGTTTGAGACCTCTGTACTTACAATTTAAAAATACATATTTTAGTAAAGTTGGTTTTGAGATTGTGTGTTTGAAAATGCCACTTTTAGAAAGTGGGCATTTTCTTGCTTGACCATTTTTGTGACTCTGCCTGTTTGTGGATTCCCTGTCTGGGTTAATTTGACAGTTGGGCTGTGTGCACCTCTCTCCAGACGGTGACACAAAGGTGGCTGGGGGGTAGTCTGCATATTCTGATGAGCCATCAGTGCTAGGAAGGAGGAGAGGAGGGGTCACTCGCAACTGAAAGGGCTGTGCCTGCCCTCACACAATGCAGACTCCAACCCCCTGGTGTGTGTCTGAGGCCTTGCCCGGGCAAGGCAGGATTTCACAAACAAGTGAGACTTTTTCTTTGAAGTAAGCCTACTTCAAAGGCCAAAATGGGCATGAGAAGAGGACCCAAAACCACAGACTTTAGACACTTTGTGGGTTAGACACTCTACCTTACAGACACTTCCTGGAGAAGAAACTTGTAACCAGAACCTGCATCCTCCCAAGAAGAACTGCCTGGCTGCCCAAAGGACTCACTTGACTGCTTTCTGTGAAGGACTGCTGCCTTGCTGTTGTCCTGCTGCCTTGCTGCTCTCTGGACGAGGTGAAGAAGTGCTCTCCAAGGGCTTGGATAGAGCTTGCCTCATGTTCCATGAAGTCTCAGGACCAAAAAGACTTCATCTCTACAAAAAGGACTCCTTGTGTGGTGAAAATCAATGCACAGTCTGCCAGAAAAGATGCACAGCCTGCATCGCAGTGAACAATTCCAAGCACGCCAACCCGGAACGAAGCAGCCCGACTTCCCAGTGAGAAGATCGACACAGTGCCAGCCCAGCAACTGGAAATACACAGCACGGCCCACTGGATCGATGCACAACCGAGCCGGAACGACGCAGCCCAACTTCCAGAGAGGAATCAACGCAGCACCTGCCATGTGGTAGAAATGTCCACGCAATGCCCACTGGATCAACGCAGCCCCTGTGACTCCGTCTTGTCAGCGCCGGAAATCCATGCATCATCCCCGGGGAGTCCGAAAATCCCGCAACCCGAAGAGGATCCGCGACCGAGTGCTGGAAATTGACACACAGACATCTCTGCATAAAAACTAAACAACGCATTGCCATGTGCAGCCCAAGAAATTGACGCACACCTCCTTGATTTCCATACATCTCCTCCTCTGCGGTTCTTTCCTGAGATTTTGAACGCAAACCAGGTACTTCGTGCTTGAAAGAGACATTTATTGCTTTTAAGAGACTAAAGACACTTTATATCATTTTTACAGTGATATCTCAACATATACTTATTGCATCTTAATCGTTTTGACCTGCAATTTACCAGATAAATATTATATATTTTTCTAAACACTGTGTGGTGTATTTTGAGGTGCTATACTGTGTTATTGCATGATTTATTGTACAAATACTTTACACATTGACTTCTACATTAAGCCTGACTGCTCAGTGCCAAGCTACCAGAGGGTGGGCACAGGATAATTTGGATTGTGTATGACTTACGCTGACTAGAGTGAGGGCCCTTGCTTGGACAGGGGGGTAACCTAACTGACAACCAAAAACCCCATTCCTAACAAATTGTAACAGAAAATCGTACTTATTGGTGAGGTTGGATTCACATTACTATTTTAGAAATGCCACTTTTAGAACGTGAGCATTTCTCTTCACTTAAAATCCATCTGTGTCTTACAGTCTGTCTCCAATCAATGTCTGGGCTGGGCCGCTTGACAGCTTTCATGTGCATTTCACCCAGACAACCATAAACACAGGACACTCAGTCACTCATCTGCATATTGAATGGGCCTTCCTGGCTTGGAAGGGTGGAGGGTTTGCCATTCACATTTCAAAGGCTAGCAGCCTGCCCTCACACAATGGACTGCCAAACCCCCTACTTGGACCCTGGCAGACAGACCTGTACTGAAAGGAGAACTTGTGTACTTCAAAACCACTCTTTGAAGTCTCCCCCACTTTAAATGCATTCTTGGGTATATAAACTGGGTCCCGACCCCACCAACTCAGACGCTTCTGGACCTGAACCTGCAACCTGTCAAGAGGAACTGCCTGGCTACCCAAAGGACTCATCTGGACAGCTATTTATCTCAGTCTATGATGGTAAAATATCCCTATTTCAGCGGTTCCGTTGTTTATAGCACAAGGGATCATATCACGTAAAGAGAATACAGAAAGTGCTAATTTAAGACTGGTCTATGCTATGGTTTCGGGCTGATTATGGTCTTAAATAGTTGAAGGGCCAGAACATCCATATTCATCCACCTTATACACAGGGGCAGCTCCTCTGTATTAGCGGAGGAGCGTTGCTCCCCTGTTCAGTCAGGCAGTGACAAAGAAAATAATAATAAATTAATTTTATTATCATTTTATTTGTCACTGCCTGAGCCATGCAAGTCTATGGTGGGGTGGGGGCATAGGTAGGAGGAGTGGTGGGCACTGTAATGTGCGCATGTTGGAAAGGCCGGCTGTCTTAGGATGGCCAAACTGACATGCGCACTTACATTTCTCCAACCCAGCTGTGTTGCACAGTCCAGTGGAGAAATGGCACAGGCTCCCTGTGCATGAGCGAGCATCAAACCAGCCCACTCAGGCCAATCCCAGTGCTGCTACCACGCTTGGTATAGCATGGGAGCAGTGACTGGTCTGGGAGCCTGTTGTTATGCCCTGGTGACGCACAGGAGAAAGGAGCACCGAGGAGGCCAGGACCAAAGTGGCAGGTGAGTTTTTATTTTTGTCATATCGCTGACAGCACCCCAACCCCTGCTCCCCACCACACTTGATTAGCGGTAGCCGACACTGCTTATAGAGTGACAACTTAAAAGAATGTGCTGCGTTTCACTGGAAATGTAGCAGCATTTTGTTGACAACTCTAAAGTAAACAAAAAAAGACAATGCAAATTAACCCCTTCCCCGCCACTAAAGTAACTGTTACGTCCTTGGCTGCAGCGCTGAGGCGCCAAGGACGTAACCGTTATGTCCTGGACCTGGCTAGCGCTCCCCCCATGAACCTCCCATGCCCCTCCCATGGGATGAATGGAAGGGCAATCGCTTCCCCTTCCACCCCCATCCTTCCCAAGTGACCTTTGATGACATCAGAGTGCGATTGAGCACTGATCTCATCAGAGGCCGCCCCATGAGAATCCAGCACGATCGGAAGAGAAATGCTTTCCTGGTGCTGGGGGCGGCACAGAGACACAAAAGGAAAGGAAAGGAAAAGACAGGCCTTTCCTTTCATGTCTCCTTGAGCATTTCTGCAAGGGGGCAGAAAGCCCACCAGAGACAAGGGAAGATTTTTTTTCAGAAAAAAGGTTGCGGTTATGGCCATACCCCCACCCCAAATAAATGTGGACAAAGTTGTTCTGCTCATCGGTGGGCAGATGGGTCAATTACTCCCAATCCACTCCCCGGGGGAGCAGAAAGCTTACTAGATGCCAGGGAATTAGAAAAATAAATAGTGAGTTGGTGGCTACCATCCAGTATGGGCATAGTTATGCCCCCCCCCCTAACTGAAGGGGGTAACTGTCTTTCAGCTCTCACCCCACACACTAAAACATCCTATGCCACGTCAAGGAAGAGGACATTTGATTATTTGGGTTTTGCTTTTACATTTGGTCCATGAGAGCTTGGCTAATTCTCAAAATCGTCCCACTTTGAATGATGAGATCTGATCTTTTTGGACTTTGGGACACTGCCATGTGTAAAAATCTACAAGACCTAGACACATCTGAAAACTAAACATCTGGGTGAGTCCAGGGTGGTGTGGTTCACATGCACCCTTTACCATTTCCTTACCCACAATGCCCTGCAAACCTCCAACTTTGCTGGAAATCACACATTTTTCTCACATTTTTTGTGATGGAACCTTCTGGAATCTGCAGGTGTCCACAAAATTCCTACCACCCAGCATTATTGCATCTATACCCGTACAAATTCTGCCCCACGTGTCAGCCTAAAAACGTTTTTTTTTCAAACTGCCCTTTTGGACCCGCTTTTGTTCCCCCTCATTGTTCACATGTTTTTGGCTCTTCCCTGTCGCAGGCACTTGGCCCACCTCCACAAGTGAGGTATCATTTTTACCGTGAGACTGAGGAGAACGTTGGGTGGGAGGAAAATTGTGCTGTTGTGTTGATCCCACACAGAAGTGTGACAAAAATGTCACTTTTTAGCTAAGTTTGAGGTTTGCTGTGGGTTCTGTGTAAGAAAACACTGGGGGATCTATCGAAGTCACACCTCCTTGGACTCCCTTTGGTGTCTAGTTTTCAGAAATGTTTGAGTTTGGTAGGTTCCGCTATATGGCTGCTGAGTCCAGGACCAAAAACGCAGGTGTCCCCCACAAAACGTAGTTTTGTATTTGATGATTTTGATGTGTCCACAAAGCGTTTTGAGGTATTTCCTTTTGCAGGCACTAGGCCTATCCACACAAGTGAGGTACCATTTTTATCGGGAGACATGGGGAAACGCTGGGTAGATGGAAGTTTGTGGCCCCCCCCTCTGATTCCAGAACTTTGCAGCACTGAAATTTGAGGAAAAAGTGTTTTTTTTTTAGCCACATTTTGAGTTTTGCAAATGATTCTGGGTAACAGAACCTGGTGAGCGCCCCACAAGTCAACCCGTTCTAAATTCCCCTAGGTGTCTAGTTTTCAGAAATGTCCAGGTTTGCTAGGTTTTCCTAGGTGATGGCGGAGCTAGAGGCCAAAATCCATAGCTGGGCACTTTGCAGAAAACAGGTCAGTTTTCTTGGGAAAATGTGATGTGTCCACGTTGTGTTTTGGGCCATTTCCTGTTGCGGGCACTAGGCCTACCCACACACTTGAGGTACAATTTTTATTTGGAGACTTGGGGAAATGCTGGGTAGAAGGAAATGTGTGGCTCCTCTCAGATTCCAGAACTTTCCATCACCAAAATGTGAGGAAAATGGTTTTTTTTGCCAAATTTCGGCGGTTGGAAAGGATTCTGGGTAACAGAACCTGGTGAGAGCCCCACAAGTTACCCCATCCTAGATTTTCCTGGGTGTCTAGTTTTCAGAAATGCACATGTTTTGTAGGTTTCCCTAGGTGCCGGCTGAGCTTGAGGCCAAAATCCACAGCTAGACACTTTTACAAAAAACACATCAGATTTCAATGTAAAAATGTGATGTGTCCATGTTGCGTTTCCTGTCCTGGGCATTGCGCCTACCCAGCAAATGTGAGGTACCATTTTTATCGGGAGACTTGGGAGAAGACAGAATGACAGAACAAGAGTTACTGCCCCTTGTCTTCCTCTATCTTTTTTCCTTCCAAATGTAAGACAGTGTGTAAAAAGGACATCTATTTGAGAAATGCCCTGTAATTCACATGCTAGTATGGGGACCCCAGAATTCAGAGATGTGCAAATAACCCCTGCTTCTCAACACCTTATCTTGTGCCCATTTAGGAAATACAAAGGTTTCCTTGATACCTATTTTTCACTCTTTATATTTCACCAAATGAATTGCTGTATACCCTGTATACAATGAAGACCCATTGCAAGGCGCAGCTCCTTTATTGGCTCTGGGTACCTAGAGTTCTTGATGAATCTACGAGCCCTATATAGTCCCTTAATCAGAAGAGTCCAGGTATAAGGGTATTTTGTTTTTGAAAATACAACAAGGCAGGAATAAGTTACAGAATAAAAAGTGGAGAAAAATGGCTGTTTTTTTTACCTCAATTTAATTTTTTTGTTTTATTTCAGCTGTTATTTTCTGTAAGAAAACCTTGTAGGATCTACAGAAATGACCCCTTGCTGAATTCAGACTTTTGTCTACTTTTTAGAAATGTTTAGCTGTCCAGGATACAGCATTGGTTTCACACCCATTTCCGTCACTAACTGGAAGGAGGCTAAAAGCACAAAAAATAGTAAAAATGGGTTATGTCCCCGTAAAATGCCAAAAATGTGTTGAAAAATGTGGTTTTCTGATTCAAGTCTGCCTGCTCCTAAAAGCTGGGAAGATTGTAATTTTAGCAGAGCAAACCCTTTGTTGGTACCTGTTGGACCTGGCCCTTTTTGCGGGGTCATCCCCAAACTTTTTGCCTCCTTCCTCCTATTTTATCTTTCCTGTTTTTGTTGTCTTTTGAACTCTGAGCACTTTACCACTGCTAACCAGTGCTAAAGTGCTTATGCTCTCTGTGTAAATTGTACTGTTAATTGGTTTATCCATGATTGGCATATTTGATTTACTAGTAAGCCCCTAGTAAAATGCACTGGAAGTGCCCAGGGCCTGTAAATCAAATACTACTAGTGGGCCTGCAGCACTGATTGTGCCACACACATAAGTAGCACTGTAATCATGTCTCAGACCTGCCACTGCAGTGTGTGTGTTTGCAGTTTTAAACTGTAAATTCACCTTGGCAAGTTAGAGTGAATCCTACTTCATTTTAATGGGATAACAGGAGTCAGCTTAGAATTTGGCTTGCAGACTCGTGCCCCCGTCACCTAGTGACTTTTAACCTACTTAGCTTGCTCTGTTTTAGCACATTTAATTATTTATTTATTCTAAAATGGCTGCCTTGTTTAGAGTTAGGCCACTTGTTATGAGTTACATTATCAGTGTCACCGCGCTAAGGCGTCAAGAACAAGCACCAAAGACAAACAAACAGTAGGTGTTCACACTTAGGGATTTTCCCTCTCTATACTTTCGAGGGGTTGTTTATATTAATTGCCGTCCCAAGCATGTCTGTTATCTATTGTTTGGGAACACACCTACGTCAGGGGTCCTTGAAGATCTGTATAAATATATCTCACTTTAGACAGATAGTCAGATCGATTCTGACCAGAGGGGATCGCCACCATCGCTGATATTGATGCTGCAGTCGTCTTGACACTAACCCAGTCTTCGTGTTCCTACGGAGTCTGAGATAGAGCCCTCATTCCAAGGTAACGAGGGTTGGGGCTCCTTTCATGGACATGTCATTGGCAGATTAGGTTTAACAAACCCAGCTCTCCTTTAGGTAGGAGGTTAGGCCTTTCACATTAGGGTATTAGGGCATATTACATCCCGTATGTCTTTTTTATGCATTGCAAGATGGTGGGGTCTTTGTAATAATGCCTCTCATCTTCACAATTCTCTTACTTGCACTATTCATTATCCTAATCATTGCAGCCAATGCAACTTATCGCAAATTGCAGTAATGTTGAATAAAAACGATTGAAACCTTACTACATCTTTGTCATTGCCTGCGTTTGTATGAGACATGATACATCTGTGATAAAGGGGTTATCTCCGTTTAACCACGACATTCCCTGAGATGTCTTACTCTCGAGTCCATGAGTAAAGGCTGCCACAAATCACCTCTTACTATTGTGTTTGTGGTGAGGTGCTGCTAGTGAGCCGGTAACAGTTGCGACTTGTTGTAGGAAGGACGTAGTCACCTACAAGCAAAAGTACTGTCATCCTTTAACCAGCAGTCTTGCCCAGAGCAAGAGTCCAAACTACGACAAAGTGTCTCACTTGCCAGTCCTAACCCTTCCCTTTTCCTACATATAAGACACCCCTAAGGTAGGCCATAAATAGCCCCATGGGCAGGGTGCAGTGTGTGGTTAAGGTAGGACATATACTATTGTGTTTTATATGTCCTGACAGTGAAATACTGCCAAATTTGTTTTTCACTGTTGTAAGGCCTATCTCTCTCATAGGTTAACCTGGAGGCTGCCTTTAACCATGATTAATGAGTAGATTCCCTTTGGGAGCAGATAGACATGTGGAGTTTGAGACCTCTGAACTCACAATTTAAAAATACATATTTTAGAAAAGTTGGTTTTGAGATTGTGTGTTTGAAAATGCCACTTTTAGAAAGTGGGCATTTTCTTGCATGACCATTTTTGAGACTCTGCCTGTTTGTGGATTCCCTGTCTGGGTTAGTTTGACAGTTGGGCTGTGTGCAACTCTCTCCAGACAGTGACACAAAGGTGGCTGGGGGGTAGCCTGCATATTCTGATGAGCCATCAGTGCTAGGAAGGAGGAGAGGAGTGGTCACTTGCAACTGAAAGGGCTGTGCTGCCCTCACACAATGCAGACTCCAACCCCCTGGTGTGTGTCTGAGGCCTTGCCCGGGCAAGGCAGGATTTCACAAACAAGTGAGACTTTTTCTTTGAAGTAAGCCTACTTCAAAGGCCAAAATGGGCATGAGAAGAGGACCCAAAACCACAGACTTTAGACACTTCGTGGGGTAGACACTCTACCTCACAGACACTTCCTGGAGAAGAAACTTGTAACCAGAACCTGCATCCTCCCAAGAAGAACTGCCTGGCTGCCCAAAGGACTCACTTGACTGCTTTCTGTGAAGGACTGCTTCCTTGCTGTTGCCCTGCTGCCTTGCTGCTCTCTGGCCGAGGTGAAGAAGTGCTCTCCAAGGGCTTGGATAGAGCTTGCCTCATGTTCCATGAAGTCTCAGGACCAAAAAGACTTCATCTCTACAAAAAGGACTCCTTGTGTGGTGAAAATCAATGCACAGTCTGCCAGAAACGATGCACAGCCTGCATTGCAGTGAACAATTCCAAGCACGCCAACCCGGAACGAAGCAGCCCGACTTCCCAGTGAGAAGATCGACACAGTGCCAGCCCAGCAACTGGAAATACACAGTACGGCCCAATGGATCGACGCACAACCGAGCCGGAACGACGCAGCCCAACTTCCAGAGAGGAATCAATACAGCACCTGCCCTGCGGTAGAAATGTCCACGCAATGCCCACTGGATCAACGCAGCCCCTGTGGCTCCATCCTGTCAGCGCCGGAAATCCATGCATCATCCCCGGGGAGTCCGAAAATCCCGCAACCCGAAGATGATCCGCGACCGAGTGCTGGAAATTGACACACAGACATCTCTGCATAAAAACTAAACAACGCATTGCCGTGTGCAGCCCAAGAAATTGACGCACACCTCCTTGATTTCCATGCATCTCCTCCTCTGTGGTTCTTTGCAGAGATTTTGAACGCAAACCAGGTACTTTGTGCTTGAAAGAGACATTTATTGCTTTTAAGAGACTAAAGACACTTTATATCATTTTTACAGTGATATCTCAACATATACCTATTGCATCTTAATCGTTTTGACCTGCAATTTACCAGATAAATATTCTATATTTTTCTAAACACTGTGTGGTGTATTTTGAGGTGCTATACTGTGTTATTGCATGATTTATTGTACAAATACTTTACACATTGCCTTCTACATTAAGCCTGACTGCTCAGTGCCAAGCTACCAGAGGGTGGGCACAGGATAATTTGGATTGTGTATGACTTATGCTGACTAGAGTGAGGGCCCTTGCTTGGACAGGGGGGTAACCTAACTGACAACCAAAAACCCCATTCCTAACAAATGGTAACAGAAAATCCTACTTATTAGTGAGGTTGGATTTTACATTACTATTTTAGAAATGCCACTTTTAGAACGTGAGCATTTCTCTTCACTTAAAATCCATCTGTGTCTTACAGTCTGTCTCCAATCAATGTCTGGGCTGGGCCGCTTGACAGCTTCCATGTGCCTTTCACCCAGACAACCATAAACACAGGACACTCAGTCACTCATCTGCATATTGTATGGGCCTTCCTGGGTTGGAAGGGTGGAGGGTTTGCCATTCACATTTCAAAGGCTAGCAGCCTGCCCTCACACCATGGACTGCCAAACCCCCTACTTGGACCCTGGCAGACAGACCTGTACTGAAAGGAGAACTTGTGTACTTCAAAACCACTCTTTGAAGTCTCCCCCACTTCAAATGCATTCTTGGGAAAGTAAACTGGGTCCCCGACCCCACCAACTCAGACGCTTCTGGACCTGAACCTGCAACCTGTCAAGAGGTACTGCCTGGCTACCCAAAGGACTCATCTGGACTGCTTTTCTGAGAAGGACTGCTGGCATGCTGTTGCCCTGCTGCCTGCTGACCTCTGACTTTGCTGAGAAGTACTCTCCAAGGGCTTGGATTGAGCTTGCGTCCTGTTGTCTGAAGTCTCAGGGGCAAAAAGACTTCATCTCTTCAGGAAACATCTTGTGCTCTAAAAATCGACACACAGCCTGCCGGAAACGATGCACAGTTGAACCGGAACAATGCAGCATGACTTCCTGAGTGGAAATTTGATGCAGTGCCGGCCTTGCGACAGAAAATTTGATGCACAGCCCTACCGGATTGACGCGCAGCTGACCAGAATGACGCAGCTGATTCCCCAAGTCAAAATCGATGCCGCGCCTGCAGTGCGACAGAAAATATGGCGCATCATTCTGCTGGAGCGACGCAATACCTGTGACTTCTTCCAGCGTGCCCAGGATTTCCCCACATCGTCCTTGGGCGACAAAAGATCCCTGCATTGTAATGAGGAACCAAGACTGTATGCCAAAACATTACGCAAGCCTCTTGCAGCCTGGAAAGAAATGATGCAATGTCTGTGCCGCGTTGGAAAATTCCTTATTTTTCAAGGCATCTCCTGCTCTCTGGTCTCTGTGTGCGTTATTTTTCACGCAAACCAGGTACTTTGTGGAATCAAGAGACAACTGTTGATTTTTAAGATTTAAGTCTCTTTTTAAACCTGCAAAAAGTGTCATTTCAACTTGTGCTTACTGAATCTTTATCGTTTTGACCTTATTTAATTCAGATAAATAACGTATATTTTTCTAAACCTGTGGTGTGTACGTTTGTGGTGTTTTCGCTGTGTTACTGTATGATTTATTGCACAAATACTTTACACATTGCCTTCTATGTTAAGCCTGCCTGCTCAGTGCCAAGCTACCAGAGGGTGGGTACAGGATAATTTGGATGGTGTGAGACTTATCCTGACTAGGATTGTGGTCCCTATTTGGACAAGGGTGTATACCTCTGACAACTAGAGGCCCCATTTCTAACAGGCACCATACACATTGCTTACTTTACTCTCAACTGACTCATACAACATGCATACTCAGCTCATGCTGTCATGCACATACATTTTGTCTGGCATTTACAAAAAATCATGAGGAAAGAGATGTGAGTGGATGGCAGTAATGTCTCCTCACCAAGTTTGTGCATCCAACACAAGGAGGATCTAGGAGCCTAAAAATCTCACACAGCACAATGTGACTGAACTTAACATATACTTGAACATGAATAAACATTAGCATGAAACTCTTTTGTCTGAAAATGCATGATAGGGAATTAAGTATTGCTGGTGTGTTAATCATAAACAATCAATCTTCATATTGAGATAGTTCACAAAGTGTCAGGCATATGCCCATCATATAAGATGCAGCCAGTACTCAAGCTTGTCACAGAGATCCCTAGGTACTTTTATTTTTGTGAACCAAACATACACAAACTTGCAATAGTGAAAGAAACCAAAAAAAGTGATAAAGTGCACCCTAAGTGAAAAAACACCCAAGTTGAGAAACAAAATTGTTATCTTTTTCAAATAGTTGGTATATTAATAATAGAAAAAGACAGCCACAATTCTTATTTGTACAATGTGCCCACAGAGCAATTTATCTCGTGGAATAGGATCTAGCAGAATCTGACTTTTTTAATATTGACGGTGTTTTGGCCCTATTGTGGATCTAAGGGTCTCACCAGACACAAGATGACCTGGGGAATGGTTGCTTCACAGTGAGGCTGAAAATGAACTGAATTGTAGAAATATGAATTGTTGCTGTCTTTTTTCTGTTATTAATACACCAACTATTTGAAAAAGATAAACCTGTTCTTCTCAAATTAGGTGTTTTTTTCACTTGGGGTGCACGTTAACACTATTTTGGCTTCTTTCACTATTGCAATTTTGTGTGTTTGGTTCGCAAAAATAAAATTACCTTGGGATCTCTGTGACAAGCTTGGGTACTGTTTGCATTTTATATGGTGGGCATATGCCTGACAGACTGTGAACTTTCCCAGTAGGAACATAAGGTTAGGAAGTACTGCTGGCGTGTTTATGATTAACACACCAGCAGTTTTTCCTGCCCATTAATACATTTTTTTGACAAAAGAGTTTCGTGTGAAGGCTTGTTTATGTTCAGGTATATATACCCATATTCATGTGAGCATTTAAACTTAACATATGGCACTAGCCACCAATGCTTCCACATTGTCACTCCCATTAATGCTGCACAGACTGCAACAACAGGCATATGAGTAGTCAAACTTGCACACATGGCCACATTCTGGCCTGTGAGGAGGGACAGGATGGTTAAATACAGAGAAAATTGTGCACATGAGGTATTTACCTACTCCTCTGGTGAACCATAGAGCTGTCCATACAGGGGTGAGACCTCAGTAACTAGCCTCTCCAGTTCCTCTGGAGAGAAGGCAGGGGCCCTATCACCTGTTGGATGTGGCATGATGGCTCCCAGAGGTAGTAAACAGCAGCTTAGGTCATGGTAGTCTTGCTGGCAGCAGTGGCAGGAGTCAAGTGAATAAATCTGCAGAACATGGCTATCATGTCCGCCACGTATGCGGTCTTCCTCCCCATAGGTCACAGCCATTGGACAGTGACAGCCACTGGCAACAACATCAGCCTATTGGTCCACCACGGTTGCAGCTGCCTACCCCCATGATGACTTCCGCCAATGGTCGCATGCGGTTCCTAATGTCTAGTAGAGTATGTTAGGCAGTTACCATTTTGGTGGCCTGAAATGGTGTATTGGGATTAATAAACTGCATCACATATACAAAAATGTATTTTTGACCACACAGACAAGCTTATCAAGTCTTGTCATGTAGATACTACTACTCAAACTTCATTGTAGTATGTTTAAGGGCACAGATGGCACTTAACAGTGGGGCACAGTTCACCACTGCTGATGGTCACTTTCGCAGTAGGGATATCCAGTCACATTTTGAGAGGCAATCGTGTTGCACATCTTTGAGTTTGGTCAATATACATGTTGTGGACTCATGTGTAGAAAACCATGGGGGTCACGTGACCTTTGTGTTAGTTGCAGCTGTGATGTGTACTAGTTGCAGTGTCTATCAATTATTAAATGCCTTGTCACATGATACCATTGATATGCATAATGTATGTTGCTATGGACACACAGACTAATGTTAGAAATCATGTCTTGTCATATAGGTACCAAGGGAGAGGGAAGATGCGACAACGTCCGATTTACCATCAACTGCCAGACCTTCGGACCATGGAAGAACACCACATTATCCTCCTTTACAGTCTGAATAGGCAAATAATAGTGGACTTATGTCGTAAGTAGGAGCCAGATCTGATGCCAGCTATTAGTTATCCAACCAGCACACCACCCATTGTACAAGTCTTGTCAGTATTGCACTTCCTGGCCAGAGAGTCATTCCAACATATATCGGCCCTATCAGCAGCCATGTCCCAACCTATGTTCAGTCTGGTGTTGAAGGATGTCCTCTCAGTAATGTTGAAATACCTGGACAGCTATATCTAGTTTTCCCGACGTGAGGATTTAGCCCTTGTGGAGGCTGGCCTTAATGGTTTTTGCATGCATTCCACATGTGGTGGGGGGGGCATTGATGGCACACATGTTGGCCTGATCCCACTGCAGGCCAATGAACAAGTATATCACAACAGAAATAACTTCCATTCCATCAACGTGCAAGTTGTATGTTAGGCGGATCTCTACATTTCATAGGTCTGTGCCTGTTACTGGGGTTCAGCCCATGATTCCTTCATAATGCAGAAGGCACCATACCTCAGATGAAGTCACAACTGTACCCAGAGAGTGCCTGGCTGGTTGGTAAGTCACATATGTCTTGAGTGTGTGTGTTCAATATCTTGTGCTACATTAATGAAGTGAGTAACTCATTGTTGCACATGTGTCCCACGCCTTAACAGGAGACTCAGCTTATCCAAACCTTCCTTGATTGTTGACGCCACTAAGAAATCCAACTATGCCAGGGGAAGTCTGCTTCAATGAGGCCCATGAAAGAACAAGGTGGGTAGTAGAGCGGGTTTTTGGGCTCCTGAAGGCCAGATTTAGGTGTCTAGACTGCATTGGTGGAGCCTTCCTCTGCTCACCCGGAAAAGTATGCCAGATCACTATGGCATGTTGAATGCTCCACAACATCACCCTGCAGAGAAATATCCCATACATCCCAGAGGAGGGGCGGTCTGCAGTGCCACTGGGTGAGAATCTGGAAATGCCAAGCAAGGATGACAATGGTGAAGAAGAAGGAGCTTTCTTGCATGAATATCTCATCAACAGCTACTTTTCATGAGTGTAAGTATGTTATGTGATGTCATGAAAGTGAATGTACAATGTACTGGAGGTGTGACAATGTGTGGAGTTGACTGTTTTGGCAAAAATTAGAAAGGCAATACTCTGCACTTTTCAGCCAAAGGGTACTTGAAGAATTATCCTTTGACGTATCCCCACCTTGATGATGCTGCTTTGTTTGCAACAGTCTCATTGCAATGTTATTCCATTTTCAGATGCTTGCTATGTGATCCGTGTAATAGGTATGTTTTGAAGTCCATACTCCTTGTTTTGTCTTTATACACATACCTTCACCATGACATCCGTATTTGGGCATTTTAGAGTTGTGACATTGGCAGGTATCGGATGCTGTTCTGACATGGGAAGTGGACATGAATTGTCCCAGGTAATGTAGGTCACAGATTTGGGGTGTAAGAGACCTGTGCAAAGGAAGCTTGAACAGAGTTTGCATGGAAGGTCTGCAATGCACATTGCAATTGTTTAATGTGTTGTGTTGGGCCAATTGCATCATATGTGTCATCATGTGGGCATGAAATATGTAGTCATCAATTGCGAGCAAGGCATTCACCCTTCACATTAGCTAAATTCTCTTCTTGTATGACATGTATGAAGTTGTAGATGTGTTTCACCATTGCAGGCCACAGTGCCTGCGCCTCAACGCTGACATATGTTTGTGGTGTGATACCACCAGATGCATGGTGATTGGATAATGATGGGCCTGTGGTCAGGGAATGTTGTACTATTCTCTGTCTATACCTTGGTTTATGTGATGGTGGAGTACTCTGGTGTGGTATGTGATAAGGCTCAAGCTGGTGAAACAATCCACTTTTCCGTTTGCCTATTCAATAGGACAATGTCTGACAGTGCCCTTCCTTCTGTCGTCTGGGATGTTGTACCTTGATATGTGTCCTTAACTCAATATGAGTCAACCATTCTTGGCTATGACAGACTAGACATTTCAGTGGAATAAAAGGTTTGGTGTGACCAGGCACTTGTTACAATGTGTTTGTGTGTGTTGGTAGTAATCCTTAGCACGACACTGTACCTGTAACATATTCCTCATTGCATTAGTATCTTGTGGCCTCCTCATTTGCTTCACATATCTTACATCTCTACATAGCAAAATGTGGAACAAAAGCAAGTAGACAATGACTTTGTGATAGATGAATTTATTTCAAATTTTTGCAGAAAATATAATTGGGGCATGATGGAGCAGAAAAGTGAAGGGGTCAGTCATAGTGGTTGAAATCATTGGAGTAGATGCCATACCATTGGATGTGCAGCATACTCCTCCCATTGGAAATGGAAGATGGTTTAATAACAGTTAACAGAATGAATATGTGGCAAACAAAAAAGGTCATTTTTGAAGAGGTCACTTCCTGGCAGTAGTGGGTGTCTTGCCATCTCCACCTCCTGGGTTCTTATCTGGATGCCCCTGCTTGCATGGGTGGGGATCTGCTGATGCAGAGGCAGGGGTGTCTGGGATGGGTTCTCCCCATGACAGGGCCTCCCTTCCAGTGGCTGGCACTGATAAAGGAACTGGTGTAGATGTGCCCAAGGAACATGAAGAGTGTTGTTGTTGGTCACTGCTCCTCGTGGCGTTTATGTCACTTAAGAACCCCTATTAGTAAAGCTGTTAGAAATATGGTCCCTGGTTGGCAGTCAGTTTGCACTCTCTCCAAGCAGGGACCCTCACTCTAGTCAAGGTAACAGAGTTACACTCCTAAGACAACCCCTGCTCACCCCCTTGGTACCTTGGCACCAACAGTCAGGCTTCTCTCAAAGGCAACATGTAAAATATTAGTACCACATCACACATAGTAATACAGTGAAAACACTACAAAATGGACATCACACCAAATTAGAAAAATAGCCAATGTTTATTTAAACCAAACACAACCAAAACAACAAAAATCCACCATACATAAGTCAAGTTATGAGTTTTTTCAAGTAAAAAGGGTCTTACTCCATAGAAAACAATGGAAACATTGTTGTTGCACAATGTACCCAGTTTGCATTAAAATAACAGCCGCATGGGCGAGTGTGCATCAGAAAAGTCCACAATGCATCGATTCCTTATTCGCAAGTGAGGCCATGCATCGTTCCTTCTCTGGTCGGGTATGCAATGCGTAATTTTTCTCTCCCACAAGAGAGCAATGCGTCGATTTCTGGACAAGGCACCTTGGACCCAAACAGTTTCACAGTGATTTTGATACCCAGCGACAATGCATGAGAAATCCAGCTGCACAGTGATGGAAAATCGTGCTGCGTGGGGTTCACATCAGTTTTAGCAGCCGCAAGTGGGTGTTGCATCAAATTTGCCCCGCACGGCTTCCTGTGCGTGGACTTCAGTCCTTGTTCTACCAATTTCACATTTCAACGTCCCAGGGACCAGATAGGGCACCACTTGGCAGGAGTCTCAACAGAGAGTCCAAATGCTGACAGAGGAAATCTTTGATGGCGCTGATACTTCAAAACAGTAGGCAAGCTCAATCCAAGCCCTTGGAGACACTTTACAAGCAGGAATATATCACAAAGTCAAGTCTTTGTCCTCTTTCATGCAGAAGCAGCAGCTGCAGTCCAACCCAGCAAAGCACAGTCATAGGCAAAGGGGCAGTACTCCTCCTCCAGCTCTTCAGCTCTTCTCCTTGGCAGAGGTTCCTCTTGTATCCAGAAGTAATCTGAAAATCTGGAGTCTTGGGTCCACTACTTATACCCCTTTCTGCTTAGAAGTAGGCAAACTTCAAAGGAAAGTCTCTGTTGTTTACAAGATCCTGCCTTGTCCAGATCTGGCTCCAGACTCACATCAGGAGATTGGAGACTGCATTGTGTGAGGGCAGGCACAGCCTATTCAGGTGTAAGTGACCACTCCTCCCTCCACCCTAGCCCAGATGGCCCATCAGGAAATTCAGGCTACACCCCAGCTCCCTTTGTGTCACTGTCTAGTAGAGATTAAAAAACAGCCAAACTGTCAGTCTGACCTAGACATGGAATACACAAGCAGGCAGAGTCATGGAATGGTTAAAGCAAGAAAATGCCCACTTTCTAAAAATGGCATTTTCAAACTGACAATTTAAAAAACAACTTCACCAAAAGATGTATTTTTAAATTGTGAGTACAGAGACCCCAAACTCCACATCTCTATCTGCTTCCAAAGGGAACCTGCAATTACATTTTATTTAAAGGCACCCCCATGTTAACTGATGAGAGGGATAGGCCTTGGAACATTGAAAAACAAATTTGGCAGTATTTCACTGTTAGGACATGTAAAACACTTCAGTACATGTCCCAACTTTAACACACACTGCACCCTGCCAATGGGATACCTAGGGCCTATCTTATGGGTGCCTTACATGTATAAAAAGGAAAGGTTTGAGCCTGGCAAGTGGGTACACTTGCCAGGTCGAGTCAGCAGTTTTATACTGCACACACAGACACTGCAGCGGCAAGTCTGAGCCATGTTTAAAGGGATACTCAGGTGGGTGGCACAGCCAGTGCAGCAGGCCCATTAGTAGCATTTGATTTACAGGCCCTGGTTACCTCAAGTGCACTTTGCTAGGGACTTACTCGTAAATCAAATATGTCAGTCATGGAAAAGATAATTACACACACAATTTACATATGGAGCACTTGCACTTTAGCACTTGTCAGCAGTGGTAAAGTGCCCAGAGTGCCAAAACAGCAAAGACAAAGTCCAGCACACACTCAAAACATAGGAAGCAGAGGCAAAAAAGACAGGGGAGACCACACCAAGGATGCCAGGTCTAACAGAGGCCATGTTGGTATTGTTAGACACCCACTATTCACATAGTTCCCAACGGAAGTTCCTCTGCAGCTGCTTCATTTCCCAGAGTTCGATCAATACCTGGCCCATCATGCCTTGGTACTCCTAATAGACTCCCAAGACATGGCTGATGGTGCCCTGGCCAAGATCAGCCAAAGTGGGCAAACCCAACTGGCCCACAGCCTCCCACCCACACACCCTACCCCCATGGGCTTTTCCCCTTGCCACAGAGTGCCTTCTCCCACTGGTCCCTAGACCATCATTGTCAGAAATGTTTTGTTGTGACTCAGGGTCCTGGACTGGAAGGCAAAAAATGGTTGAGACTGTGCTAGGGACACAGGTTGTGAGTGCATGATGCCCGTGATATAGAGGTAATTAGTCTGAAACGTGGTGATGTGGCCACAGTGAGGCTCACTGCTGGTGTCTGACCAAGTTGCCCAGATAGGACAGAACCGGCCCCCATGTCCAGATATCCAGGAATATCTTCATAACTGAGGGCTTCATCCACAGGGATAGTGGCAATCAATTCAGTGGCCTCTGTGTGGCAAGTGGCAGCTCGACCTGTTGATGTGAAAGATGCAATGTTACTGGTTGTATTGTGACATCTACCTCCAAACCTTACAGTAACAGTTTGTAAAGACATTGTACATATCTAATTTGTGGGAAATTCTATTGTGACAGGTACACATGGTATTGGTTGTATTGAAATTACATCTATTGAGCATGCCAGATCTCCTTGTCTGAAACAGCTGCTGAGATGTGCAAAACATTGTTCCTTGGGGGTATAGCCTGAGGACATCATCTTGCCCCCATGCAGGCTAAACAGTAGCCAGACAAGCTAGGTTTTTGTCCCATTTTGAGGTGTAGTCGAGGGTTATACAGGCAGACCTAGGAGTTTGTTGTATAGGGGACAGGATTCATCATGTGGTTACTGCAGTACTAATGTATTTGCTGCCAATACCATTCTAGTGATGCATCTTGAGGTCTTTGGGATCATGGTTTTGCACACTGGGTAAGGTGTCCTTTCTGTCCTCCATAGTTACATCTTGGGTTAGCAGGTCAAGATTGAGCTAGGTAGCCAGACACATCTCAGAGTTGGTCATGATCTGCATCTTGGTCACTCCCAGATGAATAAACCTCAAATATGACTTATCTGGCAAGGGTATTTGATCAACTGCCCACTATTGTGGTGTTTGAGTTGGGGAACTGTGCCTCCTGGGAGTTCATTTTGGAGCTTTATGCTAGATGAATTTGGGCAACTGAAACAGGTTTTGTTGTTTGAGTTAGGGAAACAGGGCCAATTGGAATTTGCATTCTGGTCATTCCTTCTGCTTTCCACCATTTTCCATATGGTATCCTCCCAGGGGAGTGTATTTCAGTTGAGATTTCACAGACTTTGCTATTTGGGCATATGGACTCTGGGCTTGTATCTGGAGTTAGGGATCCTTAGGAGTCAAGTTACTCCCTCTACTACACACACGCCTGATTGAACTTATGTCATGATTTCCAAACTGGGTTATTTGATTGAATGTACACTGTTCTGGTGTTTGAAATCTGAGAAACAGTGCCTTCTGTGAGTTGTAGTCAGGGTATTCTATCTACTTTACACACTTGACCAAAGTCAGCCCCCCAGTGAATAAACTTCATTTGTGAGTAGATAAACAGGGGCATTTGGACAAGGCAACACTATGCTGGTCCCTCTACTATCACACACTATACATATGTAATTCCCCCAGGTGAGTAAACTTCATGTGTGAATTGAGAAACAGGGGTATTTGGAAAAGGGAACACTATGCTGGTTTTTGGGGTTATGTAAACTGTTTTGGAGTAACAGGGGCTATTAGGCTTTACAGTCACGTCACTCCCTCTATTTCATAACAGTTAGCCTAAGGTACACTTCAATTCGGAGTTCACAAACAGGAGTATTTGGAGAAGAGGACACTGTGCTGGTGGTTGGAGTCATTATGACAGTGGTTCCTGTGTGGTGTAGTCATGTCAGTCCCTGTACTACACACACTTGACAAATGTTATTCTCACAGGTGAACACACTTCAATTGGGAGTAAACAAACAAGGGTATTTGGTGAAGGAAACACTGGGCTGGTGGTTTTGGTAACAGTGACAGTGCCTGCTGGGAGTTGTAGCCATGTCAATCCCTGATACACTATACAAATGATATCCCGCCGCCGCCAGATGAGTACACTTCAGTTGTGAGTTGCCAAACAGGGGTCTTTTGGACAGCTGAACACTGGGATGGTGAGTAGAGTAGCAGTAAATGAGGCAAAATGTGAGCTATAGGCATACATGACATAACATTTTGGTGACATTTTTAATGTTGTGACTTACCAAACCCCACTCATCCAGACATTCCTGTCAAGCCCTCAGGGTGCAGTATGACCAATATGTTCTCCTTCCAGGGAAAGAGAAGTAATTGGGCAGTGGGAGGGCCACTGCCAGTCTTCTTGACATGCAGCAGGGGCCAGGAGACCAGGGAGCGTACCTTGCCCCTGAGGTCATTTGTTGGAAAATGGGTTATTGGTAAGGGCAGGTAGGTACCTACACCTAGCAACAAGCCACTAACCTCCACTTAGGTCCAGTTAGGTCTCAGTAAATTAACCCCAGCTCAACCCTTGGTAGCTTGGCAACGAGCGTCAAGGCTTAACTTAGGAGACAGTGTGTAAAGCATTCAAATATCACAAAACAGTAATTAAATAAAACACAGGAAACAGTTTAAAAATCCAAAACCAATTTCATAAAAATAGTTTATATTTTTATCTTTAAAATGACACCAAAACGAATAAAATCGGATAAAGGGAACCGGAGATATGAATTTTTAAAGAATTATTATTTTTCTAGCGCTTAGAAACAAAAAGCGCCAATTGGGTCATCTGGTTGCACCTCGACCGGGGCAAAGTCAAACTTTCAGGCCGACCGCGATGGAGCCCTGCTCGGCTACAGGTCGCGGGAGGCCTCGGTTAAAAAGTTACCTTCTGACTTAGTCTTTATTTTGAAGATTTTCTTCAGCGGGACGAACCTGCCAGTCCTATCCGACCTCCTGGAGCCCTTCTCCGGATACGCGATGCTGGATTCCTCGGTGGAGATTTTTACCTTCGGACTTAGTCGTTTTTTCGAGGTGAAAATCCTTCAACCGGGGTAAACCTGGATCTTGATCCGACGTCCATGGAGCCCTTCTCGGATACGATGGTTGGGAGGTCCTGGTCAACTTTTTACCTTCAGACTTAGGCCCTCATTCTGACCTTGGCGGGCGGCGGAGGCCGCCCGCCAAAGTCCCGCCGTCAGGTTACCGTTCCGCGGTCGAAAGACCGCGGCGGTAATTCTGACTTTCCCGCTGGGCTGGCGGGCGGTCGCCTTCAGACCGCCAGCCAGCCCAGCGGGAAAGAGGCTTCCACGATGAAGCCGGCTCGGAATCGAGCCGGCGGAGTGGAAGCTGTGCGACGGGTGCAGTTGCACCCGTCGCGTATTTCACTGTCTGCGCAGCAGACAGTGAAATACATGTAGGGGCCCTCTTACGGGGGCCCCTGCAATGCCCATGCCAGTGGCATGGGCACTGCAGGGGCCCCCAGGGGCCCCGCGACCCCCCCCTACCGCCATCCGGATCTCGGCGGTCCGACCGCCGGGATCTGGATGGCGGTAGGGGGGGTCGGAATCCCCGCGGCGGTGCAGCAAGCTGCGCCGCCGCGGAGGATTCAATGGGGCCGCGGTACACTGGCGGGACCCCGCCAGTGGTGCCGGTCCGACCGCGGCTTTACCGCCGCGGTCGGAATCCCCATTGGAGCACCGCCGGCCTGTCGGCGGTGCTCCCGCGGTCCTCCGCCCTGGCGGTCAAAGACCGCCAGGGTCAGAATGAGGGCCTTAGTCTCTTTTTCAGAGATTTTTCTTTACCGGGACGAACCACCAAATCAGGCCGGGTCGCGGTTGAGGCAAGCCGGCTAGAATTTCCGCGGCGGGTCGGTCCCTCTATGGAGCTTTTTTACAAAAATTCTCAAATCTTCTCCAAACTTCTGGGGCTTCACCCAGATGTTCTTTTAAGGTTCTTTTGGGGTTCGCAGCTCACCCCAAAGGGTCCAGAAGTTCTGAGATGGTCCTTGGGGGGTGCGGACTACCACTCCCAGAATGCACCTGGCGCAAACTCCTTTTTGGCCACTGGACAGTGGTCAGCTGGTCACTTTCTTCAGGAGTTGGTGCAGGGGACTCTGGATAGCAATTTTTCACCTGTAGCAAAACAGGGAGTCCCTCCTTGAAACAGTTGAAGCCAGGCAAAGTCCTTCTTGTGGTGAAGCCCAAGTGTGCAGCTGGTGCAGTCCTTCTGAGTGCAGGTTCCAGGTGCAGGCCAGGGGTCCAGCAGGGCAGTCCTTCTTCTCCTTTAGTTCTTTTCTTGTTGAAATCTGGTGGGGATCTGAGGTGTGGGTGCAGGTCTGCCAGTTTTACCCTTGCTCCTGGGTGAAAAGCAGGGGGGTCCTGGTTCTCCAATCAGGTACAGGTTCGTCCCCCTGTGATGACCACTTCCTGGGAAGTGTGGCAAAAATCCATCCCAGAGGGCAACATTCTCTAAAAATCCAACATGGCTGAATCTGCTTTTTGGAGGTTACATCTGGCTGAGCGCACCCACTGGTGTGGCTAAAAATCATAAACACACCCCTCTCCTGCCCTCTCCTAATCTAATCAAGGGGGCACCTAGTTGTCTGGGGTTGCAGGATGTGGGGGTGTTGCTGGTTGCTCCAAATGTCCTTCTCTGCCTTTGAAGACCAGTTTGGCAGCCCTCCCCCTTCCTGCCTCACCATCTGCTGAGGGGAGATTCCCTCCCACAGGCACATTCCTTTGTGTGAAGCCAGGCCACTTCACACCTCATCAAGGCAGCTTGGCTAAGCTGCTACAGGCTGGCCAATCAGAGCACAGCAGCAAAAACAATGCAGGGCTGAAATTGGCAACTTTTTAGGTAAAGTCTAAAACTTTTTACCTGAACAAGTTATATTAAATCCAACAACTGGAAGTTGTGGGATTTATTACAACAATTAATTTGATACCAAATTCTTGGTATGCAACATTTAAGGAGACTTTAAAATGTAAAATAAAGTCTCCCCATTCTAGCCTATGAAGGCCATTTACTTCAATGAGGGAAAAACGAATTTGGCTGTTTTTACCTCACCAGGGTTTATAAATCTATTTTTATAAAGTCCCTGCTTATAGTTACATGGCACCCAGCCCTAGGGGCACATAGGGCACACCTTAGGGGTGACTTATATGTAAAAATAAGGTAGTTTAAGACTTTGGAAGTACTTTTAATTCCAAAGTAGAATTTGCATATAACTTTAATTTAAAAGCAGCCAGCAAGGCAGGCCTGCCTTTAAAATGACACTGGGCACCTCAGCAGTGCACCTAGGTGTGCACCACCTATGCTGTGGTCCCTAAACCTACATGCACTACCATATACTAGGGACTTATAGGTAGGTTAACTTAGCCAATTATAATTAGCCTAATTTGCATATTGATTTTACACAGAGCACAGGCCCTGGGACTGGTTAGCAGTACCCAGGGCACCATCAGAGTCAGGAAAACACCAGCATAAAGTGGAAAATGGGGGCAAAAAGTAAGGGGGCCTCTGCAATCAGCCCTGTTTTCTCACATCATTCCACTTCTTCCTAATGCCCTCCCTTGCTCACACATTGGTGCCTACATCTTTGACTCTGTTGACTGTCCTGTCCCACATTTCATTTCAAAACTGATAGTAGTGTCCTGGACTTGTGCTCCAAACAATTTTGGCTCTACTTGTGATTTCATCCGCATGACTCTTAACTCATCTTCTGAAAAACATGGATTTTTAGAATGCGACATGGTGGAAAAGAAAAAAATAAAGTGTGAAAGTGACTTACTAAAAAGAGGAGGTACAAAAGGGTGTGACTGGACAAAAGTGTTTGCTGGGTGTGAAAAAAAGTGGTGCCTAGGATCTGTGCTGTGTGGTAAATAATTTGCTCTGCCTTCAGTGTTTTGCGTTGGATATGCAAAGGATTGTAATATGTGAAGGGGTGTGTTTGATAGTGTCCTTTACAGTTGTGTCCATTGTGGCAATTTGTGTCAGCTATGTTATTTTCAAATCCATTCAATGTGCCATGGTGTATTACTTTGGTGACCATGAACTGCTGTGGTTCGGACTGCCATTGGATGACCGCAATGGGTGTCCACCACTGTGACTTTGGACTTGTAAAATGGTCAGTGGTTGGTCACAGTGCTGGCGGCACTGGAGGTCAGACTGCCTATTTCAAGGTCTCCACGTCGCTGGTGGTCTTCCTTTTTTTGGTTAGTGGTTGGCAGTACTGGCTAACTTGTAAAAGGGAAGTCTGGAAGACCACTAACATGGCGGTCTTTTTGGGACCACCAACATGGCAGTGTGTCGGTTTGACTGCCAAACTTGTAGTGAGGCCCTAAGGGCCCAAATGTTGTCAAGTACAAAATTGGAAACATAAACGTACTGGATGAAATACTTGCAAAGAAGTCAGTCCCTGGCCATTGCTCTGATCACATCAAGTCCATGATTTTAATCGACTAAGCCTCTAGAGACACTAGTTATATTAATATCATTCTTGGACCTGCTTTAATAGGAAAAGTCTAGCATGACCTGCTAGTTCAGGTCCCCTCTGAATAGGAACAGAAGTGAACTTTTACTGTTTGTTTCCAAGATAGACCTCATCAGTGAGGTACAGCTTGAGCTGTGTGGTACAGCAAGCACAGGACACATGCCTGGGCACACCCACACACTTAGGGTGTTGGTTTGAGGGAAACACAAAGATCCTGAACTCCATCCCCATCCAGAAATAGCAACCTATTCTCCACTTCTCAAAGGAACTATTGCATCTCTTCAAGCAACACACATTTGCTGTGCAACACAATCAGTTATTGAACACTCAATTATCAGGTAGTGTATATGTATTTGAAAAGACCATACACTGGAGGCATCTTGGCACTGTAGAATTATTCATAATAATTGTACCCTCTAGCTTGCCAATGGGAAAGATAAAGCCAGGATTTTAAAGTATTTCAAAACGTGAATAGGCTGCTCTTAGGATGGATGGTTGGGGGAGACAATTCCAATATAACGTTGCTGTACAGAAAAAGACACAGCACCTACAGATAAACATTAGGGCCAAAATTTAAGAAGGGCCTAGAGCCAACTATCACCACATTAGCATCATTTTCTGACGCTAATGTGGCGATAGTGTGGTAAAAACGCTGCGCCGTATTTACAAGGTGGGGCAATGCTTGCATTGCCCCACTTTGTAAACTCTTGCGCCACATTATGACTGTGCCAGCACTTTCCCCTGTAAGGGAGCCCACAAAAATGGCACAGTAGACTCTATGAGATTCCACTGTGCCATTTTTAGCAGCATTTTTAACGGTTGCACAGGGCAGTACAATTTTGCACCCTTCCTGCGTTCTCCATCACTTCACATTGGTCTTGTGTTGTTGACGTTCATATTATGTAGTCACTTTGCAGTACTATACTAATTGAATATTTTGTGCCACATATTGCTTGTGAACTTTGTAAGGCTCTGTGGATTCACTTGGTCACCAGCAATGAATTTTTTGTCTCCCCATCACGGTAGATATATGCTATTCTTTCCAATGGCCACACTTCTAGATACCAAATCTCACGACACGCTTTGTGGATAATTGGAATAAAGCCTGTTATCAGGTGGCAATAGCTTTTTCACATGATCACTGGTATTAATCTTGAACTGTTGCTTTTTATGGACATTAACCCAAGCCCTTCCATACGCAGAGTGCAGAACGAGGAATGGAATTACAGAATGACTATATAACTATTGTCCTCCAAATAGTGCCCAGCTGAGGAAGAAATGTAGTAAGTACACCCCAGAAAATATTTGTTTAGCCTCAAGTCTCACAAAATAGACATCAGAAGTGTCAGTTACCTCTAATTGTAGGAGGCTGGACTATTACCGAAATATGACAGCACTCACGCTCTTTATGCTAGCTGTGATGGAGTCAAAAACTAAGTTAAGCTATATAGTGCCTAAAAAAATATAAACAGCTTTTCTGGAGAAATCTCTGGCTTGCCATTGTATCTTTGGCTCGAGCTGCAGGCTTCCGTTATTGAAAGAATATTAAAGTATTTAAATCAATCACTTCAACCCTTTCACTAAACAGAAGTAACATGACTAAAATCACAACAAACATGAAGACAGGGGATAAGGAGTTAAGGATAGCTGAACAAAACTGACTACTTTCATAAACACTTTTCAACAGAGTGATATGTAAGGAGGCCACAGGGCCCCAAGTAATTAGCAGCGGTTGAGATTAATTCAATTGTTCCACCTATCATTTTAAACAATTAAACTTTGTTGCCAGGTTGGAGAGAGCAAGCTCAGGCTCGCAGTCTGCCTTGGAGCGCCCAGCCAGGGTGCTGCAGCCAATCATAGCGCTGCTCTGAGCAGTATTGGCCGCAGGGCAGTCCGGGAACCTGTGCCTGGAGTGCAGCGGAGAGCAGCGCTACAATTAAGGTAAGTTATTGTTTTTTTTTGTTTTTTTTAATCTATTTTTTATTTTTGTTCTATTACCCACCACCCCCCCACCCACCACCACCACTTTGCCCAGTCGCCACCAGCGACTGGTTGACCTGTGGGTGGATTTGAGACTCACAGAGAATAGTTAGGTAACCTGTGGGTAAGAGCTGCTTATGTGTGGAAAGACGTTTGTGGATCACGAAATAGATTTTTCTCAATTATGCAGATCCTGCTCTTTTAAATGGACGAGTAGATCACAGATCTCGCACGGAATGCCTTAAATCTGAGGCAGAAGTAAACGACCTCTGAGGGTCTAAGGCTGCAAATCAGATCCCTAGCAGCACTGTCAGGGTGGCAGCCACACGAGGATTGTGTTTGGACGCTAACCTACATTATTTTGTCGTTTTCTCATTCCTTAAAATATTGCAGGGCTTTTAGTCCAATAATGCATTATCTATCTGTATTGTCCTGGCGAAGGTTGCACGTTCTCCAATTATTTTGTGACTAGGGTTAAAATATTAACGTATGCTTCTCGGCGTTAGCATAACGTTTGATGTCAAGGCCCATATTTATACTTTTTGACGCAAAACTGCGCCAACGCAGTTTTGTGTCAAAAAAATTAGCGCCGGCTGGTGTGCGTTAAAAAAAACGACGTACACTATGCAGCGTCGGCGTAGGGGGATATGGGGCTTGGGCGTCAAGAAATGGGGCAAGTCAGGTTGAGGCAATTTTTTCGCCTCAACCCGATTTGCGCCATTTTTTACGACTCCCAACCCCCATAGAAATGACTCCCGTCTTAGCAAAGACAGGAGTCATGCCCCCTTGCCCAATGGCCATGCCCAGGGGACTTCTGTCCCCTGGGCATGGTCATTGGGCATAGTGGCATGTAGGGGGGCACAAATCAGGCCCCCCTATGCCACAATTTTTTTTTTTTTTTTAAACTTACCTGAGCTTACCTTAATGTCCCTGGGATGGGTCCCTCCAGCCTTGGGTGTCCTCCTGGGGTGGGAAAGGGTGACAGGGGGTGTCCCTGGGGGCATGGGAGGGCACCTCTGGGCTCCTTCAGAGCCCACAGGTCCCTTAACGCCTGCGTGAATTTTGCCCGGGAGTATAAATCCGACGCACATGCCTCGGAGTCGATTTTTTAGACGGGAACGCCTACCTTGCATATAATTAACGCAAAGTAGGTGTCCACGCTAAAAAATGGCGCTAACTCCATGGACTTTGGCGCTAGACGCGTCTAACGCCAAAGTATAAATATGGAGTTAGTTTTGCGTTGAAATTGCGTCAAAAAAACGGACGCAATTCCGGCGCAAACGGAGTATAAATATGGCCCGAAATCTTTTCTCATACGCTTTCACCTTAGTTTCCCAGAAAAGTCTTCCTCTAATGTTGACAGATACATAAGTATCAAAATGTACTTTTAAAAGTCACGTGTTTTCAACTGTTTCTGAAAATAGCTAATCAATACACCAAATAATAAACTGAATAAGCTGTGTATATTACCTGGTAAATGTAAAAGATAGGTATTCAAAAAGTAAATGTGCAACCATTTAAAAAAAACAAGCTTCGCTGCCGAGTACAGGGACTTGACTTCGAATCCCAAAGAGGAAGGAAGTACAGCTGAAAATGGTAACAACTTGCCAATCATGTTGACTGACATACCAGCTATTCGGTGTCTCTAAAGCACGACGGATGAGGCATTAAAAATCAAATTGCTTCAAGGTTATAGTTTAAAAATCTATTGTTTTAGGGAAATTTATGGTTTAAAGACCTTGAATGGATAATGCACACGTATAAATCAAACAAAGGTGAATATTAAGAATGGAATTAAATGCATCTTGTGAAGTGTGTGTTCAGTGTCATAAATCTGCTTTAGTTCTGCAGTGATGTTCAATTACATTTTCCATCACAGATGTTTTAATTCATCTTAATTCATAAGAAAACCTATATATATATTTTATGCTAACATGAGACGTATAGGAAAACAGTGATAAAACTCAAAACATAATTAAATCCAGTTAGACACATAGCTTCGAAGACACATCCAGACAGGCATGTGGTATAAACACACATTGAAAGCCAGTGACATTGGGTTTCCTGGACAACAACATGTTTTCACAAAGAATAGTGAGCTTGTTACTAATATGTATGTTTATTAAAAAATGTGGATGATTAATATGACAATTGACCTTGCTGAAATAAGCCACCAGGGTGCTCCAAGGTGTTCTTGGGGGAAAAGGTGGCCTAATGTAAGTCCTAATAGCAGCACATATGACAATTTTGGGAAGACGGGCAAATAGGTTTGATTGATTGCTGTGTGTAATGAGCTTATCAAGAAAGATACTGCTGCTATAAGATTTCAGCACTTAGGAAATAAAGAAATTATGAGTGGAATGCTGAAATATTCTCAGTCACTGGTGAAAAAAAATCCTGGCCTCCGTCTATTCCATCTTTTTTTCGCTAACCATGCCATCACAAACAGGAATCAGCCATATGTGAGTCAGCTTTGCTCTTGCGCCAACAGGCCAGGCCAATGTGCCACAGTGTGTCCCATCTGAGAAGGAACGCATGCATTCCTAGACTGGTTGCAAATCATTTGCGCCTCTTCAGTATTTGACTTCTATGACACAGTGAGCAGGGGACCCACATCTGGGCATATCCATTGCACTAAGGACCTCATTTACAAGACGCTTGCAGCACACTACGCCACCAAAGCGTAGTTTTTTTGATGCTCCAGTGACACAGTGTGCCTGCATATATTTACAAGGCCATGCAAAGCCACCTTTCGTGGCTTTTCATGGCCTTTTAAAAATGGCCCTCTTTTACGCATAACTCTTTGTGAAAGGGGGGTTACATGGGTGTTGCTGTGGGTGTTCTCATGCAACACCCATGGAATCTGACGCATTCCAAGATATACCAGGCTGGCAATGCATCAGATTCCTACACCACCTTAAGGGTGACGTTAAAGTGGTGTATTCTGCAGCACAGATAGAGGAAAACTTCATTAATGATTGTTTATGTGCAGGAAGGTGCCCCTTAGGCACTATGCAGCAGTTTGTGCGCCAATGCAGAGGAAAGTAGAAGGATGCATTTTATTTCTGTAAATACGGCACATCCCTGTATTTTCTAAATGTCACAGTGTGGCACAGCAAGCTGGCTTGCACCACCATGCTGCATCATTTCTTTGTAAATGAACCCCTTAGTATGTCACACTGAAGAAAACAAAAAAATGTGATAGGGGAATGCAGCATGAACACGTTTATTGTACTTACAGAACACTTTCACTTAACTCCTTTTAACAATTCAAAGAAAAAACGGATTCAGGTTTATGCTAGGACTCTGTTACTTATACTGGACTTTGTTAAAAGGACCGCTAGACATTAGCGAAGTCAATGTTTTTAGATTGATTGTTTACTTCACAAAAGGGCACTTCAATATCTATTAGCCCAGTTTTTGGGCAGCAAAGTTCTAGGAAAAGTGCAAAATAAAGAAAGGTTGTGGGATGAGAGTACAGAATATCTTAATCGGTTGCTAAATTTATCTAATCTAAAAGAAGAGTGAATATTTGTGATTCTAAAATGGAGCCGGCTTCATTGTTGAAGGGGGTTTCCCGCTGGGCCGGCGGGTGGCCTTCTGGCGGTCGCCCGCCGGGCCAGCGCGAAAGCCAGAATGGCCGCCGAGGTCTTTTGACCACGGTGCAGTCATTCGGCGGTTCCCGCCAGGCGGGCGGCTCCCGCCGCCCGCCGGGGTCAGAATGACCCCCTACGTGTTTATTGTTTTGTGATTTAGTATGAAATGTTTTTACATCTGAAATTGTTTACGTTTTTTTAATTGTGTTAATGTTTATAATTAATTATTGTAGTTTTTTAGTAGCAGGATGTTGAGTTTTTAAGGGATAAGGGTGGGGGGGTTAAAATATGTATGCTTCAATTTGGAATTATAATTTAATAATTTTTAAAATAAAAAAATAATAGTTTTTAATTGTGAAATGTGTTTTATTATATAGATTTGTTCAAATTGTTGAGTTTGATATTAATTAAGATATATTTAATGATTTTTTTAAACGAAACGTATTAAAACATTTCAAAACGTTATTATTTTCTAAAATAGTATATTTGGAATTATTTTTAGATTGAAATTAATAGTATTACATTGTTTTTAGGAATTGTTTATAATTGTATAAAGAATTAAAAATAAATAAATGTTCAATCTTAAATCAAAGGGTAGAAAGTATTTGAAATAATAAAATTAAGATTGTTAATTTTCAATGATGAATTTTATGTAATTTTAAAAAAAGTTTGAGAATGGTAGTAAATATTTCGTACAATTTATGAATTTGTAACAGTAATTAACATACTAATTTTAAGATTTAAAAATACATATTTACATAAAGGTCTGTAGTGTACATTGGTGTGTTTTTAGATAACAGTTTGGAAACTTCAGATAAAAAAAAAAAATGGGGGAATGTGGTGTATTGACTGTGTATGTAATATTTTAAATTTGTAATATGGTAAGTAAAATGTTTTATTTTGAAGTGGATATTGTAAATTTGAAGTCTTGGGGCCTCATTGCGAGTTTGAGGTCTGACTGCAAGACCGCCATGTTTTAGACTTCAGACTGCCCTATTACGAGTCATATAGGCAGGACCGCCGAGCACCAACCAAAAAATGCAGCCTGCCAGCCCAACCACCAATCTAATTACAAGCACACAGTTGCCGTGGCGGTCCCCCATGGTGGTCAGGCAATGGCGATCCAAACCACAGCGGTTTGCGGTCAGCAAAGTAATACACAACTGCACATTGGATGAATTTGAAAACAACACAGCTGACACACATTGCCACACTGTACACACCTGCAAAGGACACTACAAAACACATCTCTTCATACACCACAATCCTTTGCAATTACACAGCAAGACACTAACGCCGGAATGGTTTTTGTCTACAGAGGCCATGTTTAAGGCACATCCTACTGATCACCCTGCACACACTTTTGTCCATTCATACCCTTTTGCACTTCCCCTGTTTCGAAAGTCACTGTCACGTTCTAAAAATTCCTGTTTTTCAGAAGGTGAGTTACGAGTCATGATGGATGAAATCATGAGAGAAGGGCCATGATTGTTTGGAGCACAATTCCAGCATTCTCCTTTCAGTAGGAAAATGGAAATGTGGGACAGAATCGTTGATAGAGTGAGTGCTGTAGGCACCCCGTTGCGCACAAGGGTGGACATCAGGAAGAGGTGGAATAACCTCAGGGGCAAGGTCTGTTGCCTGGTCTCAAGTCACCAGCCGAAGGCCAGGAAGACGGACGGGGGCCCTCCCAGTGCCCCATTTGATCTCTTTCCCTGGGAGGAGAAGGTCTTGGCCATCCTATATCCTGAAGGCGTGACTGGAATACCTGCAGGAGTGGAGTCTGGTAGGTCACAATACAACATTTGTCACAAAAATGCAATGTCATGCATGCTCATAGCTCACCTTTTGCCTCATTTACTGTTACTCAACTCACCAGCCCTGTGTTCACCTGTCAAAAGACCTCTATTTGGCAACTCATAATTGAAGTATACTCACCTGGGAAGATGACATGTGTACAGTGTGTGTAGTACAGGGACTGCCATGACTGGAACTCCCAGCAGGCACTGTTTCAATAACTCCAAACGCTAGACCAGTGTGCACTTGTCCAAAGACCCGTGTTTGTTATCTATTAATTTAATGTTTGTGTAGAATAGGGACTGACATGAGTGCAACTCCCAGCAGGCACTGTTTCTAGAACTCCAAACACCAGACCATTATTTACTTGTCCAAAGACCCCCTGTTTGTTATCTATCTATTTAAGGGTACACACCTGATGAGATAACATTTGTCAAGGTCACATGAAACATTTTATTCCAGTGTACAGCACATGGGCTGTCTATATATCTGGAGTTTTAGAAACAAGATTGTTTGACTCATACTGAGTCAAAGTACATATTCCAAGGTATAGTCCCCCCAAACTACAGATACAAAAGATTTGTTAGACATCGTCCTGTAGAATAGGCAAACATTAAAGAAGATGGAAGATGTCACCAGCTTGAGCCTTATCACATACCACACCAAAGTAATACATCACATTATCCAAGAATTAGACAGGTGGCAGTACAACAGTCCCATCATAATCCAGTTACTATGCACCTGGCGGTATGACACAAACACATGTCAGTGTTGTGGCACAGGCACTGTGGCCTGCAATGATGAAATACATCTATACCTGCATACCGGTGATATTGAAAGTGCCTTGCCAATGTGATGGTAATATTACCTGGTTACAACACCTCCACAGCCTGAGCTGCTGTGTGCCACCTCTGGGTGCAATCATGCCACATCCAGCTGGTTAGAGGGCCCTTGCCTACTCTCCTGAGGAGCTGGAGAGGCTTGTTAATGAGGTCCTACCCCTGTATGACCAGCTCTATGGCTCCACAGAGAAGCAGTTAAGTACCTCATGTACTTCACCATCCTTTTGCTCGTCACAGGCTACAATATGCCCCTGTGTGACATTTAGACTTCTTGTGTGTTTGTTGTTGCAGTCTGTGTGGCATCAGTGGGATGTACAATGTGCAGGTGTTTGTGGCCAGTATTATATGTTAAGTTCAGTCACATTGTGTTTTGTGAGGTTTTTGGTGCCATTGTGGTAGATGCACTTAACTAGGTAAGGTGACATTACTGACATCCAAGGACGTCTTGTTCTCCACGATTGTTGCAAATGTCAGACAACATGTATGCGCATGACATCATGAGCTGTGTATGCTTCTTGTATGAGTCACTTAAGAATCATGTGAGACATGTGTAAAGTGCCACAGATCTTTCAAACTACATCTGGCCTTGCAAAACTGTTGTGTGGAAGGCTTATCCTGACTCACTCTGCCCTTCAGATTGCCACACACACCACATGTCACCATTGATTCTTGGCTGACAGATACCCCTACCATTCATAGCATGTAATTTGGCATGTACAAAAGCAATCACAATGACGAGCATGACAGGTAGGCCTAGAGTTTATTCCCACAATGTGCATTTCCATGTCATTGATGTAGAGTCATGTAGCAAAGTGCTTTGTACATGTGAAAAGGGGAAGGTTTGTAACCTGACTGTTGGCATGCATCATGAAGTGGCTTGCAGTTATGTTGGAAACACATGTGTTTGAGTACAACCATCCATTCACAGACATTTGGGTTTGCATGACCCACAAGGAAACAATTATGTAGCTTCCCATTGGGCAACATGTTGAGAGCCTTGTACAAGTACTTGCAAATCTCTGGAACTTTCCAACATCCAAAGGATTAATGGCTTTTACTAATGCACTCACATTAATTAATTGGAAGGGACATCGGACATTAGTGGTGATTTGCCTTGGACTTGTTTTTAGTGTGACATGAGTATTTCCAGGTCATCTCCTCCATGCTATTGTACTGTTATCAGCAACAAAACAGGTTCTGGGAGCATCAATTCTTAATGTTGTCTACTTGTATATGTGACATATATATGTCTGCATGGCCTTGTACTGGATCTGAGAGGATACAGTTGGCATTGTATATTGTATGAAAACAGGTGAGTGATGTATGCTCTATGAGGCAAAGCATTGAAGGTGATGTGGTCTCCTACTTGTTCAATGGTTTCTGTGAGTGCACAACTTCAGCCATGCAATTGTAGCTGTCTTAGATCCTGATTTTCCTGTGTGCACCTGTTGACAGTTCAGATGGCATGCATGAATAAGGTATGATAAATGTAGAGGTCACTTAGGTGGAATTTGTTGATGGGGCCTACTTGACATCATAGTAATGTTTGCTAATCATAGCTGTTGTTCAAGTGTGATCAGGGACATGTGATGATCCTATTTCTCTTTGTACTTGCAGCATCAGTCCAGGGGAGCAAAGGAGGCAGGGCCAAGACACGACTGACAGAGGGACCCAGTGGCCTGTAGGGTGAGCGGAGTGCCATGTGGGAGACCGGATCTAAGTCCTCGTCATCATTGAATTGTTCCTCCTGTGGACCCCCCTTGTCATTGGGACCTGCTCCTGTGCCATCACTGTCTGCCACCCCCAGTTCTATCACCGCCTTTCCTGTTGCCCTGAGTGAGGAGCCTATTGACCTCCTGAGGACCGTCTGTGTGGGTCAGACTGCCATTGTGAATGCCATCCAGGGGTTGTCCACCCAACTGCAGCAGTGAAATGCATTCCTGGAGGCATTCACAGTGTAATCTTTTCAGGCTCTCCCAATCAAAATCCTGCACCCCCCTACCTATCCCATGCACACAGACACATCAGCATGTGCCCACCTGAACACACAAAAGCAGCACACATAAACACAAATACCACAAGACACACTGACACACAAGCACTCAACAGACACCCATATATACATCAGCCACTACTTCCCCAGACACCCCGTTGGAACCCAGATCACATCAAGCATACCTACAGGTACCACCACAACAGGCAGTGACCCTACTACCACATCCACCATATCCACAGACACCACCTAAACAGACACACATACATCTACCACATTCACCATACCTGCAGACACCTCTCCAACAGAAATACACACATCCACCACTGCAAGCAACCGTTAGAAATGGGGTCTCCGGTTGGTAGTCAGTTTGCACTCTGTCCAAGCAGGGACCCTCACTCTAGTCAGGGGAATGAAGTTACACACTCAAGATAACCCCTGCTCACCCTCTTGGTCGCTTGGCACAAGCAGTCAGGCTTATCTCAAGGGCAATGTACAAAGTATTTGTACCAACACATACAGTAATACAGTGAAAATACTAGAAAATGGACACCACACCAGTTTAGAAAAATGTGTAATCTAAATCAAACAAGACAAAATGACAATAATCTAACATCCACAAGTTAAGATATGAATTTTTTAAATAAAAAGAGTCTAACTCCATAGGAAACAATGCAAACATTGATTTTACACAAAGAACCTGGCTTGCGTAAAAAATAAAGCCGGTACAGGTGAGCGTGCATAGGACAGGTCAGCGATGCATCGATTTCTTACTCACAAGTGAGGCAGTACATCATTTCTTCTCTGGTCAGTTAGGAGATGCGTTGTTTTTCTCCACTGCAACAGGGCACCTTGGATCTGAGCAGTTTGACAGTGATTTTGACACCCAGCGACGATGCCTGGAAATCCAACCACACAGTGTTAGTAAAACATGCTGTGTGGGGTTTGCGCCGTTATCAGCAGCCGCAAATGGGTGTGCAATACGTCGACATCCCACCCGCGATGTAGGTGGAGCATTATCTGCGAAGCAGGTGACCCATTGTTTTTCAGCCGCATTGCAGGTGTTGGGTCAAAACTTTTCCCACACGGTGTTCTGTGCGTGGATTTTAGACCGCGTTCTACCAAATTCACCTCTAAAGGTCCCAGGGACTGGATTGGTCACAGCTTCACAGGAGTTTCAGCGGAGAGTCCAAGTGCTGGCAGAGGAAGTCTTTGATGGCCCTGAGACCTCAAAATAGGAGGCAAGCTGAGTTCAAGCTTGAATATTTTTCTAAAGCAGGAAAGCACAACAAAGTCCAGTCTTTGTCCTCTTTCAGGCAGAAGCAGTAACTGCAGGCCAACCCAGCAAAGCACAGTCACCGGCAAAGGGGCAGTAACCCTCCTCCAGCTCTTCAGCTCTTCTCTTTGGCAGAGGTTTCTCTTGATTCCAGAAGTAATCTAAAAATCTTGGGTTTTGGTCCCACTACTTACAACCCTTTCTGCATTTGAAGTAGACAAACATCAAAGGAAAGTCTCTGTTGTTTAAAGGATCCTGCCTTGCCCAGGCCAGGCCCCAGACACACACAAGGAGGTTGGAGACTGCATTGTGAGGGCAGGCACAGCTCTTTCAGGTGTAAGTGACCACTCCTCCCTCCACTCTAGCCTAGATGGTTCATCAGGATATGCAGGCTACACCCCAGCTCCATTTGTCTCACTGTCTAGAGGGGATTCACAAATAGCCAAACTGTCAGTCCAACCCAAACAGGGAATCCACAAACAGCCAGAGTCACAGAATGGTTTAAGCAAGAAAATGCCAGCTTTCTAAAAGTGGTATTTTCAAATTGACAACCAACTTTACCAAAATATGTATTTTTAAATTGTGGGTTCAGAGACAATAGACTCCATAGTTTTCATCTGCTCACAAAGGGAAACTGTACTTAAAACATATTTAAAGGCAGCCCCCATGTTAACCTATGAGAGGGATAGGCCTTGCAACAGTGAAAACTGAATGTGGCAGTATTTCACTGTTAGTACATGTAAAACACATCAGTTCATGTCCCACCTTTAACATGCACTGCACCGTGCCCATGGGGCTACCTAGGGCCTACCTTAGGGGTGCCTTACACATATAAAAAGGACAATTTGGGTCTGGCAAGTGGATACACTTGCCAGGTTGAATTGGCAGTGCACGACTGCACACACAGACACTGCAGTGGCAGGCCTGAGACATGTTTAGAGTGCTACTCAAGTGGGTGGCACAACCAGTGCTGCAGTCCCACTAGTAGCATTTGATTTACAGGCCTCGGATGCCTCTAGTGCACTTTACTAGGGACATAATAGTAAATCAGATGTGCCAATCATGGAAAAGCAAATTTCACATGCATATTACATAGGGAGCATTTGCACTTTACCACTGGTCAGCAGTGATAAAGTGCCCAGAGTACCAAAAACAGCAAAAACAGAGTCCAGCACACAGTCAAAACATGGGAATCAGAGTAAAAAAGGCAGGGGAGACAACACCAAGGAAGCCAGGTTTGATGCCTACCTGCAGACACCACCCCAACAGACACACACATATCCACCACCCGATCACCCAGAATCTCCACCTTCCAGCCCCCAAGACACACAAACACCCACACTCACACACACAACAGACCCCACACAAACATAAGCATACCTCACACATGCACAGACCCAAGTAATCCACACTGACGCAACAGACAAACACTCCCTTAACCTCCAAATCCCCACCCCCTTCTGATGACAGTTTCTGTGTTATTAAGGAAGATTTTCTTTAACTTCCCTTTCCTCAATTCTCTCCACCCCGTCCCAACCCAAAGAGGCCCTGACCCACATCCCGACCTATCCCTCCCACTTCCAAGTCCTCCCCTGTTACACCTACCCTCCCTGCAAGCACCCATACCCCTCCTCCTAGAATAAAACTGTCACTCCAAAGAACTAGTCTACCCCTCCTAAACCCAAATCCACCCATCCCAAATCTGACCCTCCCCTCCAGGACGATCCCTTAGATGCCTTCCAGCCCACTTTGTGCACGTTCCTGTGGAGGTCCCTGATTGTAAAGGAATCAAGTGAGAGCACAGTGATATGCATGGACAATAAACTATGGACTGGCCAATGGCCTCAATTCTGAGGATGTTCCTGTTAATAATAAAACAGTTGTTTTGTTGGGTAAATATTTGTCCTGCAATTCCTCTTATACCTTTATGTTGTTCCTGAGTGAATTGTGTTGCCTGTATACCATTGCGTGTCCTTCAGCCTCCTTGCTGATTGATTTGCTGTTTTTTGCAGTTTCTAACTTTGTCGGCAGTGCTGGTGTCACCCAAAACAGAGGTAGATGTTGACTGTATGGATATATGGGTGTTAATACAATTGTGTTGCATTGCATTGTGTTCTGTTTGGTATGGGAAGTATTTCATTTTGTGTTGTCCAATCTGAGCATGTAAGGTGTAAGACTTGTCCCCTTGCTATGGATTGAAGATGTATCTAATTTGTGGCAGCTTGAGTTTTGTTTGTGCAGACATGGAGTTTGTTCAATTGTGCTACCTTTACTTGTATTTGACTGTGCATGTGTCCATTTTGCTGTGTGTATCTTGCACCTACTTAATCTAGATGTATGTCCCATGCAGTTGGAGTTGTATTTACTTTGTTGACTTGCACATTCACAATGTGCACATAGGCAAGTAACTTGACTCTAGTATTATGTGTCTGTAAGATACATGTAAGGCCAGTTCCTGTGCAAATGTTGCTTATGGGGCATGTGCAAAGGGTGATGTGTCCCAGTGCAGCCTCCTTCCCTGAGTGCTCCTGATGCCCTCCTCACTATTGGGCAGGTATTGTTTGCATAGTGAGCTTTGCATCTTTGTCTCTCTGTCTATTGTGCATCCCATTGTCCTTCCATTGTGGTGCAATGTGGGTGATGTGTGTGTCCAGTCAGGAGTGTTTAATGGGAGTGGTGTTCCTATTCCATGCCACATCCATACATATGTGTGTTGAATGTGACAACAGTACATGGCATGTGTTCAATATGAGTGTGTTAGTTGTTTTTGTAGATTTTATGTTGCTGTGTTGGTATTATGTTATGTTATGTTATGTTATAGAGGTTTATATAGCGCCCAACTGCCAACGGCCTCGTAGCGCTTATACAGCCATAACGATGACACACTGCTTAAAAAAATTAATCAAGGGATTTAAGTTTTAAATAGCCAGGTCTTCAATTCTTTCCTGAACAACATCTCTTGAGGGTTAGCTTTCATCTTGAGAGGGAGGTTATTCCAAAGTAGAGCACCTTGATATGCTACCGATCTTCCTCCCCATCTGGCTTTCCTCATGGTTGGGACTATAGCCAGGTTAGCTGAGGAGGATCTAAGAGGCCTGGCTGGAATATAAGCCTGAGCAAGAGTTTTCAACATTTCAGGTCCTTTATCAAATATAGATCTATGAAAATGGCACAAGGTCTTGAACTGAATCCTTTCTGCTACCGGGAGCCAGTGTAGAGAAGCAATTCCTGGCCGTATTGAGTGATATTTAGGGATGTTTAATAGCAGACGAGGCACTGCATTTTGTACTCTTTGCAGTCTCTGAATTACATATTTCGGGGAGCCAATAAACAGCGCATTTCCATAGTCAATCCGGGCACCAATCAGTGCCTGGACAACCATTCTCCTAGCTAGGAAAGGTAAAATAGTTAAAACCTTCCTCAAGGTCCTTATCAGAGCAAAAGCAGTTCCTGCTATTCTATTTGCATGTTGGGCCATTGAGAGAAGAGGGTCAAGCCATACCCCTAGGCTTTTAATCAGACCTTTAGGGGGGGGGAGGGTCGATATTCCTCTCAGTATGCTGGAATTTAAAGGGGGAATTTTATTTCCAAAAAACATAACCTCAGTTTTATCATCGTTGAGCTTTAGTTTACTATCAGCCATCCAGGTTGCAACTGCCTTCATACATGGACCTAGAGCTAAGCCCATATCTGGGTGGGAATTAGAAAAGGAAACTATCAACTGCGTATCATCGGCATAAGAAACTAGGTTCAGTCCAAAAGGCTCAACTATGCCTGCTAATGGCCTCATGTAGATGTTGAAAAGTAATGGACTCAAGGCCGAGCCCTGAGGAACACCACAACTACTAAATGTGCTCCTAGAGATAAACTCTCCATCAAGTACCTGAAATGACCTTCCATATAAGAAGGAGCAAATCCAGTCTAACGCGGACCCGGCAATTCCACATCCTTGTACCCTTTCTATAAGGATTTTTAAGTCGACTGTATCAAAGGCCGCACTTAGGTCAAGGAGGATAATCGCGGTTTCCATACCTAAGTCCATCCTCTTCCTTGCCTCTTCTGTTATGGCAATCAGGGCAGTTTCAATGCCATGTTTAGGTCTAAAACCCATCTGGGTCGGATGTATAAGATTCTTTCCTTCCAGGAATGTGGATAACTGAGAGTGTACATGTTTCTCCGTTAGTTTGGCGATTAGAGGCAGCAATGAGATTGGTCTATAATTACTCAGTATCTTGGGATCCAAGCTGGTTTTCTTCAGGAGTGGCTTGACAATGGCTTGTTTCCAATGATCAGGTACTATGCCGTCACTCAGAGAATTATTAATAAGATTCTTTATTATCGGCCCTAATACTGAGATTCCCAAGGATAGAATCTGGGGGGGGGCAGGGTCAAGTGGAGAGCCCGATTTTGTTAATCTCAATAAATTGATAACTCTGTCCAAACTGATAGGAGTGAAATTTGTAAAAAGGATTGCCTCCCCAGCCTCTTGGTTTATTCTCTTCTGTCCTATATTAGGGGTATTAGGAAATGCTAGGTAGATATTCTGGATTTTGTCCAGGAAAAAACTAGCCAGATCTTCTACATGTTGTTGGGGGGAGTCCCTACTTTCTACTTCCTCTCTTGGATGGATGAGATCTTTTAGGGCATTAAAGATCTCCTTAGGTGAGTTGGCAGCCGCTTCAATTTTTCCTGCATAATAGATCGCCTGAACTTTTTTAATTTCCAGGTGATAGTCTCGAATCAAATTTTTATAATCCTTTTTCATGGATTCATCTTTAGTGCAGCGCCATCTCCTCTCTAGTTTCCTACACTCTCTTTTTTTCTCCAATAGGTCTGCATTGTACCATGGAGCCGACTTCTTACGCCGGGTGCATTTAGACGAGGAGAGAGGTATAATCTCCTCTAGGCTGTCCTCTATCCATTTATTAACAGAATGCGAAAAAACTGTTATATTATTTGTATTTATACTCCCTGTTCTATTTTTCTCCAGGGCGGAGACAAAATCTGAGGATTTTAATCTATGCCATTTCCTTCGGCGAGGGGGTGCTCCCCTATGTGGGATCTTGTAGTGCGTAAGATGTAATTCCATTTCTACAAGAAAATGATCTGACCATACTAGCGGGGAAGATAATAAAAATTTAAGATTTGGATTATTAGAGAAAGCCAGATCAAGTGTATGGCCTTTAGCATGGGTGGGGCCATGAATAAGTTGGTTTAGATCACATGCATTCATCTCTGCTATCAACATCTTAGAAGATGAAATATCTGTATTGTCTATATGGAGGTTAAAATCACCCAGCACAAACAAATTGGATTTAGTGTGTGTTATTTGTGAAATGTGTTCTGCTAATGACATTATAAAATCTCCCATGGGACCAGGTGGACGGTAGATCAATACACCAGAAAGTGTGTAATGCGGATTTACATTGATCGCGAACGACATGCTTTCGCAGCCTTTGATTAGGGTAGGGGCAGAATTGATCTTACATGTGTCTCTGAGAATGACTGCAATGCCTCCCCCTCTGCTAGGTCTGTCCACTCTACTAATCTTATAGCCTGCGGGGAGGGCCATAACAATATCTGGTGCAGAGCTTTCATCCAGCCATGTTTCTGTTAGAAACAAGGCCAGGGGTTCAATTTGTTCTATTAGGAGATGAATGTCCCTTGCATGAGCTCCTAATGACCGACAATTAATTAGACATATGGGAAATTTAACATGATTCATCGCTTGTCGATAGTCTGTGGATGTTTTATGTGACCAGGCACAACTGGGGCATCTAAAATTAACCTTATCTGGGTCTAGACTGTTGTAGCATAGGGCGGAGGAATTTTTGTTAAGGAGACGTAGTTCTTCACTCGAATAAGTGATACCTATCTCTCCAGCTGAATCTCGAGCATAATTTCTAGGCTCTTGGCTCGTTCTGGCGCAATGTGACACAATGTTGAGCACACTTCACTGTTACTGTGCCTCAGATGAGCAGACATGTGTTTTTGTGTAGTGTTGCAGTGCAGTGTGAGTGACCTACCCAAAAGGGTCATTTGTGACTGTGAATGTGTCCTTCTTTGTGAATGATTCAAACATGGGATGCAATGACACGTGTACTTGGTGCCTGTAGCGTGACACACATAAGATGTGGCTGACAGCGCAACAATCTGTTGTTGAGCATAATGACATAGGTAGGTGTGTGTACCTACAGGCGGTGATTCCATGACGCGTGGGTTTTGTGCACCTTCGATGATTAACAGGAGTAGCAGGATGTGTGTGATGGGCTCGATGGTGGCAATTGACGCATAAGGCTGCCTGCAGGTGAGTGTCTCCCTTTATACTCCACAGTTGCACCTGCTGATGCCTGGTGGTTGGACCACCACAGTCACATTAGTGGTGTGGAGCCTCATAATGTGTCCGGAGGAAACATGGCCTCCACTGGCTTGTTTGTACTGCTGGTTCACCGAAGCAGTCTGCGCTGCCTGATGGTGCACAGTGGTCTTTGCTCCATAGACTGCATGACTCATAAAATATGGCAGTCTAACTGCCAACTCAATACCGGTCAGACCATCACTGCTGTCATGTCGGTCCATGGACTGTCAAACACGTAATGAGGCCCTTATTGTCCAATGCCTTCACTGAAATTGTTGTGGATTGGGAAGGAAATAGTAAATGTCACCCCTTAAGATTGCAACACCTTCCCCCAAATTGGATTAGGCTGAAGAAGGAATAGTAAATTTCACCCCTTTAGTGTCAAACATCTCCCTGCAAATTGGTTTATGGTGGAGAGGGAACAGTAAATTTCACCCCTTGAGTGTTCAGCATCTCACATAAGGTGATTTAGATTGGAGTGAGAACACTAAATGTCACCCCTTCAGTGTCCATCACCTTCACCCGCTTCGGTTATTTTGTTGTGGAAACTACTTTTCACCTCTTTAGAGTCCAACAACTTCCCCCAAATTAGTCCTATTAGGATGGGAATAGTAAATTTCATGCCCTTTATGGTCCAACACCTTCCCCAAGTTGGTTTAGATTGGAGTGGGAATAGTAAATGTCACCCCTTTAGTGCCCAACTCATTCCTTCAAATTGGTTTAGGTTGGAGTTGGAATAGTAAATGTTACCCCTTTAGTGTCCAACACCTTCCCCAAATTTATGTTTGAATGGGAATAGTTCATTTCAGCCCCTTTAGTGTCCAAGGCCTACCCTCTAATTGGTTTAGATTGGAGTGGAAATAATAAATATTACCCCTTTACCATCCAACACGTTTACACAAATTGGTTTTGGTTGGAGTGGTCATACTAAAGGTCACCCCTTTTTAATTTACCTCAAAGTTTTACATTTTTAAAAATATGTAGTTTTCGTAAAAAATATATAAAGCCAAGTACAGTAGTCTTTTTTAATTAGGTTTTAATAATGAAAAACAAATAACTCATATTTTAAATACATTTATATGCAGTACATTTTCAACTGGTATTTTTCATTAACAATTTTTTTACATTTCTTAACTTTAAAAAAAAAATATTTTAAAATTATTTCAACACATATTTTATTCGTTTTTATTAAATAATTGTATATTGTTTAAAATGTTTTACATTTTTAATAATTATTTATATTTTTTAAATATTCATTAAAAATGTTGCAATATTTCCAACTCATTTCCATGGGGCGAGAGCCTTTTCTAAGTTTCATTTATCGGCCATTATTTTTACTGCACCCTTCTTTTCCCAGAACCAGGTTGTGGTACAGTGCTGCTGTTCGTCTGAACAGTACTTTTTAAAGATTTTTTTCAAAGGTTTTGAAGGAGGGGGGATTTAGGAGGGATGTTCATAATTTGGTTATAGTGTTGTTCGTGGGTTTTTGCTATATTTAGATGCCTTGCTGTTAGTGTTTTACACTAGTTGATCGTTTGCATTTTTCAAAATTGTTTTAATAGCATATGAATATGTTCTTAAATTATGTGATGTTAGTTATATTTAATGATTACATGTAATACATATGCATATCTGGGAATATAAAATATTGTGCAGGTGGGTTTTTAACATTTATTTTACAGTTCTTCTTTGCTTTGAATGATTTCTATGGACATTGAGAGTTTACATTTTTTTAGGGATATCAGTTTTGGTTTCCTGGAGCAGTTCTTTTTTTAAACACTTTTTCAGGTTTTTTATGGAAACTAGAGACTTTGGATTGCTTTGAGGGATTCAATTGAATCCTTATTTTTCTACATTTTCCTTACGACTTTTTGGATTAATTGACTTGCTTTTTTGTGGATTACTATTTTTTGTTATGTGGAGATGGAGCAAGATCTGCAGCCACAGAAAAGTGAGTTTTGTTTCTCCCATATATTGGGTGGAAAATGTGATAATATACATTTTTATGTTATGTTTATGTGATTATTATGTGGAATTGTTTGGATTATGTGTTGTATTTTTAAAGATGGTGTCTTAGCTTTACTTTTAATTTTTTTGGTTGGTGATTGTTTCTTTTTGTAAATAATTTATATATATATGTGTTATATCAGTGTTTATTAACATTGTGAATTTAAATAATTGTTTCACTCATGTAATAAAATATTTATTACTTAAAAAAGGATTTGGAACGTTGGCTTAGTGTTTATTGCTGTTTTTGGGGACTTTGGCAGGTCAACATTTATTGTAAAGCATTGCATTGGCTATCATTTCCAAATAGTCATCTTATTTGCTACTAATGAAGAGTGTGACTATAAATTGTAGCATGTCATACATTCTTTTAATTTTTTGCTAAGTTTAGGGCCAATTTGGCTAACAGATTTCTCTATTCTATGCTTTTTTTTGTACTGTTTCGATAAATTTGTAATGTGTAGTTTGAGTTCTTTCTAGTGTGGATTAAAAAGTATTGTGCCATCCTTCCACTGAGTTGTTTGTTTTGAAATCCTGTGCCAGGGTGCTATCATCGACATTCCACCATGGTAACTGGAATTTGGTTTTGAGTTTGTGTCCTGAGCGATGCAGTATGACAACCCAGGTGTCTTTGAAATAGTCCACTAGGGGACTAAGTTTGTCTTCCTTTGGTTGGTAGAAAGGGCTTTCTATTAGTAAGTTATAGTGGTTGGGTACCTCTGTGATAGGGAAGTAGGATCAAGGATGAATTGGCTGTTAGTGGAATATTCTACACTTAGAATGTTCCACTAACTTACTGCATTAGCGCTAGACAGTACATTGCATGTCACGGCAAGGAAACGAAAGGAAGGCATTGTATACTCTTAATTACGATACATTCCTGACCTTTCACGCAGCACAGCAAGGTGGCTTGCTGCATTGCAATGGGTAAAAATTCAATAAATCTGCCCCTTAGTATAGACTTTTGGAGATGTCTCCATATACTTTGATTAACCCCTTCGCTGCCAGGCTTTTTCCCCCTCAGGTCCCAGGCCTATTTTTGGTTAATTAGGGCAGTTTGTGCTTAGGCCCTCATAACATTTTGTCCACATAAGCTACCGACGCCAAATTTGCGTCCTTTTTATCCATCATTGTAGGGATTCTGCAGGTACCCAGAGTTTGTGGATTCCCCTGAAGGAGACCAAGAAATTAACCAAAACACAGCAAACATTTTTTTTTTTTTTTATAAAGGGAAAAAAGGACTGCAGAAGAAGGCTTGTGTTTTTTTCCCCTGAAAATGGCATCAACAAAGAGTTTGCAGTGCTAAAATCATCATCTTCCCAGCTTTGAGGAACAGGCAGACATGAATCAGAGGAAACAAATTTTCTTGGGCATACCCCATTTTTACAATTTTTTGTGCTTTCAGCCTCCTTCCAATTAGTGACAGAAATGGGTATGGAACCACTGCTGGATCCCAGAAAGCTAAACATTTCTGAAAAGTAGACAAAATTCTGAATTCAGCAAGGGGTAATTTGTGCAGATCCTACAAGGGTTTCCTGCAGAAAATAACAGCCATTTTTCTCCACGTTTCACTCTGTAACTTTTTCCTGCGATGTCAGATTTTTGAAAGCAATATACCGTTATGCCTGCTGGACTCTTCTGGGTGTGGGATATATAGGGCTTGTAGGTTCATCAAAAACCCTAGGTACTCAGAGCCAATAAATGAGCTGCACCTTGCAATGGGTTTTCATTCTATACCGGGTGTACAGCAATTTGCTGAAATATAAAGATTGAAAAATAGGTATCCAGACAATCTTTGTATTTCCAAAATGGGCACAATATAAGGTGTTGAGAAGCAGTGTTTATTTGCACATCTTTGAATTCCAGGGTGCCTATACTAGCATGTGAAATACAGGGCATTTCTCAAATAGACATCTTTTTTACACATTGTCTTACATTTGGAAGGAAAAAATGTAGAGAAAGAGAAGGGGCATTAATACTTGTTTTGCTATACTGTGTTCCCCCAAGTCTCCCAATAAAAATGGTACCTCACTTGCGTAGGTTTTACATTGAAATCTGATGTGCTTTTTGCAAAGTGCCCACCTGTGGATTTTGGCCTCTATCTCAGCCGGCACCTAGGGAATCCTACCAAACCTTTGCATTTTTTAAAACTAGACACCTAGGGGAACCCAAGATGGGGTGACTTGTGAGGCTATCACCAGGTTCTGTTATGCAGAATCCTTTACAAACCTCAAAATTTGGCTAACAAAACACTTTTTCCTCACATTTCAGTGACAGAACGTTCTGGAATCTGAAGGGAGCCACAAATTACCTTCCACCCTGTGTTCCCCCAAGTCTCCCGATAAAAATGATACCTCACTTGTTTGTGTAGGACTAGTGCCCGCGACAGGAAATGCCCCAAAACACATCTTGGACACATAACATTTTCCCAAAGAAAACAGCTGTTTTTTGCAAAGTGCCTACCTGTGGATTTTGGCCCTTAGCTCCACCGGCACCTAGGGAAACCTTCCAAACCTGTGCATTTTTTAAAACTAGACACCTAGGGGAATCCAAGATGGGGTGACTTGTGGGGCTCACACCAGGTTTTGTTACCCAAAATACTTGGCAAACCTTCAAATATTGGCTAAAAAACACTTTTTCCTCACATTTCGGTGACAGAAAGTTCTGGAATCTGAGGGGAGCCACAACTTTCCTTCCACCCAGTGTTCCCCCAGGTCTCCGATAAAAATAATACCTCACTTGTGTGGGTAGGCCTAGTGACCGCGACAGAAAATGCCCCAAAACACAACGTAGACACATCACATTTTCCTAAAAGAAAACAAAGATGTGTTTTTGCAAATTGCCTACCTGTGGATTTTGGCCTCTAGCTGAGCCAGCACCTAGGGAAACCTATCACACCTGTGCATTTTTGAAAATGAGACACTTAGAGGAATCCAAGATGGGGTGACTTGTCGGGCTCTCACCAGGTTCTGTTACACAGAATCATTTGCAAACCTCAGTATTTGGCCAAAAAAAAAAAACTTTTCCTCAAATATCGGTGACAGAAAGTTCTGGAATCTGAGAGGAACCACAAATTTCCTTCCACCCAGCTTTCCCCCAAGTCTCATGATAATAATGATACCTCACTTGTGTGGGTAGGCCTAGTGCCCACAACAGGAAATGGACCAAAACACAACGTAGACACATCACATTTTCCCAAAGAAAACAGAGCTGTTTTTCCAGACTGCCTACCTGTGGATTTTGGCCTCTAGCTCAGCCGGCACCTAGGGAAACCTACCAACTTCTGCATTTTTGAAAACTAGACAACAAGGGGAATCCAAGATGGGGCAACTTGTGGAGCTCTCACCAGGTTATGTTACACAGAATCCTTTGCAAACCTTATATATTGGCTAAAAACACTCTTTCCTCACATTTCATTGACAGAAAGTTCTGCAATCTGAGAAGAACCACAAATTTCAATCCACCCAGCGTTCCCCGAAATCTCATTATAATAATGATACCTCACTTGTGTGGGTAGGCCTAGTGACCGCGACAGGAAATGCCCCAAAACACACCGTGGACATATCACATTTTCCCAAAGAAAACAGAGCTGTTTTTGGCAAAGTGCCTACCTTTGGATTTTGGCCTCTAGCTCAGCCTGTACCTACGGAAACCTACCAAACCTCTGCATTTTTGAAAACTAGACACCTAAGGGAATCCAAGATGGGGTGACTTGTGGGGCGCTCACCAGGTTCTCTTACCCAGAATCCTTTGCAAACCTCAAAATGTGGCTAGAAAAACACTTTTTCATCACATTTCAGCAACAGAAAGTTCTGGAATCTGAGAGGAGCCACAAGTTTCTTTCCACCCTGCTTTACCCCAAGACTCCTGATAATAATGATACCTCACTTGTGTGAGTAGGCCTAGTGCCCGCGACAGGAAATGCACCAGAACACAACATAGACACATCACATTTTTCCAAAGAAAACAGAGCTGTTTTTTCCAGAGTGCCTACCTGTGGATTTTGGCCTTTAGCTCCACCGGCACCTAGGGAAACCTTCCAAACCTGTGCATTTTTTAAAACTAGACACCTGGGGGAATCCAAGATGGTGTGACTTGTGGGGCTCTCACCAGGTTCTGTTACACGGATTTCTTTGCAAACCACAACATTTGGCTGAAAGAAAACTTTTTATTTCGGTGACAGAAGGTTCTGGAATCTGATAGGAGCCACAAATGTCCTTCCACCCAGCGTCCCCCCAAGTATCCTGATAATAATGATACCTCACTTGTGTGGGTAGGCCTAGTTCCCGTGACAAGAAATGCCCCAAAACACAAAGAGGACACATCACATTTTCCGGAAGAAAACAGAGCTGTTTTTTCCAGAGTTCCTACCTGTGCATTTTGGCCTCTAGCTCAGCCGGCACCTAGGGAAACATACCAAACCTCTGTGTTTTTTAAAACTAGACACCTAGGGAAATCCAAGATGGGGTGACTTGTGGGGCTCACACCAGGTTTTGTTACCCAAAATACTTGGCAAACCTTCAAATATTGGCTAAAAAACACTTTTTCCTCACATTTCGGTGACAGAAAGTTCTGGAATCTGAGGGGAGCCACAACTTTCCTTCCACCCAGTGTTCCCCCAGGTCTCCGATAAAAATAATACCTCACTTGTGTGGGTAGGCCTCGTGACCGCGACAGAAAATGCCCCAAAGCACAACGTAGACACATCACATTTTCCTAAAAGAAAACAGAGATGTGTTTTTGCAAATTGCCTACCTGTGGATTTTGCCCTCTAGCTGAGCCAGCTCCTAGGGAAACCTACCATACCTGTGCATTTTTGAAAATGAGACACTTAGAGGAATCCAGGATGGGGGACTTGTCGGGCTCTCACCAGGTTCTGTTACACAGAATCATTTGCAAACCTCAGTATTTGGCCAAAAAAAAAAAACTTTTCCTCAAATTTCGGTGACAGAAAGTTCTGGAATCTGAGAGGAACCACAAATTTCCTTCCACCCAGCTTTCCCCCAAGTCTCATGATAATAATGATACCTCACTTGTGTGGGTAGGCCTAGTGCCCACAACAGGAAATGGACCAAAACACAACGTAGACACATCACATTTTCCCAAAGAAAACAGAGCTGTTTTTTCCAGAGTGCCTACCTGTGGATTTTGGCCTCTAGCACAGCCGGCACCTAGGGAAACCTACCAACTTGTGCATTTTTGAAAACTAGACACCAAGGGGAATCCAAGATGGGGCAACTTGTGGAGCTCTCACCAGGTTATGTTACACAGAATCCTTTGCAAACCTTAAATATTGGCTAAAAACACTCTTTCCTCACATTTCATTGACAGAAAGTTCTGCAATCTGAGAAGAACCACAAATTTCATCCCACCCAGTGTTCCCCGAAATCTCCTTATAATAATGATACCTCACTTGTGTGGGTAGGCCTAGTGACCGCGACAGGAAATGCCCCAAAACACACCGTGGACATATCACATTTTCCCAAAGAAAACAGAGCTGTTTTTGGCAAAGTGCCTACCTTTGGATTTTGGCCTCTGGCTCAGCCTGCACCTATGGAAACCTACCAAACCTGTGCATTTTTGAAAACTAGACACCTAGGGGAATCCAAGATGGGGTGACTTGTGGGGCGCTCACCAGGTTCTCTTACCCAGAATCCTTTGCAAACCTCAAAATGTGGCTAAAAAAACACTTTTTCATCACATTTCAGCAACAGAAAGTTCTGGAATCTGAGAGGAACCACAAGTTTCTTTCCACCCTGCTTTACCCCAAGACTCCTGATAATAATGATACCTCACTTGTGTGAGTAGGCCTAGTGCCCGCGACAGGAAATACCCCAGAACACAACATAGACACATCACATTTTTCCAAAGAAAACAGAGCTGTTTTTTCCAAAGTGCCTACCTGTGGATTTTGGCCTCTAGCTCAGCCGGCACCTAGGGAAACCTACCAAACCTGTGCATTTTTTAAAGCTAGACCCCTAGGGGAATCCAAGATGGGGTGACTTGTGGGGATTTCACCAGGTTCTGTTACCCAGAATCCTTTGCAAACCTCGAAATGTAGCTAATAAAACACTTTTTCATCACATTTCGGCAACAGAAAGTTCTGGAATCTGAGAGGAGCCACAAATTTCCTTCCACTGTGCTTTACCCCAAGACTCCTGATAATAATGACACCTCATTTGTGTGGGTAGGCCTAGTGCCCGTGACAGAAAATGCCCCAATACACAACATAGACACATCACATTTTCTCAAAGAAAACAGAGCTGTTTTTTCCAGAGTGCCTACCTGAGGATTTTTGCCTCTAGCTCAGCTGGCACCTAGAGAAACCTACCAAACCTGTGCATTTTTCAAAACTAGACACCTAGGGGAATCGAAGATGGGGCGATTTGTGGGGCTCTCACCAGATTCTGTTAGCCAGAATCCCTTGCAAACCTCAAATATTGTCTAAAAAACAATCTTTCCTCACATTTCAATGACAGAAAGTTCTGGAATCTGAGAGGGACAACAAATTTCCTTCCACCCTGCGTTACCCCTAGACTCTTGATAAAAATGATACCTCACTTGTGTGGGTAGGCCTAGTGCCCGCAACAGAAAATGCCTCAAAACACAACGTGGACACATCACATTTTCCCAAAGAAAACAGAACTGTTTTTTGCAGAGTGTTACCTGTGCATTTTGGCCTGTAGCTCAGCTGGCACCTAATGAAGCCTACCAAGCCTGTGCATTTTTTTAAACGAGACACCTAGGGGAATCCAAGATGGGGGGACTTGTGGGGCTCTCACCAGGTTCTGGTACCCAGAATCCTTTGCAAATCCAAAATTTGGCTAAGAAAATACTTTTTCCTCACATTTTGGTGAGAAAGGTCTGGACTCTGAGGGGAGCCACAAATTTCCTTCCACCAAGCGTTCCCCCAAGTCTCCTGATAAAAATGATACCTCTCTTGTGTGGGTAGGCCTAGTTCCCGTGACATGAAATGCCCCAAAACACAAAGAGGACACATCTCATTTTCTCGAAGAAAACAGAGCTTTTTTTTCCAGTGTTCCTACCTGTGCATTTTGGCCTTTAGCTCAGTCAGCACCTAGGGAAACATCCCAAACCTGTGTGTTTTGTAAAGCTAGACACCTAGGGGAAGCCAAGATGGGGTGACTTGTTGGGCTCACACCAGGTTTTGTTACCCAGAATCCTTTGCAGACCTCAAAATGTGGCTAAAAAAACACTTTTTCATCACATTTCAGCAACAGAAAGTTCTGGAATCTGAGAGGAGCCACAAGTTTCTTTCCACCCTGCTTTACCCCAAGACTCCTGATAATAATGATACCTCACTTGTGTGAGTAGGCCTAGTGCCCGCGACAGGAAATGCACCAGAACACAACATAGACACATCACATTTTTCCAAAGAAAACAGAGCTGTTTTTTCCAGAGTGCCTACCTGTGGATTTTGGCCTTTAGCTCCACCGGCACCTAGGGAAACCTTCCAAACCTGTGCATTTTTTAAAACTAGACACCTAGGGGAATCCAAGATGGTGTGACTTGTGGGGCTCTCACCAGGTTCTGTTACACGGATTTCTTTGCAAACCACAACATTTGGCTGAAAGAAAACTTTTTATTTCGGTGACAGAAGGTTCTGGAATCTGATAGGAGCCATAAATGTCCTTCCACCCAGCGTCCCCCCAAGTATCCTGATAAAAATGATACCTCACTTGTGTGGGTAGGCCTAGTTCCCGTGACAAGAAATGCCCCAAAACACAAAGAGGACACATCACATTTTCCGGAAGAAAACAGAGCTGTTTTTTCCAGAGTTCCTACCTGTGCATTTTGGCCTCTAGCTCAGCCGGCACCTAGGGAAACATACCAAACCTCTGTGTTTTTTAAAACCAGACACCTCGGGAAATCCAAGATGGGGTGACTTGTGGGGCTCACACCAGGTTTTGTTACCCAAAATACTTGGCAAACCTTCAAATATTGGCTAAAAAACACTTTTTCCTCACATTTCGGTGACAGAAAGTTCTGGAATCTGAGGGGAGCCACAACTTTCCTTCCACCCAGTGTTCCCCCAGGTCTCCGATAAAAATAATACCTCACTTGTGTGGGTAGGCCTCGTGACCGCGACAGAAAATGCCCCAAAGCACAACGTAGACACATCACAATTTCCTAAAAGAAAACAGAGATGTGTATTTGCAAATTGCCTACCTGTGGATTTTGGCCTCTAGCTGAGCCAGCACCTAGGGAAACCTACCACACCTGTGCATTTTTGAAAATGAGACACTTAGAGGAATCCAGGATGGGGGACTTGTCGGGCTCTCACCAGGTTCTGTTACACAGAATCATTTGCAAACCTCAGTATTTGGCCAAAAAAAAAAAAAGTTTCCTCAAATTTCGGTGACAGAAAGTTCTGGAATCTGAGAGGAACCACAAATTTCCTTTCACCCAGCTTTCCCCCAAGTCTCATGATAATAATGATACCTCACTTGTGTGGGTAGCCCTAGTGCCCACGACAGGAAATGGACCAAAACACAACGTAGACACATCACATTTTCCCAAAGAAAACAGAGATGTTTTTTCCAGAGTGCCTACCTGTGGATTTTGGCCTCTAGCTCAGCCGGCACCTAGGGAAACCTACCAACTTGTGCATTTTTGAAAACTAGACACCAAGGGGAATCCAAGATGGGGCAACTTGTGGAGCTCTCACCAGGTTATGTTACACAGAATCCTTTGCAAACCTTAAATATTGGCTAAAAACACTCTTTCCTCACATTTCATTGACAGAAAGTTCTGCAATCTGAGAAGAACCACAAATTTCATCCCACCCAGTGTTCCCAGAAATCTCCTTATAATAATGATACCTCACTTGTGTGGGTAGGCCTAGTGACCGTGACAGGAAATGCCCCAAAACACACCGTGGACATATCACATTTTCCCAAAGAAAACAGAGCTGTTTTTGGCAAAGTGCCTACCTTTGGATTTTGGCCTCTGGCTCAGCCTGCACCTATGGAAACCTACCAAAACTGTGCATTTTTGAAAACTAGACACCTAGGGGAATCCAAGATGGGGTGACTTGTGGGGCGCTCACCAGGTTCTCTTACCCAAAATCCTTTGCAAACCTCAAAATGTGGCTAAAAAAACACTTTTTCATCACATTTCAGCAACAGAGAGTTCTGGAATCTGAGAGGAACCACAAGTTTCTTTCCACCCTGCTTTACCCCAAGACTCCTGATAATAATGATACCTCACTTGTGTGAGTAGGCCTAGTGCCCGCGACAGGAAATACCCCAGAACACAACATAGACACATCACATTTTTCCAAAGAAAACAGAGCTGTTTTTTCCAGAGTGCCTACCTGTGGATTTTGGCCTTTAGCTCCACCGGCACCTAGGGAAACCTTCCAAACCTGTGCATTTTTTAAAACTAGACACCTGGGGGAATCCAAGATGGTGTGACTTGTGGGGCTCTCACCAGGTTCTGTTACACGGATTTCTTTGCAAACCACAACATTTGGCTGAAAGAAAACTTTTTATTTCGGTGACAGAAGGTTCTGGAATCTGATAGGAGCCACAAATGTCCTTCCACCCAGCGTCCCCCCAAGTATCCTGATAAAAATGATACCTCACTTGTGTGGGTAGGCCTAGTTCCCGTGACAAGAAATGCCCCAAAACACAAAGAGGACACATCACATTTTCCGGAAGAAAACAGAGCTGTTTTTTCCAGAGTTCCTACCTGTGCATTTTGGCCTCTAGCTCAGCCGGCACCTAGGGAAACATACCAAACCTCTGTGTTTTTTAAAACTAGACACCTAGGGAAATCCAAGATGGGGTGACTTGTGGGGCTCACACCAGGTTTTGTTACCCAAAATACTTGGCAAACCTTCAAATATTGGCTAAAAAACACTTTTTCCTCACATTTCGGTGACAGAAAGTTCTTGAATCTGAGGGGAGCCACAACTTTCCTTCCACCCAGTGTTCCCCCAGGTCTCCGATAAAAATAATACCTCACTTGTGTGGGTAAGCCTCGTGACCGCGACAGAAAATGCCCCAAAGCACAACGTAGACACATCACATTTTCCTAAAAGAAAACAGAGATGTGTATTTGCAAATTGCCTACCTGTGGATTTTGGCCTCTAGCTGAGCCAGCACCTAGGGATACCTACCACACCTGTGCATTTTTGAAAATGAGACACTTAGAGGAATCCAGGATGGGGGACTTGTCGGGCTCTCACCAGGTTCTGTTACACAGAATCATTTGCAAACCTCAGTATTTGGCCAAAAAAAAAAAATGTTTCCTCAAATTTCGGTGACAGAAAGTTCTGGAATCTGAGAGGAACCACAAATTTCCTTTCACCCAGCTTTCCCCCAAGTCTCATGATAATAATGATGCCTCACTTGTGTGGGTAGGCCTAGTGCCCACGACAGGAAATGGACCAAAACACAACGTAGACACATCACATTTTCCCAAAGAAAACAGAGATGTTTTTTCCAGAGTGCCTACCTGTGGATTTTGGCCTCTGGCTCAGCCTGCACCTATGGAAACCTACCAAACCTGTGCATTTTTGAAAACTAGACACCTAGGGGAATCCAAGATGGGGTGACTTGTGGGGCGCTCACCAGGTTCTCTTACCCAGAATCCTTTGCAAACCTCAAAATGTGGCTAAAAAAACACTTTTTCATCACATTTCAGCAACAGAGAGTTCTGGAATCTGAGAGGAACCACAAGTTTCTTTCCACCCTGCTTTACCCCAAGACTCCTGATAATAATGATACCTCACTTGTGTGAGTAGGCCTAGTGCCCGCGACAGGAAATACCCCAGAACACAACATAGACACATCACATTTTTCCAAAGAAAACAGAGCTGTTTTTTCCAAAGTGCCTACCTGTGGATTTTGGCCTCTAGCTCAGCCGGCACCTAGGGAAACCTACCAAACCTGTGCATTTTTTAAAGCTAGACCCCTAGGGGAATCCAAGATGGGGTGACTTGTGGGGATTTCACCAGGTTCTGTTACCCAGAATCCTTTGCAAACCTCGAAATGTAGCTAATAAAACACTTTTTCATCACATTTCGGCAACAGAAAGTTCTGGAATCTGAGAGGAGCCACACATTTCCTTCCACTGTGCTTTACCCCAAGACTCCTGATAATAATGACACCTCATTTGTGTGGGTAGGCCTAGTGCCCGTGACAGAAAATGCCCCAATACACAACATAGACACATCACATTTTCTCAAAGAAAACAGAGCTGTTTTTTCCAGAGTGCCTACCTGTGGATTTTTGCCTCTAGCTCAGCTGGCACCTAGAGAAATCTACCAAACCTGTGCATTTTTCAAAACTAGACACCTAGGGGAATCGAAGATGGGGCGACTTGTGGGGCTCTCACCAGATTCTGTTAGCCAGAATCCCTTGCAAACCTCAAATATTGTCTAAAAAACAATCTTTCCTCACATTTCAATGACAGAAAGTTCTGGAATCTGAGAGGGACAACAAATTTCCTTCCACCCTGCGTTACCCCTAGACTCTTGATAAAAATGATACCTCACTTGTGTGGGTAGGCCTAGTGCCCGCAACAGAAAATGCCTCAAAACACAACGTGGACACATCACATTTTCCCAAAGAAAACAGAACTGTTTTTTGCAGAGTGTTACGTGTGCATTTTGGCCTGTAGCTCAGCTGGCACCTAATGAAGCCTACCAAGCCTGTGCATTTTTTTAAACGAGACACCTAGGGGAATCCAAGATGGGGGGACTTGTGGGGCTCTCACCAGGTTCTGGTACCCAGAATCCTTTGCAAATCCAAAATTTGGCTAAGAAAATACTTTTTCCTCACATTTTGGTGAGAAAGGTCTGGACTCTGAGGGGAGCCACAAATTTCCTTCCACCAAGCGTTCCCCCAAGTCTCCTGATAAAAATGATACCTCTCTTGTGTGGGTAGGCCTAGTTCCCGTGACATGAAATGCCCCAAAACACAAAGAGGACACATCTCATTTTCTCGAAGAAAACAGAGCTTTTTTTTCCAGTGTTCCTACCTGTGCATTTTGGCCTTTAGCTCAGTCAGCACCTAGGGAAACATCCCAAACCTGTGTGTTTTGTAAAGCTAGACACCTAGGGGAAGCCAAGATGGGGTGACTTGTTGGGCTCACACCAGGTTTTGTTACCCAGAATCCTTTGCAGACCTCAAAATGTGGCTAAAAAAACACTTTTTCATCACATTTCAGCAACAGAAAGTTCTGGAATCTGAGAGGAGCCACAAGTTTCTTTCCACCCTGCTTTACCCCAAGACTCCTGATAATAATGATACCTCACTTGTGTGAGTAGGCCTAGTGCCCGCAACAGGAAATGCACCAGAACACAACATAGACACATCACATTTTTCCAAAGAAAACAGAGCTGTTTTTTCCAGAGTGCCTACCTGTGGATTTTGGCCTTTAGCTCCACCGGCACCTAGGGAAACCTTCCAAACCTGTGCATTTTTTAAAACTAGACACCTAGGGGAATCCAAGATGGTGTGACTTGTGGGGCTCTCACCAGGTTCTGTTACACGGATTTCTTTGCAAACCACAACATTTGGCTGAAAGAAAACTTTTTATTTCGGTGACAGAAGGTTCTGGAATCTGATAGGAGCCACAAATATCCTTCCACCCAGCGTCCCCCCAAGTATCCTGATAAAAATGATACCTCACTTGTGTGGGTAGGCCTAGTTCCCGTGACAAGAAATGCCCCAAAACACAAAGAGGACACATCACATTTTCCGGAAGAAAACAGAGCTGTTTTTTCCAGAGTTCCTACCTGTGCATTTTGGCCTCTAGCTCAGCCGGCACCTAGGGAAACATACCAAACCTCTGTGTTTTTTAAAACTAGACACCTAGGGAAATCCAAGATGGGGTGACTTGTGGGGCTCACACCAGGTTTTGTTAACCAAAATACTTGGCAAACCTTCAAATATTGGCTAAAAAACACTTTTTCCTCACATTTCGGTGACAGAAAGTTCTGGAATCTGAGGGGAGCCACAACTTTCCTTCCACCCAGTGTTCCCCCAGGTCTCCGATAAAAATAATACCTCACTTGTGTGGGTAGGCCTCGTGACCGCGACAGAAAATGCCCCAAAGCACAACGTAGACACATCACAATTTCCTAAAAGAAAACAGAGATGTGTATTTGCAAATTGCCTACCTGTGGATTTTGGCCTCTAGCTGAGCCAGCACCTAGGGAAACCTACCACACCTGTGCATTTTTGAAAATGAGACACTTAGAGGAATCCAGGATGGGGGACTTGTCGGGCTCTCACCAGGTTCTGTTACACAGAATCATTTGCAAACCTCAGTATTTGGCCAAAAAAAAAAAAAGTTTCCTCAAATTTCGGTGACAGAAAGTTCTGGAATCTGAGAGGAACCACAAATTTCCTTTCACCCAGCTTTCCCCCAAGTCTCATGATAATAATGATACCTCACTTGTGTGGGTAGCCCTAGTGCCCACGACAGGAAATGGACCAAAACACAACGTAGACACATCACATTTTCCCAAAGAAAACAGAGATGTTTTTTCCAGAGTGCCTACCTGTGGATTTTGGCCTCTAGCTCAGCCGGCACCTAGGGAAACCTACCAACTTGTGCATTTTTGAAAACTAGACACCAAGGGGAATCCAAGATGGGGCAACTTGTGGAGCTCTCACCAGGTTATGTTACACAGAATCCTTTGCAAACCTTAAATATTGGCTAAAAACACTCTTTCCTCACATTTCATTGACAGAAAGTTCTGCAATCTGAGAAGAACCACAAATTTCATCCCACCCAGTGTTCCCCGAAATCTCCTTATAATAATGATACCTCACTTGTGTGGGTAGGCCTAGTGACCGTGACAGGAAATGCCCCAAAACACAACGTGGACATATCACATTTTCCCAAAGAAAACAGAGCTGTTTTTGGCAAAGTGCCTACCTTTGGATTTTGGCCTCTGGCTCAGCCTGCACCTATGGAAACCTACCAAACCTGTGCATTTTTGAAAACTAGACACCTAGGGGAATCCAAGATGGGGTGACTTGTGGGGCGCTCACCAGGTTCTCTTACCCAAAATCCTTTGCAAACCTCAAAATGTGGCTAAAAAAACACTTTTTCATCACATTTCAGCAACAGAGAGTTCTGGAATCTGAGAGGAACCACAAGTTTCTATCCACCCTGCTTTACCCCAAGACTCCTGATAATAATGATACCTCACTTGTGTGAGTAGGCCTAGTGCCGGCGACAGGAAATACCCCAGAACACAACATAGACACATCACATTTTTCCAAAGAAAACAGAGCTGTTTTTTCCAGAGTGCCTACCTGTGGATTTTGGCCTTTAGCTCCACCGGCACCTAGGGAAACCTTCCAAACCTGTGCATTTTTTAAAACTAGACACCTGGGGGAATCCAAGATGGTGTGACTTGTGGGGCTCTCACCAGGTTCTGTTACACGGATTTCTTTGCAAACCACAACATTTGGCTGAAAGAAAACTTTTTATTTCGGTGACAGAAGGTTCTGGAATCTGATAGGAGCCACAAATGTCCTTCCACCCAGCGTCCCCCCAAGTATCCTGATAAAAATGATACCTCACTTGTGTGGGTAGGCCTAGTTCCCGTGACAAGAAATGCCCCAAAACACAAAGAGGACACATCACATTTTCCGGAAGAAAACAGAGCTGTTTTTTCCAGAGTTCCTACCTGTGCATTTTGGCCTCTAGCTCAGCCGGCACCTAGGGAAACATACCAAACCTCTGTGTTTTTTAAAACTAGACACCTAGGGAAATCCAAGATGGGGTGACTTGTGGGGCTCACACCAGGTTTTGTTACCCAAAATACTTGGCAAACCTTCAAATATTGGCTAAAAAACACTTTTTCCTCACATTTCGGTGACAGAAAGTTCTGAAATCTGAGGGGAGCCACAACTTTCCTTCCACCCAGTGTTCCCCCAGGTCTCCGATAAAAATAATACCTCACTTGTGTGGGTAGGCCTCGTGACCGCGACAGAAAATGCCCCAAAGCACAACGTAGACACATCACATTTTCCTAAAAGAAAACAGAGATGTGTATTTGCAAATTGCCTACCTGTAGATTTTGGCCTCTAGCTGAGCCAGCACCTAGGGATACCTACCACACCTGTGCATTTTTGAAAATGAGACACTTAGAGGAATCCAGGATGGGGGACTTGTCGGGCTCTCACCAGGTTCTGTTACACAGAATCATTTGCAAACCTCAGTATTTGGCCAAAAAAAAAAAATGTTTCCTCAAATTTCGGTGACAGAAAGTTCTGGAATCTGAGAGGAACCACAAATTTCCTTTCACCCAGCTTTCCCCCAAGTCTCATGATAATAATGATACCTCACTTGTGTGGGTAGGCCTAGTGCCCACGACAGGAAATGGACCAAAACACAACGTAGACACATCACATTTTCCCAAAGAAAACAGAGATGTTTTTTCCAGAGTGCCTACCTGTGGATTTTGGCCTCTAGCTCAGCCGGCACCTAGGGAAACCTACCAACTTGTGCATTTTTGAAAACTAGACACCAAGGGGAATCCAAGATGGGGCAACTTGTGGAGCTCTCACCAGGTTATGTTACACAGAATCCTTTGCAAACCTTAAATATTGGCTAAAAACACTCTTTCCTCACATTTCATTGACAGAAAGTTCTGCAATCTGAGAAGAACCACAAATTTCATCCCACCCAGTGTTCCCCGAAATCTCCTTATAATAATGATACCTCACTTGTGTGGGTAGGCCTAGTGACCGTGACAGGAAATGCCCCAAAACACACCGTGGACATATCACATTTTCCCAAAGAAAACAGAGCTGTTTTTGGCAAAGTGCCTACCTTTGGATTTTGGCCTCTGGCTCAGCCTGCACCTATGGAAACCTACCAAACCTGTGCATTTTTGAAAACTAGACACCTAGGGGAATCCAAGATGGGGTGACTTGTGGGGCGCTCACCAGGTTCTCTTACCCAGAATCCTTTGCAAACCTCAAAATGTGGCTAAAAAAACACTTTTTCATCACATTTCAGCAACAGAGAGTTCTGGAATCTGAGAGGAACCACAAGTTTCTTTCCACCCTGCTTTACCCCAAGACTCCTGATAATAATGATACCTCACTTGTGTGAGTAGGCCTAGTGCCCGCGACAGGAACTGCACCAGAACACAACATAGACACATCACATTTTTCCAAAGAAAACAGAGCTGTTTTTTCCAGAGTGCCTACCTGTGGATTTTGGCCTTTAGCTCCACCGGCACCTAGGGAAACCTTCCAAACCTGTGCATTTTTTAAAACTAGACACCTAGGGGAATCCAAGATGGTGTGACTTGTGGGGCTCTCACCAGGTTCTGTTACACGGATTTCTTTGCAAACCACAACATTTGGCTGAAAGAAAACTTTTTATTTCGGTGACAGAAGGTTCTGGAATCTGATAGGAGCCACAAATATCCTTCCACCCAGCGTCCCCCCAAGTATCCTGATAAAAATGATACCTCACTTGTGTGGGTAGGCCTAGTTCCCGTGACAAGAAATGCCCCAAAACACAAAGAGGACACATCACATTTTCCGGAAGAAAACAGAGCTGTTTTTTCCAGAGTTCCTACCTGTGCATTTTGGCCTCTAGCTCAGCCGGCACCTAGGGAAACATACCAAACCTCTGTGTTTTTTAAAACTAGACACCTAGGGAAATCCAAGATGGGGTGACTTGTGGGGCTCACACCAGGTTTTGTTACCCAAAATACTTGGCAAACCTTCAAATATTGGCTAAAAAACACTTTTTCCTCACATTTCGGTGACAGAAAGTTCTGGAATCTGAGGGGAGCCACAACTTTCCTTCCACCCAGTGTTCCCCCAGGTCTCCGATAAAAATAATACCTCACTTGTGTGGGTAGGCCTCGTGACCGCGACAGAAAATGCCCCAAAGCACAACGTAGACACATCACAATTTCCTAAAAGAAAACAGAGATGTGTATTTGCAAATTGCCTACCTGTGGATTTTGGCCTCTAGCTGAGCCAGCACCTAGGGAAACCTACCACACCTGTGCATTTTTGAAAATGAGACACTTAGAGGAATCCAGGATGGGGGACTTGTCGGGCTCTCACCAGGTTCTGTTACACAGAATCATTTGCAAACCTCAGTATTTGGCCAAAAAAAAAAAAAGTTTCCTCAAATTTCGGTGACAGAAAGTTCTGGAATCTGAGAGGAACCACAAAATTCCTTTCACCCAGCTTTCCCCCAAGTCTCATGATAATAATGATACCTCACTTGTGTGGGTAGCCCTAGTGCCCACGACAGGAAATGGACCAAAACACAACGTAGACACATCACATTTTCCCAAAGAAAACAGAGATGTTTTTTCCAGAGTGCCTACCTGTGGATTTTGGCCTCTAGCTCAGCCGGCACCTAGGGAAACCTACCAACTTGTGCATTTTTGAAAACTAGACACCAAGGGGAATCCAAGATGGGGCAACTTGTGGAGCTCTCACCAGGTTATGTTACACAGAATCCTTTGCAAACCTTAAATATTGGCTAAAAACACTCTTTCCTCACATTTCATTGACAGAAAGTTCTGCAATCTGAGAAGAACCACAAATTTCATCCCACCCAGTGTTCCCCGAAATCTCCTTATAATAATGATACCTCACTTGTGTGGGTAGGCCTAGTGACCGTGACAGGAAATGCCCCAAAACACAACGTGGACATATCACATTTTCCCAAAGAAAACAGAGCTGTTTTTGGCAAAGTGCCTACCTTTGGATTTTGGCCTCTGGCTCAGCCTGCACCTATGGAAACCTACCAAACCTGTGCATTTTTGAAAACTAGACACCTAGGGGAATCCAAGATGGGGTGACTTGTGGGGCGCTCACCAGGTTCTCTTACCCAAAATCCTTTGCAAACCTCAAAATGTGGCTAAAAAAACACTTTTTCATCACATTTCAGCAACAGAGAGTTCTGGAATCTGAGAGGAACCACAAGTTTCTTTCCACCCTGCTTTACCCCAAGACTCCTGATAATAATGATACCTCACTTGTGTGAGTAGGCCTAGTGCCGGCGACAGGAAATACCCCAGAACACAACATAGACACATCACATTTTTCCAAAGAAAACAGAGCTGTTTTTTCCAGAGTGCCTACCTGTGGATTTTGGCCTTTAGCTCCACCGGCACCTAGGGAAACCTTCCAAACCTGTGCATTTTTTAAAACTAGACACCTGGGGGAATCCAAGATGGTGTGACTTGTGGGGCTCTCACCAGGTTCTGTTACACGGATTTCTTTGCAAACCACAACATTTGGCTGAAAGAAAACTTTTTATTTCGGTGACAGAAGGTTCTGGAATCTGATAGGAGCCACAAATGTCCTTCCACCCAGCGTCCCCCCAAGTATCCTGATAAAAATGATACCTCACTTGTGTGGGTAGGCCTAGTTCCCGTGACAAGAAATGCCCCAAAACACAAAGAGGACACATCACATTTTCCGGAAGAAAACAGAGCTGTTTTTTCCAGAGTTCCTACCTGTGCATTTTGGCCTCTAGCTCAGCCGGCACCTAGGGAAACATACCAAACCTCTGTGTTTTTTAAAACTAGACACCTAGGGAAATCCAAGATGGGGCAACTTGTGGAGCTCTCACCAGGTTATGTTACACAGAATCCTTTGCAAACCTTAAATATTGGCTAAAAACACTCTTTCCTCACATTTCATTGACAGAAAGTTCTGCAATCTGAGAAGAACCACAAATTTCATCCCACCCAGTGTTCCCCGAAATCTCCTTATAATAATGATACCTCACTTGTGTGGGTAGGCCTAGTGACCGTGACAGGAAATGCCCCAAAACACAACGTGGACATATCACATTTTCCCAAAGAAAACAGAGCTGTTTTTGGCAAAGTGCCTACCTTTGGATTTTGGCCTCTGGCTCAGCCTGCACCTATGGAAACCTACCAAACCTGTGCATTTTTGAAAACTAGACACCTAGGGGAATCCAAGATGGGGTGACTTGTGGGGCGCTCACCAGGTTCTCTTACCCAAAATCCTTTGCAAACCTCAAAATGTGGCTAAAAAAACACTTTTTCATCACATTTCAGCAACAGAGAGTTCTGGAATCTGAGAGGAACCACAAGTTTCTTTCCACCCTGCTTTACCCCAAGACTCCTGATAATAATGATACCTCACTTGTGTGAGTAGGCCTAGTGCCGGCGACAGGAAATACCCCAGAACACAACATAGACACATCACATTTTTCCAAAGAAAACAGAGCTGTTTTTTCCAGAGTGCCTACCTGTGGATTTTGGCCTTTAGCTCCACCGGCACCTAGGGAAACCTTCCAACCCTGTGCATTTTTTAAAACTAGACACCTGGGGGAATCCAAGATGGTGTGACTTGTGGGGCTCTCACCAGGTTCTGTTACACGGATTTCTTTGCAAACCACAACATTTGGCTGAAAGAAAACTTTTTATTTCGGTGACAGAAGGTTCTGGAATCTGATAGGAGCCACAAATGTCCTTCCACCCAGCGTCCCCCCAAGTATCCTGATAAAAATGATACCTCACTTGTGTGGGTAGGCCTAGTTCCCGTGACAAGAAATGCCCCAAAACACAAAGAGGACACATCACATTTTCCGGAAGAAAACAGAGCTGTTTTTTCCAGAGTTCCTACCTGTGCATTTTGGCCTCTAGCTCAGCCGGCACCTAGGGAAACATACCAAACCTCTGTGTTTTTTAAAACTAGACACCTAGGGAAATCCAAGATGGGGTGACTTGTGGGGCTCACACCAGGTTTTGTTACCCAAAATACTTGGCAAACCTTCAAATATTGGCTAAAAAACACTTTTTCCTCACATTTCGGTGACAGAAAGTTCTGAAATCTGAGGGGAGCCACAACTTTCCTTCCACCCAGTGTTCCCCCAGGTCTCCGATAAAAATAATACCTCACTTGTGTGGGTAGGCCTCGTGACCGCGACAGAAAATGCCCCAAAGCACAACGTAGACACATCACATTTTCCTAAAAGAAAACAGAGATGTGTATTTGCAAATTGCCTACCTGTGGATTTTGGCCTCTAGCTGAGCCAGCACCTAGGGATACCTACCACACCTGTGCATTTTTGAAAATGAGACACTTAGAGGAATCCAGGATGGGGGACTTGTCGGGCTCTCACCAGGTTCTGTTACACAGAATCATTTGCAAACCTCAGTATTTGGCCAAAAAAAAAAAATGTTTCCTCAAATTTCGGTGACAGAAAGTTCTGGAATCTGAGAGGAACCACAAATTTCCTTTCACCCAGCTTTCCCCCAAGTCTCATGATAATAATGATACCTCACTTGTGTGGGTAGGCCTAGTGCCCACGACAGGAAATGGACCAAAACACAACGTAGACACATCACATTTTCCCAAAGAAAACAGAGATGTTTTTTCCAGAGTGCCTACCTGTGGATTTTGGCCTCTAGCTCAGCCGGCACCTAGGGAAACCTACCAACTTGTGCATTTTTGAAAACTAGACACCAAGGGGAATCCAAGATGGGGCAACTTGTGGAGCTCTCACCAGGTTATGTTACACAGAATCCTTTGCAAACCTTAAATATTGGCTAAAAACACTCTTTCCTCACATTTCATTGACAGAAAGTTCTGCAATCTGAGAAGAACCACAAATTTCATCCCACCCAGTGTTCCCCGAAATCTCCTTATAATAATGATACCTCACTTGTGTGGGTAGGCCTAGTGACCGTGACAGGAAATGCCCCAAAACACACCGTGGACATATCACATTTTCCCAAAGAAAACAGAGCTGTTTTTGGCAAAGTGCCTACCTTTGGATTTTGGCCTCTGGCTCAGCCTGCACCTATGGAAACCTACCAAACCTGTGCATTTTTGAAAACTAGACACCTAGGGGAATCCAAGATGGGGTGACTTGTGGGGCGCTCACCAGGTTCTCTTACCCAGAATCCTTTGCAAACCTCAAAATGTGGCTAAAAAAACACTTTTTCATCACATTTCAGCAACAGAGAGTTCTGGAATCTGAGAGGAACCACAAGTTTCTTTCCACCCTGCTTTACCCCAAGACTCCTGATAATAATGATACCTCACTTGTGTGAGTAGGCCTAGTGCCCGCGACAGGAACTGCACCAGAACACAACATAGACACATCACATTTTTCCAAAGAAAACAGAGCTGTTTTTTCCAGAGTGCCTACCTGTGGATTTTGGCCTTTAGCTCCACCGGCACCTAGGGAAACCTTCCAAACCTGTGCATTTTTTAAAACTAGACACCTAGGGGAATCCAAGATGGTGTGACTTGTGGGGCTCTCACCAGGTTCTGTTACACGGATTTCTTTGCAAACCACAACATTTGGCTGAAAGAAAACTTTTTATTTCGGTGACAGAAGGTTCTGGAATCTGATAGGAGCCACAAATATCCTTCCACCCAGCGTCCCCCCAAGTATCCTGATAAAAATGATACCTCACTTGTGTGGGTAGGCCTAGTTCCCGTGACAAGAAATGCCCCAAAACACAAAGAGGACACATCACATTTTCCGGAAGAAAACAGAGCTGTTTTTTCCAGAGTTCCTACCTGTGCATTTTGGCCTCTAGCTCAGCCGGCACCTAGGGAAACATACCAAACCTCTGTGTTTTTTAAAACTAGACACCTAGGGAAATCCAAGATGGGGTGACTTGTGGGGCTCACACCAGGTTTTGTTACCCAAAATACTTGGCAAACCTTCAAATATTGGCTAAAAAACACTTTTTCCTCACATTTCGGTGACAGAAAGTTCTGGAATCTGAGGGGAGCCACAACTTTCCTTCCACCCAGTGTTCCCCCAGGTCTCCGATAAAAATAATACCTCACTTGTGTGGGTAGGCCTCGTGACCGCGACAGAAAATGCCCCAAAGCACAACGTAGACACATCACAATTTCCTAAAAGAAAACAGAGATGTGTATTTGCAAATTGCCTACCTGTGGATTTTGGCCTCTAGCTGAGCCAGCACCTAGGGAAACCTACCACACCTGTGCATTTTTGAAAATGAGACACTTAGAGGAATCCAGGATGGGGGACTTGTCGGGCTCTCACCAGGTTCTGTTACACAGAATCATTTGCAAACCTCAGTATTTGGCCAAAAAAAAAAAAAGTTTCCTCAAATTTCGGTGACAGAAAGTTCTGGAATCTGAGAGGAACCACAAATTTCCTTTCACCCAGCTTTCCCCCAAGTCTCATGATAATAATGATACCTCACTTGTGTGGGTAGCCCTAGTGCCCACGACAGGAAATGGACCAAAACACAACGTAGACACATCACATTTTCCCAAAGAAAACAGAGATGTTTTTTCCAGAGTGCCTACCTGTGGATTTTGGCCTCTAGCTCAGCCGGCACCTAGGGAAACCTACCAACTTGTGCATTTTTGAAAACTAGACACCAAGGGGAATCCAAGATGGGGCAACTTGTGGAGCTCTCACCAGGTTATGTTACACAGAATCCTTTGCAAACCTTAAATATTGGCTAAAAACACTCTTTCCTCACATTTCATTGACAGAAAGTTCTGCAATCTGAGAAGAACCACAAATTTCATCCCACCCAGTGTTCCCCGAAATCTCCTTATAATAATGATACCTCACTTGTGTGGGTAGGCCTAGTGACCGTGACAGGAAATGCCCCAAAACACAACGTGGACATATCACATTTTCCCAAAGAAAACAGAGCTGTTTTTGGCAAAGTGCCTACCTTTGGATTTTGGCCTCTGGCTCAGCCTGCACCTATGGAAACCTACCAAACCTGTGCATTTTTGAAAGCTAGACACCTAGGGGAATCCAAGATGGGGTGACTTGTGGGGCGCTCACCAGGTTCTCTTACCCAAAATCCTT